>NW_020948840.1:770317-920768 GCF_900497805.2 Vombatus ursinus | reverse complement strand
CTCCTCTTCTCCTCCTGGCTTCTCTGGTTCCTTCAAGTGCTAGCTAAAATCCTGTCTTCTAAAAGAAGCCTTTCCCAATCCCTCCTAATTCTAGTGCCTTCTCTCTGTTGATTATTTCTAATTTATCCTATATACAGATTGCATGTTATTGTTTACATGCTGCTTTCCCCATTAGACTGTGAGCTCCTTGTGAACAGGGACTGTCTTTTACCTTTCTTTTTATCTCCACTGCTCAGCATAGTTCCTGGCACGTAGTGAGTACTTAATAAATGCTTATTTACTGACTTAATGACTTCCTTTGTCCAGTGTAAACAGCAATGAAATGTAACAGAAAGAGTCTTGGACTTATTTGGTGGTCACAACTCAATGTGTTTTGAATCATGGATTTTATATACTGCCTGTGTGACCTTGGGGAAATCACTTAACCTGGGCCTTAGTTTTCTCATCAATAAAATGGATTAAATGATATTTGAGGTGCCTTATAGAGATGAGTTCTGGGTTTTGATGATGCTTTTACGTCCTTTTTTTAAGTACAAATTACCCTTAGTTCAACTATAGAGACCTGGACAGTCATGGAGATCATAAGGCAAACTTCATATCTCAAACCTGAAAAAATGACTGGGAACAAAGAAATCCTTTTTAAACCAAGACAAGGCAACCATTTTCTTGAGAATAAAGCAATGCAGAACAGTCATAAATGCCTAGTAAAAATAAACCTGAGATGGGAGAAATTTTAATTTAATAAAGTTATTGGAAAGGATGCCTCATTCACAGTGATAGTCCCACACCTGGAATTTCAGTGTGTTGGAATTGTAGTTGGAAGCCTTTCAATTCCTAAGCTTTACTGGGTTCCCACCCCCTCACTTACTAAGTGCCTGGAGTTGTATCTGTAGCTAGGCAGCACCACCCAGATCTCAAGATGTGGGCCCCTGGCCTTCAAAGAGCCCATTGTCTTCTTGTCCCCAGTGGTTCTTTAAGGTATGTTTTCAGGGGCTGAAAATCTCCTATCTCCAATCTTTCCTTATGGGCATGTGATGTCTTGACTGAAAGCTTACTCACTGGACCTGCAGTCCTAGGATGATCTTTTTTTTTTTTTTTTTGATGATAGATCTTAAAAGCAACTTCAGAGGCCATCTGATTCCATCCCTCATTTTACAGAGGAAGAAACTGAGTCTTGTAGATGTTAAATGATTCTTCTGAGGCCACCCAGGTGGTAATTGTCAAAGGTAGGGTTTGAACCCATGTTCCCTGACTTCAGAGTCAACATTCTTTCCTGATATTGACACTTATGAGGAATTCTGTCACTTAAACTCTCTGGGCCTCAGTTTTCTCATCTTCAAAATGGGGATAATTATAATACCTACATCATTGGGATCTTCTGAGAATGAAATGAGTTAATGGACTTGAAAATGGCTTGAAAGTTGGAAAGCATTATCAAGTTATTAAATACTTAAATACTCCAATGAATCTGTGACCTCATCTATGCAGATACACTCCCTCCAGTGATGTAGATTGCAATGCAGAGATGCCTGTTCCTCCTGTGCTAGTCTTATCTATGACCTGTAGTAAGATCCCCATGAGAGATCCAGCCAAAGTTATGGGGCCTTATTTCCCCTCCTTCCCTTTTCCATTTCTTGCTCAGTATTACCAATCAAATCAGTACTAACAAATGTTCCTGGAAAGGACGTGTGAATTGAAAGCCCTCTGGATCAACTTCCCTTCCATGTGATTCCACAGACACTCCCTTCCTGAGCCACCATTCCCATATAGATGTTATTTCTCTCTTCTCTGTTACAGTGTAATCTCCTTTAGGGCAAGAATTAATTGGATTTTTGTATTTTTATCCTCAGAACTCAGCACTGTGCCTGAAACATAGTATGTGTTTAATAAAGGCTTTTATGTTCATTCATGCATTCTTGACATTGCAAGAATACTAGTGGAGTACACAGGCTACCCAGTGGTTATCCTTAGATCTTGCCACTTGGTCAGCCCATTTTCAGTGTTCACACATTTCTTTGATGACATCTTTTATTCTATTTTTCCTTCATCATATCCCCATATAAATTATCGTTATTGTTATTGGAGTGGTTTATACTATTCATCTTGGTAGGAAGGTCACCATGGGTCCTCAAAAAGGATCTCAGGAGTACAAGCTCTGGGAGATCCTATCAAGGTGAAACACATTCAGGTGCATGTCTAGTGACTAGCTGTGTGTCTATCTGTTGGCCAAGGACCACACTGAGTAAAGAGTATAAAGAGACAAAGTATAAGAGTATAAGTATAAAGAGACTTATCAAAAACTGGCCACCAGATGGTTGGTTTTTGTTTGTTTTCATGGATACTCTGTCTCATCTCACAAAGACTGAGTAATCTAATGCTGCATTATAAGTGCATTATGAACATCACCCTCTCCCCAGACTCTTGGCTTTACCAGGACCTAGGACTGTGGTCCAAAAGCCATCCCAGATGCAAAGCCTAGTAAAAAGCAAGGCAAAGGTTAATTGGTAAACACACATCTGCTATTCTCTAGGACAGTGTTACTATCAACCAATCACTTAATGTAGGAATTTAAGATTGTAGGAGCTTGTTCAAGGAATTCCCTAATTAATTAGATGAGGTTACAGGGACACATGAATCTATCATAGGAAGGGCCTAGCTGAGGCCAGTTCTGTGGTTGTTGTTTAGTTGTGGCAGTCGTGTTCTGACTCTTCATGACCCTATTTGGGATTTTCTTGGAAAAGATAGTTTGCCATTTCCTTCTCCAGATCATTTTATAGATGAGGAAACTGAGGCAAATTGGGTGAAGTGACTTGCCTAGGGTCATACGGCTAGTAGGTATCTGAAGCCAGTTTTGAACTCATGAAGATGAGTCTTCCTGACTTCAAACCAGGTGCTCTATCTACTGTACCACCTGCTCCAAGGGCAACATTCTTACCACTACTCCATGTTACTTCACATAACTATAATATTACTTGAAAAATATAATGGGCAGACATGGGCTTCAGGGTTTCATAGAAGAGATGACAGAAATTTTTGTCAGTCAGAAGTACCTGCTCCTTGAATAACTTTCACTTACAATGAGCCTGAAATCTATGGCCTGTGATCCTATAGCTTCATTCTTGCCAATAAAGTCAGCTTTACTGGGGACTTATTTCTCCTGGGCAAGGCCTCCGAAGAGAAGGAGCTGGCAGCATTCTGCCAGTGAGGACTGCTCCCATCCCTCTGGCCAAACCTTGACTAGCTTGGTCCACCAACCAGCCTCCACCTCCTTGCTGTCATCTTCAACTTCTCACACGCCTTGCATATCCAATTAGTTGCCAAACCTTGTCATTTCTAGCTCTGTACTATCTTTCACAATGTCTGCCTCTTCCCACTTACACAACTAACCACCAAGATTGAGGACCTATTGGTGTCTTTGCCTCAAGCCCCTCTCTACTCCAATCCATTTTCCACACAGCTATGAAAGTGATTTTCCTAAATGTAGGTCTTACCATGTCACTCTACTATCCAATTTACTCCAATATCTCTTGTTGTTCAGTTGTGTCCAACTCCTTGTTACCCCATTTGAGGTTTTCTTGGCAAAGATATTGGAGTGGTTTGCCGTTTCCATTTCCAGCTCACTTTACAGATGAGGAAACTGAGACAAATAGGGTTAAGTGACTTGCCCAGAGTCATACAGCTAGTAAGTGTCTGAGGCCAGATTTGAACTCAGGAAGATGAGTCTTCCTTATTCCAGGCCTGGTGCTCTATCCACCTAGCTACTTCTAGGATCAAGCAAAAACTCTAGTTTTTCACAACCTGACTCAGCCTACCTTTCCAGTCTTATTACACATTACTCCCCTTCATACACAGTCAAATTAGCCTTCTTGATGCTCTTCATCATGCTTCATCTTCCATCTCTGTGTCGTTGCACCAGCTATCCCTTGCCTCTTTCTTCACCTCTACATCTTAGGACCCCTAATTTCTTTCAAGGCTCAGCTCAGTCACCACTTTCTAAATGAAACCTTTCCTGTTTCCCAGGCTATTAACCTTTTTCCTCAGATTATAATGATAACAATAGCTAACACTTATGTGTCAGGCACTGTACTAAATGTTTTACAATTATTATCTCACAATAACCAGATCCTCACAACAACCCTGGGGAGTAAGTGCTATTATTATCTCAATTTTATAGATGAGGAAACCGAGGCAGACATAGGTTAAATAACTTGCCCAGGCTCACACATCTAGTAGGTGTCTGAATCCAAATTTGAACTCAGGTCTTCCTGACTCCAAGCCCAGCATACTATCTACTGCAACACCAAGATTACTTTATATTTATTTATTAGCTGTGGATAATTATTAGATATTAGGTATAGGTAGCTACCACCTACTCCTAGGGTTGTTGTAAGGATCAAATGAAATAATATTTGTAAAAATTGCTTAGCCCAATGCCTGGCACATAGTAGATGCTCAATAAACACCAGTTTCCTTCCATCTTATGTACATAGCCATTAGGATCCCCCCTTTCATATGTGAGCCTCCAGAAAAGCTACCTCAGGTTTGAGGCACACTGTGGGTCAATACTCAGCCTCAAGACTCAACTAAATGCTAACATGTTTGCTTTTAGGAGATAGAGGATATATTAATATATTAATCCAAAAGAAAAGACATTTCATCGAATAACACAAGAAAAGGAGAGCTTCCTCCTGTCCTCACTCCTAGTTGAGTTGTAAGTTCCTTCAGGTTAGGGACTATTTCACCTTTGCATTTGTGTCTCCAGCACCTAACGTAGTACCTGGCACCTAATAAACTGATGAGAACTTAATAAGTATTTGTGGATTGATTGTCTTTTACCTACTTGCCCAGTAGTGAGACATCTGGGTCGAAAGGTTTGACTGGTTTAGTGACTTTTCTCATAGAATTTCAAATTGTTTTTCAGAATGGTTGGGTTGATTCACCAGTCCATTACTCTGTGCTATATTAGCATGCCTTTCTTTCTGTAGTCCCTCCAACTTTGACTTTTCTTTCCTTCATTGTCTTTCCAATTTGCTGAGTGTAAGGTGAAAGTTATAAGACTTACTTTAGTTTGGATTTCTCCCATTATTAGTGATTTGGAACAGTCTTTGAAATGGTTGTTGATAGTTCATAATTCTTTTGTAAAATGGACATGTTACTTTTCTATTTAATCTGTTACCTGTTTTCCATTTATTCCTTTATCGTATATGTTTTGTGTTAATAATTCAATTTAACAAACATTTAATTAGTGTAGGGAGGAGGGCAAGTCACTTAACTTCCTTGGGGCTCATCTTTCTCTTCTGTGAAGTGAATGTGTTAGACTGAATGATCTCTAAGGTCCTTGGGGTTCTAAATCCAAGTATAACCCAGTAGAATGTAAACTCTTTGGGGGCAACATTACATAATGTTTGACACACAGTAACTACTAATAAGGACTTGTTAATTGGTCGTTGATTAACTATGTGACCATGGTCCAATTATTTCATTTCTCTGAGCTTTACAGGGCTGTTGTGAAAATAGCACTTTGGAAACTTCAAATAATGATGCAACTCAAAAACAAGTTCAGAGGACCCCTTAACAGCTCTTAGCACTACCAATAATAACAGCAGCAGCAGCAGCAACAACAACTAGCATTTATGTGTGCTTTAAGGTTTTCAAAATGTATTGTAAATATTTTTTAAAATAATTTATTTATTTTTGGTTTTCAACATTCACTTCCATAAGAGTTTGAGTTTTAAATTTTCTCCCCCTCCCTCTTCTCCCATGCATTGTAAATATTAATCCAAACATTTGGAAGTTGTTTGGTTATTATTAAATTTACGTTATAAATTTTTATGTTTAGAAATTATTATTATCATTATTGTTATTAAGAACATTTTGAAGAAAATGGGTACAGTGGTGAAACCTGAGTCAGCAACTGGGGCAGTAAAGGTGTGAAATGTTGATTGGACACCACAGGATTTACTCTCTTCAGTTCTCTGAATGGGCTCAGCACTGAGGCTGAGAAGGGCTGCTTGCCACTCCTTGGTAACCTCTCTTTCCTTGGCCTTTATGACAGTTTTCTCTCCATTCTCCCTCTGCCTCCTCTAGACATTCTTCACCTTTTCAATGACCTTCTTAAACTTCGATGCCCAAACTCCAGTTAAGATCTGACAAGGTCAGAGAGATTCTGAGATTCTGTAATTGCTGGTTTGGGAGCCTGAGGGGATGGAAGGTGTCTAGGATAAAGGAGGAAGTGAGAGAAATCTTGAAGAAAAAAAATTAAGCCAGTTTCCATCTTGGGAAAATCACTGCATATTTTTGATATTACACAATTTCACCTGCATTGTTGCTGTCATTGAAACTCTCTCCCAGAATTCCTAGTTCACAGTGTGAATACTGTTTAGGGAATGCTACTCCTTGAAATGAAAGACTTATCGTAGCTCTGAAAGGCTTAAAAGGGGGGGAGACTGCTAGCCCAAATGGAGAAGGGTCCAGGATTATGATGCTAAAAAATAACTCCCACTCCTATCGAACCCCCACATTCACAAAGCCCTTTCCCCGTAACAACTCCATGATGCAGTTTGGCTAATTATTATCTCTGTTTTACAGATAAAGAAACAGAGGAACATTTCCCAAACTGGGTCTAGACTAGTCTACATCCCTATCATGTTAGAAGAATGAGATGCCCTGCCTATACTTACACCCTGGTTCTATACATTTCCTTCAACTGGCCACACAATATCCCTGAACACAGAGGTTTTTGGAGTGTACCTCTTCCTGTGCCATATGTATTCTTATGTATGCCTTGCTCCGCTGATGGTGTGTATTGTCAGGGGTAGCCTCTGGGTATACTTCTGGGAAAGTATACCCGAAGTGACGACAGGAGGAAGCTCTCCTTTGCTTGTGTTATTTGATTAAATGCCTTTTCTTTTGGATTAATATATCCTCTATCTCCTAAAAGCAAACATGGTAGCATGTACTTGAGTCTTGAGGCTGAGTATTGACTCACAGTGTGCCTCAAACCTGAGGTAGCTTTTCTGGAGGCTCACATATGACAGGGGGGATCCTAATGGCTACAACAAGAAGGTGGAGAGCTGAAGTAATCATCTGGGACAGAAGCTGCGGGGATTTAGTGGTAGAAGCGGTTCCCTCCCTCCCAGAAATACTTCTTCAACAAGAAATTGTTTTAGATATTGTTACTAATTGTTGATTTTTAGAAAGTTAGAACTGGGAAAGACCTTAGAAATTGTGTGGGCCAACCCACTGCACTTGGCAGATGAGGAAACTGAGGCCTAAAGCGTGGGAGTGACTTTTCTAGAATCACAAATTCACACACAGTGGAAAAGCTAGGACTCAGACTCAGATTTCCTGACACCTAGACCAGCACTCTTTAGATTTTGTTAATTGATTGATGTAAGTGCAAGGAATACTGAGCTTAGGGTCAGAAGACCTGAATTTGACTCTTATTCTGACATTTATTAGCTATGAGATTTTGAAAGAGTTCCCTCCCCTCTTTGAGTCTCAGTTTCTTCATCTGTAAAATGAAGATAATAGTACCTTTATTGCCTACTTTCAGTGGCCATATTGAGAATCAAAGTCATGGGTATGTGAAGTGCTTTATAATCATTAGGATCTGAAAGAAGTCAGCCTGAGTCTAAAGAAAATGTAATATCAGGGAAAAGAATTTTACTGAAATGGGAAGCTGTACTTCCATTTCAGTCATCCCTTGATGCCTCATAGTGGCATGGAGGTGACCTTGAGTTTTCAAATGTAATGCCAGTGGAGCACAAGGTCTGGTAGGGCTTGTCAAGCTGAATCACCTTTGAGTAAAAGCCCAGAGGTGGTTTGTGATTCTTACCTAGCTAAGTAGGGAGAGGCCCAGCATTGTTGGGTTGGCCACCAGAGATGAATGCTTTTTAGCACAGCAACTCACAAAGACTGTCAAGTAAGGCCTAGAAGAGGTTATTACCTGAGGGAATCCCCACACTGATGGGATCATAGTCCCAATGAGCATTTTGTTTAAATTTGTATGTAGGGATTGTTTTTACCAGTGCCTGACCGTGGTCAGCAAGAGTGAGCAGGTGTTGGCAATCAAGCAGTAATTCCCCACTTGCCATGACTACCATCCAACAGTAGACAGTGACAATTGAGCTCTCTTTGGCTCTCAGAGAGCTGACTGTCTCTTCCCATTTAGTCACGTTCAGCACTTTCCTTCTGTGTCATTTCTTCCATTCCTTCCATTACAGTAAATCTTAGGATACAAAGTTGGCAAATGTAGCTAGGAGAGAATGTCAACACACTGACATATGTCTGTTACAGACAGAATGTGAGTTCTGGCTTTGTTTATAAACCCCAAGGGGCAAAATGTTCAATATGCATGTGTCAGCACAGGGACATGAACAATCCCATTAATAATGACTTTCCTACAGAGAAAGAAAGAAAGAAATACCCAGATTATTCCAAGGTTCCTGCTATTACCTAGTCTGAGGCCTTCTCACAAGGGGACAATGCTGATCACTGAGAAAAGAGGGAGCTTCCGTGTCTAGTTTGGCCTCCAAGGCCACTAACCACTACACCACTAAATACAGTTAGCAGTCTATGGCCTCTTAGTTTAACTTTTAAGGAAAATACTTATGATTGGTAGCTGCCACAGCCTGGGATCTTAACAATGAATGACATGCACAACTGTTTCATGTTTTTAGTGGAAGGAAAACAGGATGACTCTAGTCAGAGGACCTGGATTTGAGTCACAGGTTAACTACTTGTTACCTGCATGACTTTGGGGCAGTCACTTAACTTCTCCTGCATTAAGCTTCTTCATTTGTAAAATAAGGAGTATAGAGTGCTTCCAGAATGAACAGAAGATTTAGAGCCTATTCTTAACCTGGGGTTTGTGAACATGTATTTTTTTTTTCTTATTAATAGTATTTTATTTTTTTCCCCAATTACATGTCAAGAAAATTTTTAACATTCATTTTTATCAGATTTTGAGTTCCAAATTTTTCTCCCTGTCTTCCTCTCTTCTGAAAATGGCAGGCAATTTGATATAGGTTATACATGTGTTATCACAGTTATGGTTATTGTATATTTATCTCCCCCATCCTATTTTTCCTCCTTTTTGTCCTCTTTCTCCTTTCACCCTTTCCTTCCTCAATAGTGTGTTGCTTCTGTCTACTATCTCCCTTGCTCTGCCCCTCATTACCCCCGCCCTCTTTACTTGATCTCCTCCTCTCCTTCTTCCCTGTTGGGTAAGATAGATTTCTGTATTCAACTGATTGTGTATATTATTCCCTCTTTGAGCCAATACTGATGAGAGTAAGGTTCAAGCAATGCCCAACCCCTATCCTCCTGTTTTCCCCTCCACTATAATAGGTGTTTTGAACCTCTTCATGTGAAATAATTTACCCCATTCTACAGCTGTCTTCCTTCTGCACACAGTGTATTCCTCTTTCTCATCACTTAATTTTTTTTATGTCATTCCTTCAAATTCACCTTAAACCCATACTCTCTGTCTATGTATATTCCTTCTAGCTGTACTATTAGCGGTACATTTTTTAAGAATTACAAGTATCTTCCCATGTAGGGATGTAAACAGTTCAGCTCCATTGAATCCCTTATGTGTTCTTTCCCTTTTTAACCTTTTTAGGCTTCTCTTGGGTCTTGATATTGGAGATCAAATTTTTTGTTCAATTCCGGGCTTCTTATGAAACGCTTGAAATCCTTCTATTTCATTGAATGGCTATTTTCCCCCTTGAAGTATTATGCTTAATTTTGCTGGGTAGATAATTCTTGGTTGTAGTCCTAGCTCCTTTGCCTTCCAGAGTATCATGTTCCATGACTTCCTATCCTTTAATATTGCAGCTGCTAAGTCCTGTGTAATCCTGATTGTGGCTCCTTGATCTTTGAATTGTTTCCTTGCAGGCCACTTGGAGTATTTTTTCCTTGACCTGATAGTTCTGTAATTTGGCTATAATGTTCTTTGGAGTTTTTATTTTAGGATCTCCTTCCTGACATGATTGGTGGATTCTTTCAATGCCTGCTTTGCCCTTTGGTTCCAGGATATCAGAGCAGTTTTCCTTGATGATTTCTTGAAAGATGCTGTCCAGGTCATACTTTTGATGGCTTTTTCAGGTAATTCAATAATTCTGACATCATCTCTCCTGGATCTGTTTTCCAGGTCAGTTGTTTTTCCAATGAAGTATTTTACATTTTCTTCTATTTTTTCATTCTTTTAAATTTATTTGCTTGATTCCTGATGTCTCATAGAGTCATTAGCTTCCACTTGCCCAATTCTAACTTTTAAGTTGTTTAACTCAGTTAGCTTTTGTACTTCCTTTTCCATTTAGCCAATTGTAGTTTTTAGGGTGTTGTTTTCTTCAGTGGGTTTTTGTATCTTTGTATCTCCTTTTCCATTTGGCCAATTCTGCCTTTTTTTTTTTTTTTTTCAAATTTTGGTGAGGCAGTTGGGGTTAAGTGATTTGCCCAGAGTCACATAACTAGTGAGTGTTATATGTCTGAGGCCGAATTTGTACTCAGGTCCTCCTGATTGCAGGGCTGGGAGCCACTGCACCACCTAGCTGCTCCCCAATTCTACTTTTTAAGCAGTTGTTTTCTTTTTCCAAGCTATTGACTCTTTTTTTCATAATTCTCTTGCATCACTCTCATTTCTTTTCCAAATTTTTCTTCTACCTCTCATATGATTTTTTAAAAATTTATTTTTAATTAAAAAAAATTTTTTTTGAATGAGGCAGTCAGGATTGCATATCTAGTAAGTGTTGAGTATGTGAGGCTAGATTTGAACTCAGGTCCTCCTGACTCCAGGGCCAGTGCTCTATTCACTGTGCCACCTAGCTGCCCCTTCTTATATGATTTTTAAGTTCCTTTTTGAGCTCTTCCGTGAGTTCTTTCTGGGCTTGGGACCACTTCCCATTTTTCTTTGGGGTTTTGCCCATAGGTATTTTGATATTGTTGTCCTCTTCTGAGTTTGTGTCTTGGTCTTCCCTGTCACCATAGTAACTGATTCTTTTCTGTTTGTTTTTTTGTTTTTTTTTGTTTTTTTTGCTCATCTTTTTTTGGCCATTTTCCTTTCTTTTAAATTGGAGCTCTGCTCCCAGGGTGGGAAGGGCACTGTCTCAGGCTTTGTGTGCCAGGGGCTGCAGGCCCTGGCTGTTTACCTGGTGCTGAACTGGTATTACCCTGAGGCCCACAGGGGACCTTCATGTCTAGTGCTGTGCTTCGTGTGGTGGGGAGCGAGTGGTACTGCTGGAGGCCATAGGGGTCAGGCAGCTTACCTAGTGCTGAGCTGAGGTCCCAGTGCTGGGTCTGGCATGTGGTGGGATGTGTCTGCATTTCACTGGGGCTATGCTAAGGCACATGCTGGGGCCCAGTGCTGGTGGCTACTTGTTTGCCTAGGGCTGTGCTGAAGCACTTGGAGGTCTGGCCCCTGAAGGATGCCTGTTTGCCTGGAGCTAGACTAAAGTATAAGGTGGTTCTCAGAGCTGGAATCTGCTGGTTCCCCTGGCTATGCTGAGGCACGTGAGGGGTCCTGGTGTTGGCATTTGCCTGTTCCACCACACTGGAGCTCAGGATCTCACGGTGGTTTGCTGAGGTGGGACTTACTGCTGGCTTGCTGGGACATGTTTATCCTGGACTGCCCTCCCCTTTTACCTGAGTGAGACAGAGCTTTCTTGCCGATCTTCCAAATTTCTTGGGCTAAAAGATTGTTTCACCCCATTTTTTTGCTGGTTCTGCTGCTCCAGGATTTGTTTTGGTTGTTTGGAGGTGAATATTGGAGAGTTATGGCGATTTACTGATTACTCTACCATCTTGGCTCCCTTTTTAAAAATATATATATATTTTGATAACTGTATTTCAATATAATTGATTTCTTTTGTGACTATCTGCATTTTATCTTACGCACTTAAAATATTCTTTTGAGAGTGAGTCCACAGGCTTCACAAGAAGATCAAGGTCATCCATAACTCAAAAAAAGTTTTAAGACTCCTGATTCCGAGGTTGTAAGAAAGCCTATCTGTTCCACATTCCCTTTAAAAACAATAGAAACACAAAAAGAAGACAAAGGAGGACTATGAGAAACTGTGGAAGGATAATTGTTGTTTTTTTTTTCGGAAGAGGAACGATTAAATGAGCAAACAAAATAAGTTACTACATTATTAAGAAACAGTATGGATTAAAATAAACTGAAGCCAAAATATCAGAACTGAAACTATACATGAATTAATACCAATGGTAGCACTAGAAACAACCCTGGAATTATTAGAGGATGATTAGAGATTAGTAAACAAATTCTAGCCAAAAAAGGGTGTTTTGTTAATTGGATTTTTGCAGGTGCAGTGGTAGGTTCAATAGATTGTAGAGTCAGAGAACATGAATATGAGTTCTTTCTCTGCTGTTTATTTCCCATATAAGCCCTCATGGGCTCATTTTCCTCATTTTAAAAATCAGCAAATAAGTTAATAAACCTTTATTAAGCTTCTGCCAGGCAGCTAAGGTGGTGTAACAGATGGAACTTTGGGCCCGGAGTCAGGAAGACCTGACTTCACATCCACCTCCAGATACTTACCAACTGTGTGATCCTGGGCTAGTTATTTAACCTCTGTTTGCCTCAGTTTCACCTGTAAAGTGGGGATAATCAGAGGTTGTTTTGAGAATCAAATGAGATAATTTTTTTTTTAAAAAGCACTTAGCTCAGTGCCTACCACAATGTAGGTGCTATATACATGTTTATCCTTTCCCCTATGATGTGCCAGGCTCCATGCTAAGTGCTGAAGATACCATCAGAGGCTTGCATTAAATGATTTTTGAGGTCCTTTCCAGTATAAATCCTATGATTTTGTGAATGGAGAGGGCATTTGAAAATTGAGATATTAAAAATAAATACGTGTCATGTGAGATAGAGAAGTTCTTCACAGACCATTTATTTCGATCACCTCAGTTTTGCAAATTTCCTAGAAAACACCCACCCTCAGAAAAATCAGCTCCTTTTTGTTGAAAAGAAGCCGCAGTGAACAGGTAAGCTAATGTTCTGCTAAACTGGAAACATAGAGGAGTGTTTTCTATAAAGACATCTTTAGAAATGCCCCTGTGGGCCCAAAATAAACAATGAGTTTTCACAGGCTTATATGCAGCCTCCAGGAAAAGAAAGAATTTAATAAAACCTGGAGAAAGAAAACCACTGGTTGAGGGTGATATGGCACCAGATCTGCCTGCTTGGGTAGACCTTATTCCTTCAAATATGGTCTACTGCTTGGTGCTAGAAGGAACTCAATGAAGATTATGCCAGCATCATAGATTTAGAGCTGGAAGGGACCATAGCGTTCAACATGTCCCCTCATTTTAGAGTCCCATAGGTGCTAAGTGATTTGCCAAAGTCATTTACTACTCAGGTAGTAAGTGGCCAAGTTGGAATTCAAACCTACATCCTCTGACTCCAAATCTATTTGTACCATGCTGCCTTGACCCCATGTAAGGTGACCCCCAATTGGCATTTCACATTAACATCAGGAATATCCATCATAGAGGGTGATAAGTCCCTTCTGCCTTCCTTTCTCCCATTACAGTGACTGGATGGAGTTGTTTTTGTTCAGTTGTGCCCTTCATGACCCCATTTGGGGTTTTCTTGGCAAAGATACTGGAGTGGTTTGCACTTTCCTTCTCCAGCTCATTTTACAGATGAGGAAACTGAGACAAACAGGGTTAAATGGCTTGTCCAAGGTCACTTGACTAGTAAATATCTGAGGTCAGATTTGAACTCAAGAAGATGTCTTCCTTACTCCATGCCCAGCATTCTATCCACTATGCCACCTAGCTGCCCTAATTGGATGGAGTACATGGTATTTTTTTCCCTTAAGAGTTTGTGTGGGGGAGGTCAGAACTAGTGATCGATAAGGATAGGTCTGGAAAAAAAAAAAAAAGACGCAAAAGAGTCTTGGAGACCAGGAGTCTTGGCACTTCAGAGAGGAGGTAACAAGAGGGGGGTTGGCTATCCATGGTGATTTTAAGCCCCCTCCCAGCCTAAATGGACTCTATCCTAGGTGCTGTGTACTTTAAGTATGAGTAGATTTGCAAATGGTGGAATAGCTCCAATGTAACTTCAAAGGTGGTCTCCCATGGAAGGTCTCAGGCATCTGTCTGTCTGAGGTGCTGGGCTATTCTGCTCTCTGTGGCCAAGCAGAACTTTTCCAACTCCCATTTCCTTTGAAAACTTGAAAACAAGTATTACTCCCTCCTAAATTTTCTTTTTCTCAGTTCCTCCAACTAATCTTCATATGGCATCTTCAGGTATGGCTTCAACTAGATGAACTTCCTTCCAACCCTGAGGTTCCGTAATTCTGACCTAATAACCCACAACTTTGGCTAAGGCAGCTAACCAGTCTGACCCTATTTTTCCTTCTTTGTAAAATAAGTACAATAATACTTACATGACATATCTTGAAGGATGATTGTTAGGAAACTTATTCCAGCAAGAGAAAGTGTTGGGTTTGGAATCAGATCTAAGTTCAAATGGAGGCTCTGCTGGTTCCTACATGTGTGACTTCCTGGGCCTGATTAGAAGCCTCTGAGCTCCTTCCAGTTTGAAGAATATGATCTTATGATTTCCAGGACCTATCAGTCGTCAGTGTGGGGCTTTCTCCACTGACTGTAGCCACAATCCTTCTGTACTTTAGTGGGCTATGTTAGGATTATCTGTAAAATGAAGGTGTTAGATTAATAGCCTCTAAAGTCCTTTCTCACTCTGAGATTCCACAGTCCTCATGCTATGATTCCATGATTCCAAAATTGTAGAATTGTGCTGTTTTGTGATTTTAAGGTTGTAGAATCACAAACAGAGACAGAGGCCATTCTGAGCCACATCCTGAGAACTTGGGAAAAGGAACCACCACCAAGCTGCCGAGCACAGTACAAAACTAGTTAGCTAAACAGAATGATAGGGGAGGCATTTTTTCTCCTGCAGTGAGATTCACCAAGGCCCCTAACTGGAGGTCAATACTGTTTCTCCCTATTCCCCAGTCCTGTCCCCATCCAAGGAAATGTCATCCTGGAGACTAAGCTAACCAATGTGACAGTGGAACAAAAACAGGAGGGAAAAGAACATGAAACGAAGCACAACGCATGCAAAAATCATGTCTGGATGCACCACCCCAGCTCACAGTGAAGCACAGGTGGGGTGCCATAGTTCTGCTGTCTCTGTGATTTGAGGGTGCTGTAGACAAAGTTTCGCTGTCACATTGGGCCCTCAATAATCCAGCCTTTTATTATGGACCACATCAATAGCCTGTTTGCTCTCCCTTAGAAGTGATGATTTATCTCCCATCTCCATGCTTTCGCATGAAGGAATCCTGGGGGAATGCACTTCCTCATCACTTCCATGTCCTAAAATCACAAACTTCACTGAGTGGCACCTCATGTCTCCCCACAGTGTACTCTGAATTTTCTCTACTCTGCCCAGAAACCCTTTCATGCTGGAAGCTCACGCCAGACCTGGAATTCACACAATGGAAGTACCCTCTGTCCCTGTGGCTTCTCCGGATGACTTCTCACAGAACCCATTCCTCTCCAGGCCATACTCCAGACTTAAGTCTCCATCATGTTCCTGCCAGAGGTGCTGTCATTCCCTGTTCTCCTCCTTTGATACCTCCCTTTTACGTGTTGTTTTCCTTTGTCAGCTTAGTAAAAGGTGGAGTGGAGTGAGGGGGAGATTTGGGGCAGGCAGACTAACCAGCAGGCTTTTTCAATAATCCGGGTTTGAGATGATGAGGGCCAATATCCGGGTGGTAGCAGTGTCAGAGGAGAGAAGAGGGCACGTGTGAGAAATGTAAAAATCAACAGGCTTTGGTAACAGATCAGATATGGGGGGGTTAGAGAGATTGAGGAGTCAATGATGACAGGTGGGTTTCAAGCCTGGTTGACTGGAAGGACAGTGGTGCCCCTTAGCAATAATAGGGAAGTTAGGAGGAGGGGAGGGTTAAAAAATGATCACCAATACGCTCTTCCAAATCCTTGTCATAGCTTGGTGGTGACAATGGGTTCTCAAAGGCTAGGCCAGTGGAATACAAGATCTGGAAGGTCCTACCAAGGTTTTAAATACCGATCCAGCAATGGTCTGTTTTATGGATCAGCCTTGCTAAGGACAGAAAGGTTTATGACTGGGATCCATCATCCATTGGGTGATGCATTTTTCTGGCCAGGGCAACTTATGAAGACTTTCTGCTAAGGTGTAGAGAACTGCTATTTGCATTGATGGAATGTAGAGCTATGTTAATGAAACTATAGATCTTTTGAAATATTCATTGAAGAGTGAATGGATGAATGAATGAGTAGAGTAAATGAATGCTTTCATATCCTGATCATATGAAGCAATGTTCTAATAATGGGACCCCAGAATTCATTATATGTTGAATAAAACTGAACAAGAAAAACACTAGTTCCTCCATCTCTTTTTACCAACATCATTATTTTTTTTTAAATTTTATTTATTTTAAACTTAAAAACAAAATGAAAAATAAAAAAAAAGCCCATGGCTAAGTACACAGCAAAACATAAGATAGGATTCAATCAATATAAAACAACACATTTCCATTTCAAGAAAGTCTATATAGTAAATATTGCACATTGTTTTCAAAGCTGCCTAGCTTTTCTTTGCCTCCTTGTAGGTTTTCTTTTGTTCTCTGCCATGCACTTTTTACTATTTTTCTTTATTCCCCCATTATATTTGAATTTGTTTTAAACTTAAGTACAAAAGAAAAAAAGAAAAAAATTGCCATGTACACAGCAGAACATGAGAGGATTCAGTATAAAACAATAAATTTCCATTTCAAGAAAATCTGTATAATTAATATTACATATTATTTTCAAAACTGTTTTTGCTTCCTTGTATGTTTCCTTTTGTCCTCTGCTGTATCCTTCTTTATTTTTTTTCCCCTTCTTCCCCTGTTCCCCCCCCCACCAAGGCTACAATTAAGCTCGGATATACACACATACACACATATACATATATACATACATATACATAGATATCCATAAATACACACATATATATACACATACACTCAAATGCATACACATATT
The DNA here is from genome assembly GCF_900497805.2 of Vombatus ursinus. NCBI lineage: Eukaryota > Metazoa > Chordata > Mammalia > Diprotodontia > Vombatidae > Vombatus > Vombatus ursinus. Next base: position 903,701 of record NW_020948840.1, on the reverse strand, counting down.
ATGCGTATTTCCACTTATTTGTTTCTCTGTAGATGGTTAGCATCGTCCTTTATAAGTCCAAGACTTTCCATATTTTTCTAAATTTTTACTTTTTTTCCCTCCCTCCCCAACCCTTGCCCTAAAGAAGGCTACAGTTAAATTCACACACACACACACACACACACACACACACACATACATATACACAGCTATCTATACATATACATAGATACATATACACATATGCACTTATACACTTATATGTAAGACCATACTATTCTTATTTCCACTTGTCATCTGTTTCTTTGAAGGTGGATAGCATCTTCTTTCATAAGTCCACGTCATTCCATGTTTTTCTAAATCAACCAGCTCATCATTTCCTACACTACAGCAATATTCCAGCCCAATCACATCCTATCTGAGAGATTATCTATGAAAGTTTCCCCCCAATTTTCTATAATTCCTTGTATTCTGGCCTATATAGGTTTTATTTATACAAGAAAATTTTAATTTAAGATAATCAAAATTATCTATTTTACATTTCAATAATGCTCTCATCTTATAATATCTCCCCTACTAGCTTCATCTGTATCAGTTTTTCCTTTTTTGCCTCATTTGTATAAGATAATTACTCCTTTTTATTTCTCCTTACATAGTTTTATTTTTTAGAATCATCCCATCATACCCAGCTCTGCCCAAGTTTTTCTTTCAAATTACCCAAAAATGATGACAAGTCATAAGAGTACTGATAATATTTTCACATATAAGAAGTAAACAATTTGACCTTGTTGAGTTCCTTATAATTGGTCTTTAATGTTTACCTTATATTTTTCCTGGATGGTATATGTTGAATTTTCCCTTAAGTTCTGCTGTTTTTGTCACAAATACCTGAAAGTCTTTCAGTTCATTAAATGCCCTTTTTTTTTCCATTCAGGATTATACTTAACTTTGCTGGATAAGTTATTGTTGGTCATAACCCCAGTTTTTTTTTCTCTATGAAATATAATATTCTAAAATCTATGGTCCTTCAATGTAGTAGCTGCTAGGTCTTATGTAATCCTTATTGTAGCTCCTTGATATTTAAATTTTTCCTTTCTTGTTACTTGCGATATTTTCCCCTTAACCTGGGAGCTTTGAAACTTGGCTATGATGTTTCTGTAAGTTTTCCTCGTGGGATTTCTTTCAGGTGGTAATTGGTGGGTTTTTTCTATTTTTTTTTTTTTTTTTGCCTTCTTGTTCTAGAACTTCGGGGCATTTTCCTTGATAATTTCTTTTAATATTGTATCAAAATTCTTTTTTTTTAAATCAGAGTTTTCAGGTAGTTCAACTCTTCTTATATTATTTCTCCTTGATCTGTTTTCCAGATCAGTTTTTCTGATGAGATGTTTCACTTTCTCTCTCTCTTTTTTTTTATTCTTTTGATATTGTCTTACTATTTCTTGGTATCTTAGAACATCATTAGCTTCCTCTTGCCCAATTCTAGTTTTTAAGGAATAATTTTCTTCCTTAAGTTTTTGATTCTCTATTTCAAGTTGGTTGACTTTCTTTTCTTCCCAATTTTCTTGGTTTGTTCTTATTTTTTTTTTTCCTAACCTTCATCTCTCTTATTTGATTTTTAGAGTCCTTTTTAAGTTCTCCCAAGAACTCTTTTTGTGTCTGGGACCATTTGACATTTTTCACTGAAAAAGGAGTGGCTTTTTTAACTCCATTATCTTCCTCTGAATATGATCCCAGATCTTCTCCATCCCCATAGTAGCTATCTATGGTTGGGTTCTTTCTCCTTTGCTTACTCATTTTTATTTTTATTTTTGTTTTTTTTTAGCAGCTATTAGTGTGATCTAGTCTCAAGGTATGGGAAATGATGCCCCAAGCCTCAGGTGCTTCTTACTGTTATTTTCTGAGGATTTTCCTAGGGCTCAACCTTGGGCTCTCCTCTCCACTCTTTTTTTTTTTTAATGCGATTGGGGTTAAATGACTTGCCCAGGGTCACACAGCTGGTACATGTCAAGTATTTGGTCTGAGGCCAGATTTGAACTCAGGTCCTGCTGACTTCAGGGCCGGTGCTCTATCCACTGCACCACTTAGCTGCCCCTGTCCTCTCCACTCTTAAGCCATGGCTAGGGCCCCTAGCCACACTGTCCTGCAAATGATCTTGCTCCCTGTGGCCCTCTGGTGTGTGTAGATTATGTGCAAGTTACAGTTTCCTCTGCCCAGGAACTAAAGCCAGGGACTCTGCTCTCCTGCAAGTGCCCACAGCCAGCAGGGTCCCCACCCGTCTGCTACTGCACTCACCAGGTATGTGCTAGCTCCTTGTCCCTCCCAAGGGTAGCGCTGACCATGGTCAGCACAGCTGTGCTTGGCATCCCTGGATAGTGGAAGGTCCTTCAGTCTTCTCCTATTCAAACATCAGACCCCCACACTGTCTTGGAGATGGACATTTCTAAGGCTGAGGCTGCTTCCCAGCCCAGCTGCCCCCAGGGCTCGCTGTTTGTTGATCCCACCCAGTCAGCCTGGGGGTGCTTCAATTCACCCAGGCTGAACCTCTGCCCCTGGAGGTTGGGTCTTTCCTGGGGGGTCTTCTCAAGTTATCTTAGGAGAACAACTGCTTTACCTTGTCTTATTTCCACTTCTCTCCATTCCCTGTGAGGTGATGTTCTGTCTTTTCTTGTGGAGAAAATTTAGAGAGCTGAGAGTTTTCTGACCTACTCCGCCAACTTCCCAGAATCTTCTCTACCAGCATCATTAGCTGGTATAACTGTCAGTTACCACCAGTCCAGCCAGTGACAACTAAAAATGTTTATTATAGGAGCAGCTAGATGGCTCAGTGGATAGAGCACTGGCCCTGGACTCAGGAGGACCTGAGTTCAAATCTGGCCTCAGACACAAAACACTCACTAGCTATGTGACCTTGGGCAAGTCACTTAACCCCATTGCCTAGCCCCCCCAAAATATTTATTATACTGATCCGGCTAGACAGATTCTGTTAACAATTGAGGCAGTCACAAGGGACACAAAAATATTGAAAGACACTGGATGAATCTTTCTGGTATTGCTTCAATGCAAGAAGGAACTATACCATCATCTGATTATGCAAAGTGCCTTCTGTTGCTCTGAAAATGAATAAATAAAAAAGAAACACTATAGAACCTTTAAACTGATGTTTATGCCTTCTTTCCTCTCTACCTCTTAACTGGTCCAGAATAGATACGGACTACTTCTTCTGATTCCCTATACTTAATCATAGTCATAAGATTATAGGATTAGTACAGAAGAGGACCTTGGAAATGCACAAATGTATATTCAAAATATATGTAAAATACTTAAAAGGTAAGGTAATAAGGGGGAGGGACTAGTAGAATGGGATGGCCTTTTAAGGGCTAGTGGTAAGGAAGGAGTACATTCCAGGCACATGGAAAAACATATGCAAAGGTGAAGAGATAGGCGTTAGGGGGACGTGTGGAGCGTCATGTGTGAGGGGACAGCAAGGAAGCCATTTTGATCATAGATCTCTCTTAGTCCATCTCTCCATCAGGTGACCTCTTGGTAATGGGTGTACAAATCTCTATCTTCTGATATTTCAGAATACTGGTCAATGGGTAGCTGAGGGTTCCCACTGAAACCTTAACATGGATGTGGTAAACACTGTGGTGAAATAAATACCAGAAAAGCCTTATTCTGATGTCATTCTTAAGACAGGTGACCCCAGCAGGCTGCAGAGCCCTCTGGCCATAGATGTCCTAGGCCTTGGGAATGCTTCTAGCAAGTGAATGTGAAGTACCATTCTCACATTCTTGACCCTGAATGGAATGGATGTCAGTCAAGGAACAACAGCAACAGCTCCAACCACCAACCCAACAACAACAACAACAACAACTTTATTTCTATAGTATTTTAAAATTTGAAGAAAAAAATCTGTCTCATTAATCTTCAGAAACTACCTGGAGTGGTATAGCCCACGCTGCAGCAGGAAGCAAGGGGGAAAAACAATAACCCGGATGACTTTGGAGCTAGCCCCTTCAAGTTAGCCCAGGGACCAGGAGGCCGCACTCTCTTCCTCATCAGAAAAAATCTGGTGTTGAAATGGTGAGGATACTGAGGCGCCAGAGGAGATGGCAGCTTACAAAAGCACTGTTTTGCCAAGGGCTCTTCCGCCAGATCAGAACTTGGCTTGAAAACTAAGCCTGTTAAATTTGCAAAAAGTATTGAACCTGGGCACCAGGGCTGGAGAATGAGAAGAGAAAGCTGCCCTGCAGTCAAGGTGTCATTTCAACCCTAGCAAAGGAAAGCATGGAAATTTAAAAAAAAAAGAAACAAAGAGAAAGCTTGCCAGTTAATTACAATACTATTATTATTACCAATAAAAATAGCTCCCTGTCTCTATGGTTTCTCTCTCCTAGACTATGATGATAATAATAGCTTTCAGTTCTATTGCACTTAAAAATTTACAAATTATTTTCCTCACCAAAATCCTATACAATGATTCAAGGGTTGTTATCGCCCTCCCTTTTTTTTTTAACACCTTAGAGCAGCCCTCAACTCACAGAGTGGGTCCTCCAGACAAGGCTGCCCAGATTCCAGGTACCCTGTGGATCCACATGTACTCAAAACCATAACTCACAAGCCCCCACTAACATGTTTATCTTTAATAACCAGAGAACATAATCTGTTCAGAGCAAAGGCACTTAATAAAATAGCATGGCAATAAAAATAGCAATTAAACGTTTCCTCTACACATGTGGGCCATGCTTTTCCACCAAATACACACACCATCAGTGAGAAGAATGGCACGTAGAGAGGCACCCACGTAAAAATAACTGTCACCCGAGCACAGAAAGGCAATTTGAGCCTCCAGTGCTCCAGAGCCCCTGATGCTTCCTGCTTATTTCTACTCTGCTGGACACCTAGTGACCACCAGGCAACTCTCCACTGGCCATGTGGCATTTGCTAAATGCCACTCCAGCAGATGTAGTGTCTCTGCAGACCAGTCTTGGGCCAAATAGTCTTAATAATAATGAGCGTTTATAAAGCGCTTTAAGGTTTGCAGAGAGTTTTGCAGATACTATCTCATTTGATCGCCATAACACCCCTGGATGGTAGGGGGTATGATTATTATTATTATCCCCATTTTACAGATGAGGAAACTGAGGGAGAAAGGAGGTAAGTGACATGCCCAGGGTCACATGGCTAGTAAGAATCTGAGACCAGATTTTAATTTATGTCTTCCTGACTCCAGGTTCAAGACTACTTACTGACCCTCCTAGCACTGGGCACATGGTTGTGGAACTTCTGCCTTTCTTTTGCTTCAGCTTCGGTTAGATTCTTTGGCTATGGTGCTGCCTCTTCCTTATAAGAAGTGTGAACTTTTAAATGCCTTTTAAATTGAGAGCTTTGAGGCTTTCTATAGCTCTTTCAGAGCCACATGTCTTAACACCACAATCATCTGACTAAATCAATAAGGAAAAATCCACCTTTCTGCGTTGTTTTTTTTTTCCTTTTCCTCAGATTGCTGCCTACTTGTCTTTTTTCAGTGAGAATCTCATAGGTTTCATCTACATTCACTGTTTTCATCCATTCTTTGGGTGTTGGGCAGAATGAGATAGCTAAGGTTAGAAGAATAAAGCTTACAGTTATATGAATAGGTCAATGAGAGTCAATGCTAATTCTGTTTCTCTGCTCCTCTGTACTAATGCTCCTCTGTGCCCTGGAATTGTGACCCAGAACTGTGTATGGGCCATAGACTTGCCATTCAGCACCAGCCATACCCAGTTCCAGCAAAGGGTTCCCTATAATCTCTTTCTGACTAGTTCTCTGATCCCCTTCCCATCTCTGGGCTGAGAACTCCAGAGACTGCTTCTGCCACCACTGTTGCAACAACTCCAAGCGCCCCACCTCCACCACCCTACCCCCGCGGGTGCTGCTGCTACATGGGCTCCAGGCCAGCCTCCACCCTGTGTCACTGATCTCTCCTGCTGACCTGCTAACTTGTCTTAGTCTGGAAAAATATCTCACCCTGACCTTTTGTGGGGTGTGCCATTTTACAATTCAATTTGAGGTGTTATTTTAAATTTGTTTGGAAGAGAATGTTGATAGAGATTGTCTGGGTTGCTGCCTCTGATCCGCCGTCTTGGTTTCTGGTCTCCAGATGAGATATTAGTAAAGCACTTAGCACTGTGCCTGGCACAGAGTAGATGCTGAATAAATGCTTCTCCCTTCCTTCCTGCCTACTCTATGCAGAAAAAAGGTCACATGTTCTCTCTGATAGAAAAGTTCAACCTCAGTCCAAGGTATTTAAGGATTTGAATGTCAGAGGATTTATAGCATACAAAAATCAGCAGAAGATAATGTTAATGTAGATGAACTGCTGCTCCTGCCTGCAGGTCAGTGTCTACTTGGGCCAAAGGAAGAAAAATATGATGGCTACTTTTCTTTTGAGATATCTGAAATAGCTTGAGACTATGCTGGGAACTGAGGCTCAGGCAGCCCTTCTACTGTTACAATAGTAATAGTGACAATAAAAATACATACAAGGGGAGCAATGGATAGAGTGCTGGGCTTAGAGTCAGTTAGACCTGAGTTCTAATGCAGCCTCAGATACATAATAGCTGTGTGATCCTGGGCAGGTCACTTAACTTTATTTGCGTCAGTTTCCTCATCTGTAAAATGAGCTGGAGAAGGAAATGGCAAACCACTCCTGTATCTTTGCCAAGAAAACCCCAAATGGGGTCAAGAAGAGTTGAACATGACTGAACAACAACAAAACAATAAGAATACTATTTTCATGCATTTCTATAGGCATTTTGTCTTGTGCCTTGCAACAATCTTGTGAACTAGGTAGTGCAAACACTTATTGTCTTTATCTCGTAAGTGAGGACACTGAGGTTCAGAGCAGTTAAGTGACATCCGGGGTCATGCAGCTAGGAAGTGGTGGAGCTGGGACTAGAACCTGGTCTGCTTTTTCCTCTACAGGGATTTCCAACCTAGGGTACCCATATTCTCAGGGAGTACGAGAAGCTGGTCAAAGGGGTTCAGAAATGTTGTAAACTACTACATTATCATATTGAAATATATCCAAAGTAATAGTGTTAGTGGGAAAAATAACGTATTAATTATCAAGAGAACAATGAGGAGGTGGATGAAATGGAAAAAAAGAGGAAATGTTACAGAACATTTGCATAATTTGAAAAAGACAGTTAAAAGAATAATTCCTAATGAACAAAACCAAATCAATGACATTTAAATATGCAACTTTTTTCATATTCAACTATAAAGAATATCAGAAATAGTGACCTAGTAAAAAATGAGCCTATGGATCTTTGCAATAACCAGAAATTATTTTTTTGAGGTTTTTTTTTCCTCCTGGTAAACATTTTTTTTTAAGATTCATTAATTTATTTATTTTTAGTTTTCAACATTCACTTCCACGAGATTTTGAGTTCCAAATTTTCTCCTCATCTCATCCCTCCCCCAACCCCAAGACAGCGTGCCTTCTGAATACCCCTTCCCTTAATCTGCCCTGCCTTCTATCTCCCCCCCTTCTCTTATCCCCTTTCCCTTCTACTTTCATGTAGGGCAGGATAGATTTCTATACCCCATTGCCTGTGTATCTTATTTCCCAGAATAACCAGAAATTCTAAATGGATTTCTGATCAATGGGGCTACAAAACATTTGGTGTACCCTTGGAGAAGTCTATTCCATCCTTTCTAAATGTGTTCACACAACTTTAATTTAGTCTATAACAACTTATCTCTGTGAATCAGGATTCTCAGTTCTCTTCTCAATTAAACTGAACATGACATGGGGGCATCTCTACCAAAATCTGTGCTGAGAATAAAACTGTTGGTTGACAAGAAACAGAATTAAGGAGCTAATTTATTTGCCTGTATTCTAATAAACATTTTACAAACTCTATGATACTAAAAATGCTGTGGATCAAATGAAGTTTTCCTTATGAAAATTAGTCTATTTTATTTCTTCTGTGCATGTCAGTTTTTTGTTGTTCAGTTGTGCCTGGCTCTTGGCAGATCCAGATCCAGTATCTTAACAAAGATACTGGAGTGTTTTTGCCATTTCCTTCTCCAGATGAGGAAACTGAAGCAAACAGGGTTGGTTAAGTGACTTGCCCAGGATCGTACAGCTACTAAATGTCTGAGGCCAGATTTGAACTCAGTTCTGCTTGCCTCCAGGCCCAGCACACCGTCCATCCACTGTACCATCTATCCTCCCCCTTCATATGAATGGTGAACTCCAAAACTTATTTCCTTTCCTAGCCAAGAGATCCATGGAATGAAAAAGTTTGGGAACTCTTGCTCTACACTAGGCTGTTTTCCCTGCCTGGGATCCTTGTGTAAGACTCAGAATGAAAAAGTCAACATATCTTTCATATGCAAGCAGCCAGAGGCACTGGGAGATGTTCTTTTTAGTAAACTTTAGCAGCTGAAAGATGCCAAATTCAGGATTAGCTCTGGATGTCATCTGTAGTAGAAATTCCATATATGCTTCACTAAACATATGTTTATATTAAATAAGTCTTTTACAAATCTCACAGCCTAAATGGACAATTATGCCTTCACAAGTGCACAGTTGCGAACAAAGCTGTACTCCAAATAAATGTTGCCCTGTTGTTTCATTAATTATGTAATAATACAGTATAACTAAACCCCACCATAAGGCCACAAAATCCTTGCTTGCCTGATCACCCATTCGTAACATTATTTCCAGGCACTATGTAATGTTGTTTCCCTTAATGTGGTATTTTCCTAGAACTCTCCAACAATGTTATGAAGGGTGTGCTTACATTTAAACTATTCTTCCCTTCATTAACTATGAAAAACAGTATCTACAATGTAGATAATCATTTGATGAATAAATGAGGATCAATAAAATAATAACTCAAATACTCGTACTATTTTCCTAGAAGTATCTAACAATGCTATGAAGGGTGTCCTTATATTTAAGTCTTTTGCTCTTCATTAACCATGAAAAAAGTTTATGTATATATACTATAGTACAAGTAATACAGATAACCATTTACTGAGTAACTGAGGACCAATAAAATAATAACTCACATAGGTGTAGCACTTTAAGTTTTAAAAAACACTTTTGACTGTGTATTTGTATAGCAGCTATGCAAATTAATTTGAATCCACATGCCCAGCTGGAAAGAAATTTGGACTAACCTAAAAGAAATCAGGCTGAGGACAGGCCTTTAATAAAAACAGAAAATTACGACTAATAGCCCAGAAAGGGTATATTTGGTATTCATTTCCCTCAATAGCAGTTCTGTCTCAGATGACTGGAAGGGAAGCTATAATCTCTCTCTGTGAAGATGGGGGATGGATTGAATGATTTCATAGATGTCTTTCCATCAGGGAACTCATGAGCACAACCTTCATGACTCCATTTTCCTAGGTGATCAGGAAGCCCAAGTCGTCAGCAGAAATCAGGTAAGTTGCAAATTCTTCAATCAGCTGTCTGAGAAACACCTTGAAGAGTGATGAGCAGTATTGCAGTGTCATTAAGTTTTAGAACCAGAAGTGGCTTTGAACTGCATTTTAAAAGGGATGCATCTAATGGAAGAGACCTTAGAACATTAAACGTAAAATGTCAGAACTGCAAACGACCTTAGAAAAGATGACATTGAGCATTAGAGTTGGAAGGGATCTTAAAGCCCATTTTGTTCAACCACCTCATTTTACAGATGAGGAAACTGAGGCCCAGAGAGGGAAAGAAAACTGCCCAAGGTGCAGAGAGTGAGTGGCAAAATCAGGATTCAAATACAGGTTCCATGATAAGGCTGAAGCCTTGTCTGGCCCATTGACTTGCTTAAAAAATAATCTGCTTAGACAGAGCTTGCAGCCAAAACTGGGATCTGGTGAATTGCACTCACAGCTCCAGTCCACAGTCTCCAGACTTCACCTCCTTACTAAAAGCTTTCATACTGGAGGTACCTCTGACATTCAGCCTGCTCTTCTAATTGGTGAATCCTTGGCCAGGGCCACCATGGCTTAGGGGCTTAGGCCATGCTTGCATCACTCCCAGGTCAATTGTTTAATCTTTGCATCTCTTCCAGAGCCTCACCTCCTTCCCCCTTACCATATCCCTCTTATGTGTTGTCTTACCCTATTTAAACTCTTCGAGGGTAGCGACTGTCGTTAATTACTTTTTATCTCTAGGCTCTGGCTCATAGTAAGCACTTAGTGAATGGCTCTCTCTATCTCTGTCTCTGTCTCTTTCTCTCTCTGTCTCTCTCTCTCTCTTTCCCTCTGCCTATATATCATCTATCCTGATTACCAGTCTGATGCACTGATCATTACACCTCCCTATTTTCACGACATTTTAGAGACCCAAGGCTGAATAAGGCCTGTAATTGCTGATTCATTTATTCTAAGCAAAATTTATTTTTTAAAAAATGCCTCCTGTGTGTAGAACATTAGAGTAGACACTAAGTTTATATATGACAGTTTTTCCTCTCATGGAGTTTATAGTTAGTGGGGGATTTAAGACAAAAATGGATAAGCCCCACCTCTGACACATACTGACTGTGTCACCTCATCCAGGGCAAGTCACTTAAACCATTCAGGGGCCAAGTGACTACAAATTGTGGAAGAGTTGTTTAATCTGCATTGACAGAGGGAGCTCCCTCACCAATGTAGCGTCTCTACACCAGTGAAGTCATAGATTCAGACCAACAACAAAAAAGACCGAAATACAGACAATACACAACATTACAACTGTAAGCATATTAAAGAAGCGTACAGTAGTGCTAGGGGAGATCTAAAGGCAGTTTCCTGTAGCAGAGGTGGGTGGGAAATCAGGGACAACAGAAAAGAGATGCAAGTGACTTGGGCTTTAAAGGATGGTTAGGAATTTAAAGGGCAAACTGGGAGGAAGGACATTCTTGGAAGAAGATAAAAGATGACAGGGGAAAGGCACAGGGGTGGGGAAATCTACGATATGTTCTGAAGACAGAGTTGTTTAGTTCAGCTGATCCAGACCAAGAGGTCACAGCAACAAGAAGAATGAAGCATATTTTCTGGTAAGATTATACCAAAAACAGTGATGAAATGTGCAGGAGTCTATGGCAAACTGGTGCTTAGGATCTGTTCAGCTCTGCTTTACCCCATAGGAGTCCTAATGGTGGGAATTTCAGGCACTATGACAGGGGGAACTATTGGAGGTGGGGAAAGGGGGGAGATGGCTAGCTTTCAAATCCCCTCAAGTCACAGGCAGATACCTACTTCATTTCCTACCATTGTCACACTAGGCCCTTGTCCCAAAGAACTGGGCTCTGAAAGCCTAGCACAGCTCTTCTCCGTCAGGGCAGCTCTGCTATCTACCTACCTTGGAGTTAAACAGAAACGTGACATGAGAAACGTGGGACACCCAGGATGGAAATCATAAAGAAAAGGATGAAAGGCCAACCCACCAGAAACATGTGATTCTTGTAAACTTCAGTGATGATGAATCAGTCTGGGCCCAGAGTTGGAAACTGGGGAAAAGGTCAATGGAAACAGCAAACACAGCAGCAGTTAGCTACCCAGTGCTGAATAGGAACAAGGGGAGAAGTGTGGCCTGTCTCATCGCAGGCTGGAGTGGGGGCTACCCAGTTTCCCCCTTTCAGAGAATGCCACGTTCTATGAGCCTGGGGAGGCATCAGCTGCTTTGAACAGGGGGCCAGACACTTTCTGACCCAGAGAAACGAGTGGAAAGGAGCTGGGGTGGGGGTGGGGCCCAATCTGGTTATGGATGCTTTGCTGTCAAAGATTGCTGAGCTGGCTGGGGAAATCCGAGCTGTTGACAGCTTTCTTCTGACTTTTTTTTTTCCTTCCAAGACCAGATCTGAACACAGGTTTTTCATTTCACGTGTGTGTGTGTGTGTGTGAGTGTTGGCAAGGCTCTGCCGAGGAGTTGTAGCCTATTAGTCGCAGCATTGCAGAGGTCCCCAACCCCTGGCAGAGGAGGTGGGAGGTGGGCCAGTGTTGCCAGCCTGTGCCAGGAGGCAGACATGCCCATTCCATGTTGGGAGATGTACCTCTTCCATCTCGTTGCTCCACTGGAAGTTTACAGGTCCCTATTCAGCACCCTGCAAGGTATTTGGGAGAGGCATCTTTTCATTCTGTCCTCATCTTAAGCAGGGACAGTTTTGCCATATCCATTGTAAAGAGGAGCGAGGGTGGCTGGATCCCAGCTTCCAAACCATATTTCACTCAATTCAATTCAGCAGGCATCAGTTAAGCACCTTTGTTCAGTGCCTCCACTAATGCCCTACTGCCAAATGCCTCTTCTTGGTGTGGAAGTGATTCTCATTTGTCAGAGGCATTGCCAGGACAGCATAAGATCTGGTAACACCAACCTGGAAAGGCTTTGGGCATCAGCCAAGGGATAAACTGTGTCTCTTGTTTGAAGACCAGTGAAGCTAGTTGTAGAAAGGCTTCTCACCAGCAGGTTGTCCATTGTCTGGGGAGAAGGGGAGCGAAAGGTGAATTTTTTTCAACCAACAACTCACAGAATTGTACATCAGGCATGTCAATAATTGTTTGTAAAAATTTTTTATGATTTTAAAAATAATATTTAATGTTACTATAATTTCTCCTATATAAATGTTCCTTACCTCAAAATAATTATAAGCAAATATTGTTATGTTCATTCAAAATAAAAATATTTATCTTCCTATGTCTAGTATGTGAAAATGCAGAGCAGCTTGGTTCTTTGAGGGATTCTTAAATCCTATCCCTAAGTTATAGAGAGGCTTGAATCAGCATCAATAGGAGTATCCATGCTGATAAAATCACAAATTCTTGGAGAATTGGTACATAAGTATCCAGAGCACCATGATCAGAACTGGAGGGATATGCTTAGTTTATATAACACATGGTGTCTGCCATCATGGAAAGTGTAGTGTGGTAACCTGGAACAGAGGGTTTACTTCTTTTAAACTCTAGGGCAAATAATGATGGTGTTTGGGAAACCAAGTATGGTCATTAGTTCTCTGCCCTGCTAGAACCTTGTCTCTTTCCCAAACAGCTGGAGAGGAGGCTGCTTTGCTCTCCGTCTCCAGGAGACCAGGGAAAGCCAGCTTGACACGAGCTGAAACAGGTGTTTGCTGAAGATCTTTTTCTGAGACACATGGGCATTTATTCTCCAGGCATATTCCATCATAATTTGGAGTGAGGTAAAATCTGTCAAGAGCTATGACACTAAGTGTCCCACATTGATAATAACAGCTAGCATTTATATAATGTGTTAAGGTCAGCAAAGTGCTTTACAAGTATTATTTCATTTGATCCTTACAACAACCCCAAACGGTAAGTGCTATTATTTTCCTTATTTTACATATGAGGAAACTGAGGGAGACAAATTAAGTTACTAGCCCAGAGTCACATAGCCAGTAAGTGTCTGTGGCAGGGTATGAATTCAGGTGGTCTTCTTATTCTTCTAAATAAAAGACTAATTTCTGTGTATTTTCATGCTTTTGTTTAATAATATTTTATTTTTTTCCAATTACATGTAAAGACAATTTTTAACATTCATTTTAAAAAAATTTTGAGTTTCAAATTTTCTCCCTCCCTCCCCTTCCCCTCCCTAAGAAAATGAGCATTTAATGTTGGTTACCCCAAATGAAGAAATTTTTAATACTGTGGCTAAGTTCACTTACCTTGGCAGTGTACTTTCCAGAGATGTATACATAGATGATGAGGTTGATGCATGCATTGCCAGAGCTAGCTCAATGTTTGGGAGGCTCCAAAGGAAAGTGTGGGAGAGAAGAGGTATGAGGCTGCGTACCAAACTGAAGGTCTACACTGCCATTATGCTGACCTTGTTGTTGTATGCCTTTGAAACTTGGACAGTCTGCCAGCACTGTGCCAGGAAACTGCATTGCTTCCATTTGAATTGTCTTAGGAAAAGTCTGAAAATCACCTGGCAGGCTAAGGTACCAGATACTTGAGGTCCTTTCTTGAGCTAAACTGTCAAGCATTCAAACTGTGCTACAGAGAGTACAACTCTGATGGGCTGCCCACATTGTTTGAATGCCAAATGTACATTTTCCTAAAAGACTATTTTATGGATAATTCATGCAAGGCAGGTACTCACATGGTGGTCAGAGAAGTGATACAAGGACACTCTCAAGGTTTCTCTGAAGAACTTTGGAATTGACTGTGAGACACGAGAGACACTGGCACAGGACTGCCCAGCATGGTGTGCCCACATCAAAGAAGGCACTGTGCTGTATGAATGAAGCAGAATTGCAGTAGCTTAAAAGAAACTTGAGATGTGCAAATTTAGAGACATCTCCATTCTAGATATTCACATGAATTATTTGTGCCTGACCTGTGGATAGAGCCTTCTGAGCTCATATTGGTCTGATCAGCCACAGTCAGACACACTGTACCTTGACTCCAACATAGTGATACCATTTTGATCATCTTCAATAACGAAGGACAGCAAGTAACCAAGCAATCTGATATATATGCAATCATGTAAAACATATTTCCATATTAGTCATGTTGTGAGAGAAGAAACAGACCAAAAGGGAAACACACTCACACACACACACACACACATACACAAAAGTGACAATAATATGCTTCTATCTGCATTCAGACTCCATCAGTTCTTTCTCTGGATGTGGATAGCATTTCCCCTCGTGAATCCTTTGGAATTGTCTTGGATCATTGTATTGCTGAGAAGAGATAAGTCATTCATATAGTTGATCATCTCACAATGTTGCTGGTACTGTATACAGTGTTATCCTGGTTCTGCTCATTTCACTTTCCATAAGTTCATGTAAGTCTTCCTGAACTCAGATTTTCTTGGCCGGGTCCATGGCTCTATTCACTATATAACTTAGCTGCCTTTTGAAGAAAAGCTAGAGGCTAGAGGAAGGAGTCCAGTTACCCAGATTCAAACCTTGTCTCTTTTCTCCACCCTTTATATTCAATCAATTGCCAAATCCTGCCAAATCTTCCTCCACAACAGTTTTCATGTGTGTCTCCTTCTTGCCATTCTCTCTGCCACTCCCCGTGGTTCAGGCCCTCGTCAGTTTTTGCTGAGATTACTGTAATGGACTCCTAACTGGTCTCCCCATCTCTTCAGGCCATCCTTCACGCAGATGCTAAAATCATCTTCCCAAGGGATGGGTCTGAGTGCATTACTCCCCCAATCAATAGCCTTCAGTGGCATTTAGACTCCTCAAACTAAACATTCAAAACCTTCTACAACTGAGCTATAGTCTCCCTTTCCAGGCTGATTTCACATCCTATGCTCTGGCCAAACTGAACTGCTAGCTGTTCACTGACTTGATCATGTCATCTTTCATCAAATTACATTCCCAGGAATCTTCCCTCACGTGTAAATTTCTCTTCTCCCTCTGTAGCTCTCAGAATCTTTATCTTCCCTCAGGATTTACTTAGATCGAGTTCCAGTTTCTACATGAAACTTTCATTTATCCTGCTGCTGCCGTCCTCAACACATATCCAGTTAGTAGTATTCTTTCCCTCATCAAATTATTGTATTATACTTATGTGTGCATGTGTTAACGTTCTCCTAAATTTAGAGTTCTTACCCTTTTTGTCTCATGGGTTTCTTTGGCAGTCTGGCAAAGCCTCTAGACCCACTCTTGGAATAATTTTTTTAAAATTTATAAAATGTATAGGATTATAAAGGAAACCAATTATATTGAAACAGTTCATCAAAATACTTTTGTAAACAATTTCACGGATCCCAAGCTAAGAATCCTCACCCTAGGAGAATATAAACTCCTTAGGGGTAGAAACTGTTTTGTATAGCATAGTGCCTTGCACATAGTGGGTGTTTGATGAATTGAATCTACACTTCAGAGGCAGCTGGGGTTTAGTAGTCAGAGCATTGACTACTAAATCAGAATCAGAAAACCAGGGTTCAAATTCCAGTTTGCCATTGCTAGGTGACAGAGTGGATAAAGCATTGAATTAGAGTCAAAAAGCCTTGAGTTCAAATTTGGCCTCAGAAACTTACTAATGATCCTGGGAAAGTCACTTAACTTCTCTGTGCCTTAGTTTCCTCATCTATAAAACTGAGTGTAATAATAACACCTACCTCTTAGGGTTATCATGAGGATAAAATGATATAATATTTGTACAGCACTTTGCAAACCTTAGAGGACTATATGCATGCTAGCTATTACTAATATTAATATTTGGTTGTATGATGGTAGGCAAGGCCCTTGGCCTGCTGATCTGCAGTTTCCCAATCTGTGAAAAGTATTGTTTTCCTTTACCTCACAAGGTCATTATAAGGGAAATACTTTGTAAATCTGGAAGTCTTATAAAAATTTGTCATCATCATCATCACCATCATCAATCATATGAGGATAAAGGTTGGAGAGTGCTTTGGTAAGCTATAAGCACTATGGAAATGTGAGTCACTGGGTTTTGGGTGTTTTGGTCTGGATCTATAATTTTATCAGTGTAGGGAACAGATAAATTAAGGAGACCTGGAAGAAGTTTATGTGCTAGGTGATTAAATACACACATATATACTACACTAAGTTGTATATATGTGTGTGTGTATGTGTGTGTGTATGTACACACACATACATACATGTATATTATACTAGGTGTTCCTTATATACATCCAGATACACATATACACTCATGTGCCTATATATGTGTCATACACGTATCTATACATGTATGTATGTATACATATACTATGTACATATGTGCAACACACATACCTGTGATTTATTATAAGTAAATATATGAACATCATATGTTTATATACACACATGTATAGCAGTATGCGATGCGTATACACACAGTACATATGTGTACATGTACATATGCATGCATATGTATTATGCACACACGTGTAAATTCTTTACTAATACCATCCAGAAGAGGGAATAGCGATACTTTCCTCTTACCTCTTCCTCTTTCATCTTGGCAATAATAGTGCAGACCTCAGGACTATCTGAGGAATATAAGAAGAAATACACCCTGTGGTTGAGCCCCTAGACCAAGCTCCAGTGCTTTCAGCTTAGGAAACTTCCTGAGAGAAAGGAAGGTGATTGTTAATGTGCTGCTTTTCCTCAGATAACAGGACCCCAAATGATACTTTCCATGCTACCTTATACTTAGCCTTCTCAGGGACTAGGAAAACTTTGAGAGCTGGGATCTCTTAGTGGAAGGGAATGGGAAAGGCAGAGACCAATGAGTGAAGACGGGAGAAAATGGAATCCAGCTCTGCTGCTTTCTGTTTGCCTTTGGTTAAATCACTTGGTCTCTCTGGACCTCAGTAACCTCATCTGTAAAACGAAGGGGTTAGACTGGAGGATCTGTAAGGTCCCTTTCCACTCTGATGTTCTGGCGTTCTATGCTTCTTTTCCAGCCCAAGTGTTCTATCAGTCTGTTGGTGTGTGGTTCCTTCTCCGCATTCCACAGGGTTGTACGTTATCAAGAATACTTCCTGAGAAACAGAGGAAGGCAAAACATTGGCAAATCTGCTTTTTCCAAGCCCCAAAAGGGGAGGGTAGAGCCATAGTGGAAATCATTACAATGAAAATGATCAAGACAAGAACTCAAACCAATCCATGAGCTATAATCTCTGGGACAGTAGGGGTCCTACATCCCACAGAACAATCATCAACACAGGCCACATTTTTATTGCTCTGTAAGGTTCACGAAGTCCTTCAGTCATAGCAAAGCTGTGAGGCAAGTGGTATAAATATGATTATATCCTTTGGACAGGCAAGGAAATTGTAACTCTGACTCATCTACTGTCACACAACTAGCAGATATTAGAACCAGATCTTGAAATAAGGACTCCTAACTTCAAATCCATTGCTATTTTATACTTCTGGTAATCACATGAGAAAAAGACTAAACAAACAGAGAGGAAGAGGTGGAGAAATCAAGTGTCACATGAGCCTCATTTTCATTTAAACCAGGCGGATGAAATACACACTCACACATGTACAGAGAAACATTAAACTCAGCAGGGAAATAGGAAATAACAAGAAAAGCAGAAGGTCATTTTAAGAGGGAAGATTAAATGAGGGATTCGTTGTAAGCAAAACAAATTTCAGCTTTGGATGGTGGATTGTGAAATAAGAATAAAAAGAAAGAAATATCGAGTAAAATCATGTGATTGGGATCTGGGCAGGAAGAGAAGAGGAACAGTGGGAAGGAAACAGACTGCTTTCTATTGTTGAATACTGTCTCACTACCTTTTTCTTTGTAAAGGGGGATGGTTAGGGTTAGATATCACATGATTATCGAATGGGAATAGAAAGGAATACATGTATTCTAAATTGCATACAACAACTTTACAAAAATTGACCATGTATTAGTGTATAAAAGACTCACAAGCAAATCAAAAAAAAAGAAGTAGTAATTACATCCTTAACTATGATGCAATAAAATTATATCCAACAAAGCCTTTGAAGAATGAATTAAAAATTAATTGGAGACAATTTAATTCTAAAGAACTGATAGGATCAAAGGACAAATAAAAACAATAGACAATTTTATAAAAGAAAATAACAACCATACAACATATTAAAACTTTTGAGATACATCTATGGCAGTCCTTAGGGAAAAATTCTAATAATAAAAACTTTAATCAGTAATAGAGAGAAAGAACAGATGAATTAATTGAGTATGCAACTAAAAACAAACCTAGAAAAAGCAACACATCAAAAAGCCAAGCAAAACACTAAAACAAAAAAAGTCAAAGAAGGGCTTAACCAACTTGAAAGACATAATGCTGTTGAACTGACAAAGAAAACTAGGAACTATTTAAAAAAAACTAATAAAATACAGAAACAATTAACTAATTTGATTTTAAAAACAGAAAGAAAAACTAAACTGCCAGAATAAAAACAAAAATGAGAATTCACAAGTGAAGGTGAAACAAAGGAAATTATCAGAAATTATTTTGTCCTGTTACATTGCCAGCAAAATGGATAACTTAGATGAATACTTTCATAAAAAATTACTCAGATTAAGAGAACAAGAAATGGAGAATTTAAATAATAAGTAACCCAATTTCAGAAAAAAGAATTGGACAAACCATAAATGAACTCTGAAAGAAAATGCCACAAGACTAGACATTTTCACAAGTGAATTCTAACAAACATTCATAAAACAAAATTTCTAAACACTTTATTTACTGATAATAAATATTATGTCTAATAAAGTGTTCTTAAAGAAAGAGTTAAAAAGTAATTGGAGACTAAATACCAATTTTAAAGAACTGGTGGTTCATAGAACAAATTAAAGAAACAATAGAAAGTTTTATCAAAGAAAATGAAAATAATGAGACAACATACCACAGTTATAGCATGCAGCTAAGGTAGTTCTGAGGGAAAATTTTTATTTCTACATTTTTTCATTGACAAAAGAGAGAAAGAATAAGTCAATGAATTGGACATACAATTTAAAAAAAGAAAAAAATTAAAAACTCATCAGCAACTAAATAACAAGTAGAAATTATGAAAATTAAAGAAAAGATTGATAAATTCAAAGTAAGAAGATGAATTGATAATTTAAATTGAAGCTGGCTTTTAAAAACTTATAAAATAGAAAAAAATAGCTAATCTAATTTTTTTTTAAAAAAGAGAGAAAAATCAAATTGTTCATATCAAAAATTTAAAAAGAGAACCTAAAATAATTGAAGAGGAAATAATGGAAAATATTGGAAACTATTTTGCCCAATTATATACTAACAAAACTAACAGTGAAATACATGGAGACTTACAAAAATATAAAGAACTCAGATTAATAAAAGAAGAAATACATTATATATATTTAAATAACCCAGAAGAACTCCCAAAGAAAAAATTCCGAGGTCAGATGGATTCACAAGTGAATTCTCTCACACATTTAAAGAACGATTAATTTATCTATCCAGTGCTACACTAAACTCCCCAAAGAATTTTCTGGAGTTAGAAAAATAATAACAAAAGAACCATATAAAGAACCATATAAAGAACCATATAAACTGTTTGCAATGAGAAAAGAAGCCACCCTTTCTATCTTCCTACCATAAAAATATAGTCTTGATACCTAAACCAAGGAGAGACAAAGCCAAGAAAGAAAACTATAGACCACTTTCCCTAATGACCATCAACACAAAAGTTTTAAATAAAATATTATCAAGTAGGTTGCAACAGTATATTAAAAAACTAAATTCAGTTTATACCAAGAAATCAAAGTTGGTTCAACATATGGAAGACTATAAATATAATATATCATGTTAACAATATAAATTATAAAACCACATAATTATATCAATAGATACTGAAAAGGATTTGGACAAAATCCAACACTCATTTCTAAAAAAAATTCTAGAAATAATAGAGATAAATGAATCTTTTAAAAAATACAGCAAATAATATCTATCTAAATCCAAGAGCAAACTTTATATGTAATGGAGAAAAGTTACAGTCCTTTCCAATAAGATGAGGGATAAATCAAGGATTCCCACTATTCAAAATTATGCCAGAAAATTTTAGCAATATCTATAAGACAAAAAATTGAGGGAATAAGCATAGGCAAAGAGATAATAAAATTTTCAAATTTTTCAGATGACATGGTGGTGTATTTATAGAACCCCGGGAGTCAATTAAAAATTACTCAAAATAATAACTTTGTCAGAGTTGCAGGATATTGGATAAATACTCATAAACCATCAGCATTCTCATATATGACTAACAAAACCCAGCAAGAAGAGCGAGAAAAAGAAATTTAATTCAAAATAATTATAGCGACTGTGAAATATTTGGGAGAGTATCTACCAAGATTTACTGAGGGATTATATAAATCTAATTACGTAACACTTTGTGGGAGGAATATGTAATTGTTCATGGGTAGGTTGAACCAATATAATAAAAATGGCAATACCATAGAAATTAATTTATCTATTCAGTGCTATACTAAACTCCCCAAAGAATTTTCTGGAGTTAGAAAAATAATAACAAAATTCATCTGGAGGAACAAAAGATAAGAAATTTCTAGGGCAATAATGAAGAAAAAAAGTGGGAAGAAAGGGGTCTATCTGTACCAGATCTTGAACTGTACTACTGAGCCATAATGATCAAAACAATTTGTTACTAGTTAAAGACAAAAGAGGTCAACCAATGGAATAGATTTGGAACATAAAATACAGAAGCAAATAAACATAAGTAGCATAGTATTTGATAAAACCAAAGACTACAATTATTGAGTAATGGACTCACTATCCGACAAAAGCTGCTAGGAAAACTAGACAACAAACTAGCAGAAATTAGGTTTAAACCAACACTTCACATCATGTACAAAGATAAACTCAAAATGGACACGTGACCTCCATATAAAAAGTCACATCATAAATAAGTTAGAAAAACAAGGAAGAAATAACATTTTGGGGGCAGCTAGGTGGCGCAGTGGATATAGCTCCAGCCTTGGAGTCAGGAGGACTCAAACACTTGACAGTTACTAGCTGTGTGATCCCGGGCAAGTCACTTAACCTCTACTGCCTCACCAAAAAAAAAAAAAAAAAGAAAGAAAGAAATTACATTTTGGATCTATGGATCGGGGAAAAGTTCATGTCTAAATGAATGTAGAATCATACAAGATAAAATGGACAATTTTGATTATATAAAATTAAGTTTTTTGTATAAATAAATCTGATTTAGGAAAAATTAGGTTAACAGATAACTGGGAAAAAATCTTTTCAACAAGTTTCTTTGATAAAAGCCTCATTTCCAAAATATATAAAGAAGAGATTAAAATTTATGACTAAGAACCATTTCCCAGTATATAAGTGGTAAAAGTATATGAACAGGCAATTTCCAAAGAATGAAATCTTAGCTATCAATAATCATATTTTTAAAATGCTCTAAATCACTAATTATTAGAGAATGCAAATTAAAGCAACTTTAAGGTTTCGCTGCATGCTTCTAAGACTGGCAAAGATGACAAAAGAAGAAAATGATAAATGTTGGAGGGGCTATAGGAAAACGTACAGTTGTGCACTCTTGGTGGAGCTGTGAATTGGTCTAGCCATTCTCAAAAGCGATTTGGTACTACATCCAGAAAGTTACCAAACTGTGAATTCTGTTTAACCCAGCTACAATACTACTTGGCCTATACCCCAAAAGAAATTTTAAAAAGAGCAAAAGGATCTATATGTACAAAAATATTTATAGCAGCTCTTTTTGTGACAGCCCAAAATGGGAAACTAAGGAGATGTCCTATTTATCCTGTATCCTTGTTTTGTATATGTTTGTATATTGTCTCCTGCATTAGATTGTAAGCTCCTTGAGGGCAGGGTCTGTCTTGCCTCTCTTTGTATCCCCAGCACTTAGCATAGTGCCTGGCACATAGTAGATACTTCATAAATGTTTATTGATTGATGTTTTCCTATTGGTAAAAGGTTAAATTTGTTTAAAGTATATGATTATAACAGAATATTATTGTGCCATAAGAAATAATGAAATGGACAATGTCAGAGGAAAATGGAAAGATCTTTATGAACTGTTACAGGACAAAGTGACCAGAACAATTTATACAATAATAGCAACATAACAAGAAAAAAACAACTTTGAAAACGTAAGAATTCTGATAAGCACAGTGATAAACCATGAGAAAGAAGATGAAATGCATCATTCACCTGGCAGAGGTGGTGATCTTAGAATGTAGAGGGAGATGTATTTTCAGACATAACTAATGTGGGAATTTATTTTTCCAGACTATGTATTGATGGATTTTTTTTTTCAAGTTCCTTTTTTAAGTTTTCTTAGCAAGTGGTGGTGGGGAGTAGGGAACAATTAATTAAAGACTTATTATTTTAAAAATAAAAAAAATTTTTTGCAAGATTGTATGTACACTATGATGAAATTGGAGTTATACCACAAATTCAAAGTTGTTACAATTTGAGGAAATTATAAACATAACAGATTATATAATATAACATAATAGATTCTATAATGTAACACTGTATAATAACAACAATTAAAATCACATGAACATATCAATTGATGCTAAAAAAGCTTATGACAAAATTTAAAATCACTAAAAAGTATAGAAATAAATACATCTTTCCTTATTATGGTAATTAGTAGGTGGGCCATTTTCTAGAGGGTTGTGAGGCCTCAGCAAATAACCATGTGTGCTCTTCTCCCACCTCAATCCCATCAGCTGTATTCAGATGTAGTCAGGTTACAGTAATTACTAAGGAAAGCCTTGAAAATGGAAAAGAAGTCACAAAAAAGTGATGTGGGGCAGGGCAGTGTGGTATAGAGGAGGATTGAATTTTAAGTCAGAGGACATGGTTTTGAAACCTACTTATGCAACTTATTACCTGTGTAACCTTGGGGGTGTATATCTTCCCTCTCTGGGCCTCAGTTTCCTTCTCTGTAAAATGAAATTGATGTCTAAGGGTCCACCCAGCTCTAAATTCTGAGAATGAATGTCTGTGAATAAAAGGTGATAGAGAGGAAGAGATAAAGGAAATCCCTCCCTTTTGCCATCAAAGTTAATGAGGGTTATAAAGCTTTATCAGCTACTTCCACATGTGTGAATAGTCTAATGATGATTACCTCATTAGGCTGATCTTTAGGAAGCAGGCACAATAAGTCACTTGGATTATATTGGAAGTCTTTCTAACTTGATAAGATCTACTAGAGTTATGTTCTTCAGTGGTTAAAAAAAAAGATTCTATCTAAAATAAATGGCCAATGTTGTAAATAAAGGGTTATTATATTATATGTCATGGAGAAATGCTAAAAGCCTTTCCAATAAGAGGGTTAAGCAAGGATGTCCATTAGCACTAATATTATTTAATATAGTGCTAGAAGATGGGCACCAAGGTGGCAAAGTGGATAGAGTGTTGGGCCTTGAGTCAGGAAGACTCTTCTTCCTGAGTTCAAATCCAGCCTCAGATACTTCTGAGCTGTGTGACCCTGGGCAAGACACTTAACCCTGTTTGCCTCAGTTTCCTCATCTATAAAATGAGCTGGATAAGGAAATGGCAAACCACTTCAGTATCTTAGCCAAGAAAACCCCAGATGGGGTCACAAAGAATCAGACATGACTGAATGTTTCATGACTGAAACAACAAAAAATTATTTGAAATAATAACTTTAGCAGAGTTGCAGGATATTGGATAAATACTCATAAATAAATCATCACCATTCCTATATATAACTAACAAAACCCAACAAGAAAAGCTAGAAAAAGAAATTTAAATCAAAATAATTATAGAAGCTATAAAATATTTGGGTGAATACCTACCAAGATTTACTGAGGGATTATATAAATCTAACTATACAACACTTTGTAGGGGGAATATGGAGAAACAGTAATTTATCTATTTAGTGATATACTAAACTCCCCAAAGAATTTTCTTGAGTTAGAAAAATAATAACAAAGTTCATCTGGAGGAGCAAAAGATAAGAAATTTCTAGGGTAATAATGAAGAAAAAAAGTGGAAAGAAAGGGGTCTATCTGAACCAGATCTTGAATTGTACTACTAAACCACAATGATCAAAACAATTTGTTACTAGTTAAAAAAAAAAAAAGAGGTCAACCAATGGAGTAGATTTGGAGCGTAAAATACAGAAGCAAATAAACGTAAGTAGCATAGTGTTTGATAAAACAAAGACTACAATTGGCATTAAAATAAGAAAAAGCAGTTGAGGGAATAAACATAGGCAAACAGGAAACAAAACCACCACAGCTCCCCAATTACTATCATCAGCTCTTCATTCGATGTGCCTCCTTCGGGCTAGAACAGTGCACAGCTCCAGCTCTCACAGGTTGCATTCTCTCAGGAGCCTCTCTATTCCTGGCTACAGGAAAAAAGAAGACACGGAAATACTGAGAGAGGGATCTAGCGTCCCTGCTCCTGGCTGCCTGGGGACAGAGGAATAGAATGGCAGACTGGGAGTCTTTCTCCAGGTGAGACTTGTGCAAGTAGTTCAGTAGTCAGGGCCTAACTCTGGTGCCCAGACATAGTATCTTACCTTGCCTTCCAACCCCTTCTCAAACTCAAAGTGGTTGTAAACCCTGCTAGATGTGAAGTCTTGTCATACACCCTCCCTCCATTCCATACACTCCAGCGGTTCCCTGTCACTTCCAGGACCAAACATAAATTCCTCTATTGTAGTAGATTAGTGTAGTAGATGTTGTGGTAGATCGCCAGCTTGATGGCAATATTGTAAAAACAAACGCTAAAAGACTTAGAAACTTTGCCGGATGCAATGAGCAGCCATAATTCCGGAAGACTGAGACAAAATATGCTATCTACCTTGTGATAGAGAGGTGATGGACTCAGAGCACAGATTGAGACATATTTGGGGGAGTGGGGAGGGGGAACATGGCCAATGCAGGACTTTGTTTTGTTTGACTATACATGTTTTTAACAGGAATTTTGCTTTTCTTGCTTTCTCACTTGAGGGGCAGGGAAAGGTAGGAGGTACAGAATATGGATCTGAAAATAAAATTTAGTTAGAAAAAACTCCTCTTTGCCATTCAAAGCCCTTCATAGCTGGCCTCCCCTCATCTTACATTCTTCCAGTGACACTGGTCTTCTTGTTCCTGGAACAAGACACACCACCTCCTGACTCCAGGCATTTTCACTGACTGTCCCATATGCCTGGAATGCTCTACATCCTCATCTCCATCTCTGGCTCCCCTATTTCCCAGCTGAAATCCCACCTTCCACAGGAAGCCTTTCCTGATCCCCCTTAATTCTAGTGCCTTCCTTCTGTTGATTATCTCCAATTTACTGTGTGTATAATTTGTTTGCACATTGTTGTTTGCATGTCGTCTCCCCCATGAGACTGTGAGCTCCTTGAAAACATGGACTATCTTTTGCTTTTCTTTGTATCATCAGTACTTAGCATAGTGCCTCACACACAGTGGTCATTTAATATTTATTGACAAATTGACCATCCCTCTTGCCTTCAGGATAGAATACAAACTTCTCTATTTGACTTGCATAGCCAAACATTTTATACTCCGTACAAAATGGCCTACTTGTTCTCTAAGTACAATGTTCTATGCCTTTGCATAAGCCCATTGTCTGGAGTGCTTCCTCATGTCTTGTCTTAGAGTCTCTAGCTCCCTTCAAAGCTCAGCTTAGTTTTGGGGCTGGGGGTAGGGAGGGAAGGATGTAAAATGAGAGGGGAGGACTGAGAGAGAAAACAGCATACTTCGGTCTGCATTCAGACTCCATAGTTCTTTCTCTGGATGTGGATAGTATTTTCCACTCTTGGATCATTACATTGCTGAGAAGAGCTAAGTCTATCAAAGTCGGTCATTACACAATGTTGCTGTTACTGTGTACAATGTTCTCCTGGTTCTGCTCACTTCACGCCTTGCTTCCCTTTCTGAAAAGAAAGTTAAAAAGTTCCTGGCCCTCTAGTTCTAGCTGCCCGCTCTAATTCAGGAAATCACTCCATTCTTCTCGGGTGGTACGGTAGGTAAGCTCTCAAGAGATACTATCTGATTTTAAAGCCTTTAGCTATTCTGAGTAAAAGACCTCCTCCCTAGACCTAAAGCATGGTTACTCTGGGTACGTGGCAAGAAAGCTGTTTGCTCTTCCTTATCAAAATAGAGCCGATAAACACACAATCCACACCTCTGTGTTTGTACCAAATAACTGAAGTGAGTATCTTTCAGTCCAAAGACAGCTGTTGGGAGAAGTTCCTGTGCCCCTAGTACAAGGGCAGAACTCAACCAGCCTCCTACAGGCTACAACCATAGATAGAAACTGGATGTGTTTTGTTTTGTTTTGTTTTGTTACCTAATCACAGAAGGTGGCAGTGGGGAAGAAGGAATGGTCATTTAGAACTGCACGGAGAAAATAAAGTCATACTAGACTTCTTGTGTTCCTCCCACACAGAGTCAAAACAGCCAAGATGGTAGTGGCTGGAGGAAAAAAGGGCCCCCTGTTTATGAAACTCACCTGAGGCTCCTTAGGTATTTATTCTTTAAAACAAATATATGTTTAACAGGAACAGTATTTGGGTAAGGCATGAGGGGAAGGGTAAGAAGGGAAGGATTTCTCAGAATACAACATGAAGGGAACTTGGGGGACACACCAGAATTAACTCATCCTTGAAATAACCATACCAACACCTGGGAATAACTCAGAAATTTGGGCTGATGCAATTTTTCTTTCCTTTTTTCTTTTAAACACCAAAAGATAGCTCTCTTTTCATGTGATTTTAGATCTCAGGGAGCAACAGTGACTACCTCAGGTTCAAGAATAGATAACAGGGTGGATTCATTCAAATTTTTCTGGAGCCTTTATTTCAATATGCAAAATATGTATGTGTGTGTGTAGAAAATGGCTTTGTACATTTTTTTTTTTCAGGCAATTGGGGTTAAGTGACTTGCCCAGGGTCACATAGCTAGTTAGTTAGTGACAGATGTTTGGTTTGAGGGCATATTTGAACTCAGTTCCTCCTGACTTCAGGGCTGGTGCTCTATCCACTGTGCCACCTAGCTGCCCCTATGGTTTCCATTAATTAAGCAGCTTCTTGCCTTGTCCTTCATAATCCATCGACTAAAATTACATCCATTCTTTTAAAAAAGATTTCTGGCTTTGCCTTTTCAAACTGCAGGACCAAGAGAGACAGTTGCCTTTGTCACTCCTCCATTATTTAGGAATGAGTTGATTTCCACATGCTTAGTTTCTTAGATAGGCTTCTCTCTCCTTAGGAGGTTATCACTCTTGTTCCTCTGCTCTCCCATATTTGATAATACCTCAGGCTTATTTGTAGATGGAGCTGATTTTATTTGGATTTAAAGTCTTCATCTTGTAGCTCCTTCCCAGATGAAGATTGAGCCTTATTATTAAATTTTAAGGGAAGACTTTTTTTTTATCTATACCAATAGGAAAGATAGCATGTATCATTTTCTTTTCTACTTTCCCCTTTAAGGCACTTCATACATCTCTGTTTTGTAGAGTTCCCTTGATGATAAATTCCTGGAAACATAAAAAAATGCTTTCGTTTTTAAGAAAGGAAAACACTATAATGACTTCTGAGCCATGAGCATTGCTTAGGGGGAGGAGGATTCAAGCAAATCCTATCCTAGAATTCACCAGTTTGGTAAAATACTTTTGAATTTGACTTTGGAGATTTCTGAAGGAGGCAGATCATCTTGCTCTACAGAGGAAGTGCTGGCAGGGTGCAGTCTGATTTCTAGACCTCGGGATCTCCTGCATCTGTCCCTTCAGCTTGTTAGCCACGACAGAGAATGATTCTTGGAACTAATCTGCTTATTGTTACTAGCCCACCTTCCTTCCTGCCTCTCTGTTAAAGGAGAAAGAGACAGAAGGAGACACAGAGGTCTGACCTTGTTAATCAAAGTGGCCAGTGCTTATTTATGCTATTTAATTCCTGATTGTGTCCTTTCTCACCCTCCTCTTTATCCCCTCCCCCATTGTAATATATGCCCTTTGATTATAAGCAAAGTGATTCAGATCCAAATTCTTTTCTGGTATGGTCAATGATGGCAGCAAGTAGAGATTCCAGAAGAGGTTTTTTTTTTTTTAAGTTTTTATTGGTGTCTATTTTTTTTTCTACATCACAGTTTTCCTTAGCATCTTTCCCCCCTTCCTTTGAAAGCGCCACCCTATACATATAACAAATAGTATTTTTAAAGAAAAAAAGAAGGAAAAAGAGAGGAAAAAAATCAGCAT
This sequence comes from Vombatus ursinus, assembly GCF_900497805.2. NCBI lineage: Eukaryota > Metazoa > Chordata > Mammalia > Diprotodontia > Vombatidae > Vombatus > Vombatus ursinus. The sequence goes on along the minus strand of NW_020948840.1, from coordinate 875,047 downwards.
AACTGATTAATATATTGAAAAAGTCTGAAAATATGACCAGTGTGCAACAGTCGTGGTCCCTCACCTGTGCAAAGAGGTAAGTTGGTAGTATTTTTTCATACACCTTCTTTTGAACCACTTGTTCTTTATAACTTTGCAACATTCACTTTTTGTTTTTTGTGTTTGGTCATTCTTTTTATTTACATTGTTATAGCCATTGTGTATTGTTTTCTTGTCTCTGCTTCCTTCACTCTGCATCAGCTCATATAGATCTTCCCATGCTTCTCTGTATTTATTACATTCACAATTTCTTCCAGCACAGTAAGGTTCCATTATATTCATGTATCACAATTTGTTTATCCATTTCCCAAATGATTGACATATATTTTATTTCCAATTCTTTGTTATCACAAAAAATGCTGCCATAAATATTTTGGTATGTATGATGACTTACATCTTACCAATGCCCTCCTTGGGGTATAAGCTCACTAATTGAATATCTGGGTAAAAGGGTATATACATTTTAGTTACTTTATTTGTAAAATTCCACATTATTTTCCAAAATAGTTGTACCAATTCACAGCCCCATCTATTCCAATGATCTATTTTTTTTAAAAAAACTGGTACCAGATAGTTTTAATAACTGCTATTTTATAATGAAGTTTAAAGTCTGAAAGTGCTATTGCCCCCTTTGTCCCTATATTTTATAATCATTTCCCTTGATATTCTAGATCTTTTGCTTTTCCAAATGTATTTTATCATTTTATCAACTTCTATAAAGTATCCTTTTGATAATTACATTGATAGCATTAAAAGTCTAAATTAACTTTGGTAAAATATTTGTTTTGATTTGGATTTCTATTATTATTGGTGATTGAAAGCAGTAGTTCTTATCAAATAGGAAGTTATTTCCTACATTGGCATGCCCTAGTCATGAGCACCAGATAGCCTTCCAGCTATTTAAGTTGTTCTTTCTTTCTTTAAGTAGCACTTTGTAATTAAATCTATCCAAGTCTTTTATGTGCTTTGATAGATTGATCCCCAGATATTTTATGTTTTGTAGTTACTTGGAATGATATCCCTTTTCCATTATTGCCTCTTAGATTTTGCAATTTATCATATAGAAATGTAGTTGATATTTGAGAGTTTATTTTGTTGCCTGTAATTTTGTTGAAGCTATTGCCTCAATAAGTATTTTACTGATTCCCTAGAATTTTCTAAGCATATTATCATATCATCAGCAAATAAAGATAGTTTTTATCTCCATTTTCCCTATGCTTACACCTTTAATTCCTTTCTCATTGCTGTTGCTAGCATTTATAAAATATCAAATAATAGAGAGATAATGGACATTCTTGCTTTACTCTTGTATTTATTGGGAAACCATCTTCTAGTATATCCCTGTGTGATATTTGCTTTTTTAAAAAAATTTATTTTTGGTGAGGCAATTGAGGTTAGGTGACTTGCCCAGGGTCACATAGCTAGTAAGTGTCAAGTATCTGAGGCCGGATTTGAACTCAGGTCCTCCTGACTCCAAGCCTAGAGCGCTATCTACTGCACCACTTAGCTGCCCCTTGCTTTTGGTTTTAAATATATATTTATGATATTAAAAGAAAAATTCATTTATGCCTACATTTTGTAGGGTTTTTTTTTTTTAGCATAAATGAATGTTGTATTTTGTCAAAAGTTATTTTTGTATCTACTGAGATAATCACATAATTTTCTTTTTAATACAATTAATTATTTGATTGTTTTCCTAATGTTGAATCATCTTTACATCATTGGTATAAATCCATCTTGGAAATTAATGATTTCAAGGAGAAATCTCTGTACTGTTTACTAGTATTTTACTTAAAATTTTTGAATCAATATTCATTAATGATATTGGTCTATACTTCTTCCAGGATTTATCCTTCACTGGTTTAGACAAATGATGGGCTACATTTTTCTCATAAGAGAATTTTGGTGCTTTCTTTCTCAATTTTTGAGAATAATTTGTGCAGTATGGGTACTAATTGTTCTTTAGAAGTTTAATAGAATTCTCCTATGAATCCATCAGGACTAGGTTTTTTGTTTTTTTCTTATTGGTAGTTGCTTTTCTGAGACTGGGTTATTTAAGATCTCTATTTGATCTTTCGTCAATTTGTAAATTTTAAATTTTGAAGGTATTCTTTTATTTCTTCTGTGTTCACAGTTTTGTTAACATGTAATTGTATAATAAGTTATTATTCTTTTTATTTCTTCTTATTTTATTGTGATTTTCCTTGCTTATTTGCTACTTTCAAAATTTCATTTTCTTCTTTCTTCTTTTAAATCAGACTGGCTAAAGATTTATCAATTAGTCTTTTCAAAGAGTACACTTTTAGTTTTATTTATTATTTCTGTTTTTGTTTCTAATTTACTTCTCTAATTATTTATTATCTCCTCTTTGGTGCTTATTTTAGGTTTGTTTATTTGTTAGCTTTCTAATTTTTAAAATGCATATTTAGTTAATTAATCTTTTCTTTTCCTATTTTGTTCGTGTATATTTGTGGAATATGATTCTTTCCCCTTGAGGATTGCTTTAGTTGCATCCCAGAAATTTGGGTATTTTGCTTCATCATTTTAATTTTATTTTATGTATTTATTCTTTTGTGATTTCTTCTTTGGCTCAGTCATTATTTAGGATTTCATTGTTAAGCCTTTATTTTGGTCCATATCTTTTATTTATGATCCCTAAATTGATTACTATTCTTATTTCATTATGGTCTATATAGGATGTATTTACTATTTCTACTTTTTTTTTTCAACTTTTTTTTTCTTTTTGGCTAGGCAGTTGGGGTTAAGTGACTTGCCCAGGGTTACACAGCTAGTAAGTGTATCTGAGGCTAGATTTGAACTCAGGTCCTCCTGATTCCAGGGCTGGTGCTCTTTCCACTCTGCCATCTATCTGCCCCCATTTCTACTTTTTACATTTGTTTGCAATATGTCTGTGCCCTAATAACATAAGGCAAATTTTTATAAAAGTTCCATGTAATGCTGAGAAATATATACATATACATATGTGTGTGTGTATATATATATATATATACATATATATATATTTTAGGATTCCTCTTAGAATATGCCATAAATCTTTTGGCTCTAGTTTCTTCAGAAATTTATTCACTTTAGGGGCAGCTAGGTGGCGCAGTGGATAGAGTACTGGCCCTGGAGACAAGAGGAACTGAGTTCAAATCCAGCCTCAGACCAGACAGTTGACATTTATTAGTTGTGTGACCCTAGGCAAGTCACTTAACCCCAGTTGCCTTAGGGGAAAAAAAAGAAATTTGTTCATTTCTATAGTTTCCCTTTTGTTTATCTGTTCTATCAGATTTATCCAAAATTCATAGAGGGACATTGAAATCTCCTGTCACAATTGTGTTGTCTATATATGTCTATATATACATATATACACAGACACGCACACATACACACACACGTATGTGCATATATATATATATATATTTTTTTTTTGGTGAATATTATAGTCTGAGCTAAATTTGAACTCAAGTCCTCCTGACTCCAGGGCCTATGCTCTATCCACAGTGCCACCTAGCCGCCCCTTGTCTATATATTTTTGCAGCTTAGTCAATGTTTCATTTTTTGAATTTAGATGTTAAGGCATTTAGAGGCTATGAGTTGAATATTGATATTGGTTTGTTGTCTAACTTTTCTTTCAGCATATGTAGTTTCCTTGTTTATCCCTTTTAAATTTTTTTTGAATGTTTGTGTTTGCTTTGTCAGATAGCATAATTGCAATTTCTGGGATTTTGGATTCACTTGGTGCAGTCAGTTTTTTCCCAAACTCTAATGTTTATGTGTGTATATATACATACACATATATGAAATAATATATATTGTTATATGTAACCACATTTATAATAAACAATATATAATACAACTATCTGTATCTATGTTTTTTAAATGTGTTTCTTATAAGCAACAGATTGTGAAGTTTTGTGTTCTTATCCAATATGGCACTTTTTCATTTTACTGGATTGTTTAATCAACTCCTCTTTAAAGTTATGAGTTAGATTTATATTTTTCTCCATTTGTTTCTAATCATTTTTTCCCAAATTATGATTTTCCCCCTCTTCTACTGTAAACACTATGTACTATGTTTCTTTAATTTGTTTAGCTTACTCTATTTTAAAGGAAGCTATTTCTGTTTCAGGAAGAGACTTTGATCCCTTTAGAGAGTAGGGAGAAATATCTCTGCTTCAATACTGGCTGGGAGAGAGGTGTAAGGGAGAAAGAATACACATTCTCAGGAGCAAGGGAGGCATACTGTGCTTATATCCTTAGGCACACACAAGTTTTCAATAAACAGAGAACCTGTAAGTAGAAAGCCATAATTTTACATATATAGCCCTAGATATCAGATAAGCTTTGGAGGAAGATAGGAGCCAAGTCTGAGCAATACTTTCTCCTAGTTGGTTGCAAAATTTGTCATCAAAAATATTAAATTTAACCAGTATATGTCTTGGAGTTTGAAGAATGGGAGTTTTTTGTTTTTGTTTTTTTGTTTTTTCCCTACAGACTGACTGTATTCTTTCTTTCTTTTTCTTTTTTTGGTGAGGCAATCGAGGGTTTAAGTGACTTGCCCAGGGTCACACTGCTAGTAAGTGTCAAGTGTCTGAGGTCAGATTTGAACTCAGGTCCTCCTGACTCCATGGCCGGTGCTCGTCCACTGCGCCACCAAGCTGCCCCTTGACTGTATTCTTTCAATTAGTGCTATGTTTTCTATATTCAGAAATTCTGGGCAGTTTTAGTGCTTTATTTCTTGCATTCTAGTCTTTAGGTGTGGTGTTCAGGTTTTTTAATTTTTCATGTTCTTCTAGGAGGTCTCTAATCCTTAAGTTGTTTCTGTAGATACTGTCTTCAAGATCAACGTGCTTTGCTTGATAAAGATCACGTTTTAATGTTATTGCTTTTTGCTTCTCTTCTTCTAGGTTGTCCCTCATTTCAATATATTTGTATTCCCAGTCTTTTCTTTCTTTTGATTCCCTGGAGAGACTTGCTACCCTGGGATTCAAGTTTTTCTATTCTAATTGTTTCTGCTTTAAAAAAGGCCATAAATCTTTCCATTTCTCCACTTGAAAATTCTCTCTCAAAGTTCTGATTTATTTCATGAACCATTCTGGAATATCCTGCTATATTGTCCATGTTTTTTTTTTTTTTTTTGTTTGTTTTTTTTGTTTTTTGTTTTTAGAATCTATAAGGTTCTCTGTTTCAATTAGGGTTTTAAAATTTTAAATTTTATATATTTAGAGACATTTTCAATCTTTTAGATGAATCGGTTGACATCTCTTCTGATTTTGATATTTTCCCTGTTTATATGCTTGTGTTTTAAATTTCTAACCGAGTTTTCATCCTTTTGAGTTACATGATAGGTTTTTTCTTAATTTTTTCCTTTTTTTCTCTATCACTCCCTTTCTTTTTTCCTAAATATTTTTATATTTTATTTTCCCCAACTATATGTCAAATTTTTTTAACATATGTTTTAAAAAATTTTGAGCTCCAGATTCTTTCCTTCCTCCCTCCCCTTTCCCCTTCTTGAGAAGGCAAGCAATTTGCCTCAATCTCTGCCCTAAATAAATGTAGAGGAGGAAAGGAGGAGTGGCCCTAATTGGTCCTTCTGGACCTGTGCAATTCTGATTGCTGGCACCCTATCCCCGGATCATTCAGTTATTTAGTAATTTGGCTCAGTATGGCTACCCCAGGCTAAGTGTGGTCCTGCCCTCCTATGCCTCCTCCTACTTAGTAAGTGGATGGGCAGAATTGGGGTTCACGGACAGGACAGTGTGGGCTGACAGAGACTGCAGCAGGAGCAGAGAAGTTTGCTGAGTGGGTCCAACAGCACAACCTGATGAGTCAGGTACTGTGCTCTGCCAGAGCATGTAGACTGGTTGGGAGTGAGGGTGGGAGGGCAGGTGCATTGTACAGTGCTGCTGAGTGATTACGTCAGAGGTTAATGTACTCCACTCTTAATCCATAAGGATGTTACCTTGTTAGGTTTGGTGAAGTGAACAGAACTAGGAGAACAATTTATTTTATATAACAGCAGCATTATAAAAATAAGCAACTTTGAAACTTAAGAATTCTGGTCAATGAAGACTTCTGTGATGCCAGAGGACTGATGTTGAGCAATGCTCCCCATCTCCTGACAGAACCTCCTGATTACTCTCCATTATTGAGGGGAGAAAAAGCGAAGCCTTTGTGACAAATATTCAGTCAAGCAAAAACCAAATAAACAAACTATATGTCTCAGTCTTTTTGTAGCATTCATCATCAATCCTCTGGAATCATTGATGATCATTAATTAAATTAGAATTCCAAAGTCTTTCAAAATTGTCTATTTTTTTAATGCTGTCATTATTGTATATATTGCTCTCCTAATTGTGTTCACTGTTCCTACTGTGTGCATAAGTTCATACAAGTCTATCTGGTTTTCTTCAAAACCATTCCCATAATTTCTTACAACACAATAATATTCCATTACATTTGTATACCACGATCTGTTTGGCCAATCCATAATTTGTGGGCATTGCGTTTAGTTCCCAGTCATTTGTAACCACAAAAAACTGCTATGAGTAGTTGTGTACATGTGGGTCCTTTTCATCTTTCTTTGATCTCTTTGGGGTATAGGCCTAAGAGTGGTATTGCTGGATCAAAGGGTACGCACAGTTTTAAAAACGTTTAGGATTATAGTTCCAAATTGCTTTTGAGAATGACTGGACTAATTCACAGCTCCACTAAACAGTTCATTAATTTGCCTATTTTCCCAAAGCCCCACCAACAGCTGTCATTTTCCTTTTTGGGGTTCTATTTTGCTACTTTCAAAGATTGACAAAATATTCATTACTCATGAGAAGGCTGAGCCAATTTAATAAAAATGACAATACCACCTGAGTTAATTATTTTGACATACTACTCAAATTACAAAAACTACTTTATAGAACTAGAAAAAAATAACTAAATTCACCTGGAGAGACAAAAGAATCTCAAAGGAAATGATTTTTTGAATGGAAAGCAATACCTGCTCACAAATTGAATTTCAAAGCAGAAATTCAATTATTTAGGTTTGTCTTTATTTGTGCAGAGTTTTGTGGTTGTATTCATATAGTTCCTATGTGTATAATGGCAAGTTGACTGCCAATTTTTTTTTAATACATATTGTAGTTATTTTAAATGGAATTTTTCTATCTCTTCCTGGTGGGCTTTATTGGTAATATACAAAAGTGATGATTTCAAAACAACTCTGAGGTACCACACCACACCTATCAGATTGGCTAACATGACAAAACAAGAAAATGATAAATGTTGGAGAAAAATGTGGGAAAATTGGAACACTAATGCATTATTGGTAGAGTTGTGAACCAATCCAACCATTTTGGAGAACAATTTGGAACTATGCCCAAAGGGCTATAAAAATGTGCATACCCTTTAACCCAGCAATAGCACTTCTAGGGCTGTATCCCAAAGAGATCATAAAAATGGGAAAAGGACCCCCACGTACAAAAATATTTAGAGCAGCTCTTCCTGTGGTGGCAAAGAATTGGAAATTGAGGGATGCCCATCAATTGGGGAATGGCTGAACAAGTTGTAGTATATGAATGTAATGGAATAGTATTGTTCTATAAGAAATGATAAGCAAGCAGACTTCAGAAAAACTTGGAAAGACTTGTACGGACTGATGCTGACTGAAGTGAGTAGAACCAAAAGAATGTTGTACATAGTAACAGCCACTTTGTGCCATGACTAACTTTGATAGAATTAGCTCTTCTCAGTAATGCAAGGATCTAAGACATATCCAAAAGTCTCATGATGGAAAATGCTGTCCACATCCAGAGAAAGAACTATGGAGTTTGAATGCAGATCAAAGCTTACTATTTGCTTTTTTTTCTTCTGTTCTATTTTATTTCCTCTTTCTTGTGGTTCCTCCTATTGGTTCTAATTCTTCATTATAACATGACTAATGTGAAAGTATGTTTAATAGGAATGTATATGTAGAGCCAATATCAGATTATATGCCATCTTGGGGAAGGAGATAGGGAGGGAGGGGGAGAAGAATTTAAAACTGTGGAAGTGATTGTTGACAATTAAAAATAAATAATTTTTTTTAACAAATGATGATTTATGTGGATTTTATATCCTACAACTTTGTTGAAATTATTGTTTCAATTAATTTTTAGTTGATTATATAGGGTTCTCTAAGTAAATTATCATATCTATAAAAGGGCAATGATTTAATTTCTTCTTTGCCTTTGCTTATTTCTTCAGTTTCTTCTTTTTTTGTCTTATTGCTATAGCTAAACATTTCTAACACTGCCAAATAACAGTGGTGATAATGGATATCTTTGCTTTACTCCTGATCTTACTAGAAAGAACTCTAATTTATCTCCGTTACATATAATTCTGGCTCTTGATTTTTAGGTAGATAGTACTTAGTATAGTAAAGGAAGATTCATTTATCTCTATGTTTTCTAATGTGTGTATTGTTTTTGTTATTGTTTTTTCACAGAAATGGGTGTTGTATCTTGTCAAAAGCTTTTTTTTTTGCATCTACTAGAATAATCATGGTTTTTGTTTTTCTCATTATTAATATGGTCAGTTTTGTTTATAGGTTTCTTAATATTGAAATAATGCTGCATTCCTAGTATAAATCCATCCTATTCATCATATATAATTTTGTGATGTTACCTTATTCTCCTTGCTAATATTTTACTTAAAGTTGTTTCATCTACATTCTTTATGGATGTTGGTCTATAGTTTTCTTTCTCCATTTTGACTATTTATTGTATAGGTATCAACACTATATTTGTGTTGTAGAAGGAATTTGGTATAGCCACTTCTTTTCCTTTTTTTCCCTCCAAAAAGCTTCTATAAACTTTGGAATTACTTGTTGAGTGTTTGATAGAATTCATTTTAAAATCCATCTGGTCCTAGGTTTTTTTCAGTATGAGGTCGTTTATGGTTTGTTCAGTTTTTTTTTTTTTTACGAGATTGGGTTAAATATCTTGTTCTATTGATCTGAGCATTTTACATTTTTTGTAAGTATTCATCCATTTCATTTAGACTCGGTTTTATTGGCATATAATTGAACAAAATAATTTTTAATAATTTTCTTTATTTTTTTCATTTATGGCGAATTCACCTTTTTGGTAATCTTGTCTTCTTTTTTCCCATCAAGTAAGTTCATGGTTTATTTTATGGTTTTAAAAAACAGCTCCTACTTTTATGTATTCCAATTCATAAGGACATCAGCTTGGCAAATCTGATAGGTATAAGGTAGAACCTCAGAGCTGTTTTAATTTGCATTTCTCTATTAAAGATATGGGACATTTTTTCATTTATTTGATAACTTAGGTTCTTTCCTTTGAAAACTTCCTGTTTTTGTCATTTATTCTTTCACCATTTATCTATTGGGGAATGGTTCTCAGTCTTATAAATTTAAAACAGTTCCTTATATATCCTGGAAATGAGACTTTTATGAGAGAAGCTGGTTGCAAAGTTCCACCCCACCCCAGTTGACTGTTTCATTTCTAATTTTAAACTGCATTATTTTAAAATATATATACAAAACTTATAAATTTAATATAATCAAAATTGTCCTTTTCATTTTTAAATTGTACATAATCATAACTGTCCATTTTATCTTCTGTGACCCTCTCTTTTCCTTTGTGGTCATGAATTCTTGCCCTATTGATTAATCTAAAAGTAATTTTTTCTTTGCTCCTATAATTTATTATTTAACCTTTATGTCCAAGTAATGTATCCATTTGGAATTTATCTTGGCAGGTGGTGTGGCTTTCTGCCACAATGCTTTCCATTTTTTTCTAGTAGTTTTTGTCAAATAGTGAATCCTTAGCCTAGTAGCTGGGGTCTTTGAGTTTATTTAACACTGTTGTGTTCAGTTGCTTCTGGGAAGGTCTCAAACCTTTCTTCATTACATACAATGTTTGCTCTTGGCTTTAGATGTTTTATTTCTTCTAAAGAAAAGTCATTTATTTCTAGTGTTTTAAACAGAAACAAGTGTTAGATTTTTTTTTCAAAAGCATTTTCAGCATCTATTAATGTAATCAGGTACTTTCTATCCTTTTTGTTATTAATATAGCCTATCATGTTTTTAGTTTTCCTTATATTGAACCAATCTGTCATTTCTAGTACAAATCTAACCTGGTCATCACAAATAATCTTTTTAATATGTTACTATTCTTTATCTGTGAATGTTTTATTTAATATATTATCAACATTCACTGTTATTGATCTGCAGATTTATTCTTCTCATTTTCCTCTCCTGTTTAGGTATCAAGGCCATATTTGTGTCATACAGTTTGAAAAGGTTCCTTTTACTATTTTTTTTTTAGGCAACTGGGGTCAGGTCATCTCAATCATGTTCCTAACGGTGACTAATTGCATATTTCTTTCTATTCTCTGAAACTTTCCCCTTTCTTTGGCCCTTCTTCACTCATTGTAAGGCTGGTGAAAGAAGAGTTCGCCTAACACTTATGATCTGTAAGTGACACAATTTGTTTCTGCTCCATTACTTTCCTCTCCTCTGCTTGTCACATCTCTGATCACAGATTTTTACTTTCTTCCTTTCAACCTCTCATTTACATTCCCCATTTCAACTTTGAAGTGTTTTGCATGTTTTTACCACTCCTCTCATTCCCTCCCTCAAATATCTCTCTCCTTTGACCCTCTCCCCACCTGCTTCCCTATTGTTTAATGTATTTCTACATGTTACTTTGTGTGAATGTGTATTCAACCTTGCTTTGTCTAGCTCAGATAAAAGTGAGGTTCAAAGGATGCTTGTTCCTTCCCACCTCTTTTTCCACATTTACTCATCTGATGCATCTCAATTATATGAGATATTGACTTTCCTCCACAGTGCTGTCCCCTTTCCCTGATTTCCTTCTCCTAATATCAAAACAGACCAAAACTTGTTCTGAAGAGGACAATGCTTCCCTTCTGCTAGCCTTATTCTTTTCTTTTATTTTCTTGTACTTTCATTTCAAGGTGTATGTTCAGTGCTGGCCTTATCAACAGGGATGGTTGAAAATCATCTCTTGCATTAAAGATCCACTTTTTTTCCCATGTAGAATTATATTCAGTTTTGCCAGATGGGTTATTCTTGATTGTAAGCCTTTATCTTTTGCTTTTTGGCATATATTTCAAGTTCTCTTCTTTTTTTATAGTGGCAACTGCCAAGTCTTGTATAGTCCTTATTTTTATTTTTATCTTTGACCTGGAAACTCTGGATTTTGGCTATGATTGTTCCTAGTTTTCATTTTGGGGGTTTCTTTTAGAAGGAAACCTGATGTATAGCTTTACAAAAACATCAGCCTACCTGGCCCAACCTCTTTAGAGTTCCTTCATTTCTTGCATCAGACTGGACAAAGAGTATATAAGGAATTGTGACCAAAAGATGTCACAATTAGTAAAGTTTTTTACATCTGAAAAAACAAAACTGGCCACCCAAAGCAACTATAGTAACATCTTATATTTTTACCAATTGCTACTTTTCAATTTCCTCTTTCTGTGGTCCCACTCCCATCAGCTCTATTCATATCCTGTTGTTATTTTATCATTCCATCCTTAAGAAATGTCACACTACCATGTTACTCTTCCAACAAAAATGTGTCCTTGCTAGGTGGCCACATGTCGAGACAGCAGCCAAACTATTGAAAGCCTTGGACTATAAGAAGTGAATCTTGCACATCAGCAATACTTCGCCATTTGTTGGTCTGGCCAAGACCCACATCCAAAAGCATTTTGGCTATATGAAGCCAAAAGGCAGTAGGGCTATTTTTAGCCCTGAGTGACAGAAGAATTGGAGCCATGCTAGAAGATGTCCTAGCTGACCTCAGCAAACAATTTTAATTCTCTTTCCTGCATTTCCTCTGTAAAATGAGGGGGTTGGATTGATAATTTTTAGGGTCCTTATAGCCTTAGATCTTATGCTATAAACTATGTTTTATAGGTAAAGGTTCCTTTTAAGTAAAAGATATTAAAAAAAGAGATGCGTAGACTAGGAATCTATATATACCGGAGGCAATATGGACAACAGTTTACTTAACTGAACAAACATTTGTTGAATACCCACTATGTGGCAAATAATAATTTATTTGTATAATCTCAGAGCAACTTTTGGTTTCAACAAAACTGTAAGCTTAAGCACAATTCTGACCTAGAATTCCTTTTCACTTAAGCTATAAAAAAGGAAAGAAAGGGAAGGAGAAGATTAGAAATTTAGATCTAAAGGGCATTTAATGGACATATTTTTTAATATTTCAGCCAAAAGTATAATTGATTTCTGTCCCAATTTTGTGGCATTTATGTATGTATAGGGAAAGGGAGGGGAAGCAAGCATTTAGTAAATCTCTACCTATGGGCCAGTCATAGTGTTAAGTGCTTTACGGAGAATCTCATTTGATTCTCACAATAACCCCATTAAGTAGTTGCCATTAAGATCCCCATTATACAGTTGAGGAAACTGAGGCAGACAGAGTTTAAATGATTTACCTAGGGATACACAGTTAGTAAGTGTCTGAGGCTAGATTTGAACTCATATTTTCCTGACTCCGGGCCCAGTAATCTATCCAGTGCACCCATCTAGCTCTGGCAAGAAAGTAGGAATTAGGAAGACACCATCCTTTTCTGGCTCATGCCAAGACAAAGTCAAATTAGGAGACCATATAAGAGAAAGTGATATTAAGAAATAGACATATAAAATTTAATCCCTTTGACTTAAAATACATCTTCAATGATACAATTAAAAACAGCACACAAGGCAAAAATCAGTTTCATAAAACAAAATATAAAACATTGTTATATGACCCGTGTCCCATAGTATCTTATATTAGAAAACAAATCATCAAATTAGTTCCATACTTCATTAAAATATTTGAAACACAAAAATATTGCTATCAATCCTACTTGTACAAAGGGCCTATGCTATATCCCTGAACCGAAGAAATACCCGTGATTGTATTTGTGTTATAAATTTACACTTCTCAGTAGCTGGATATATTTATATGTATACAAAATTTCCCCTGCTATAGTTACTTAGTCATAAATTCATGAATGTTTCCCAAAACTGTAATAGAAAAGAATCAAAGCCTGAGGCTTCTAAACAGTTTAAAGTAAAACTTCGCTCATCTTCAAGGCAGTAGATTAAGAGGCACTCTAGTTTGAGTTAAGTTTTATCATTTAGTGCATATTAACTATAGCCTATTCACTCATTTTTTGGTTCACTTAATAGAGGCATGTTTGTCTGCCACACTCACAACATATTTGAGTATAGGAATGCTTTGTTTTTAAATTTCACTCATTAACGTAGTGCAGATACCTTGACATAGCCACCTCATGTAGAATACTAGAATGTATTACAATGCTATGGAATAAATATATGTGTTTGGGAAAACATTATCAAAAGAACATTTCAATGCTGTATTTGATCATTTTGGTATATGCCATCAAAAATAATTTTACCTTGGTTTATGTAATTTCTTTGAGATAGCGTTCATTGAATTTCATCATTATATGTACATGGATACCATATTTATATATTATATATTTATGTGACATATGTATATATACACACATTTACAGAACCTTCAAAAATATATTGCACTTATATACAATACAGTTTTATCTAAAATGATTTTATACTATAACCCACTTCAGTTCTTCATAAGGCCATTATTATACATCCAAGAAAGTTGAAAAGAAGGATTTCAGTATCATACCTATTTAGTAAACACTTATAGAGGATAAGAGGTTATAGAATAATGGTCTTCCAGTCTAACTCTCACAAGCATGATACAATCTCACCAGACATTCAAGACAGTTGAGAGTAAAAAAAGCTTAAACTAAAATCTATTGTTCTTTGCTGAAATTTCCTTAAGTAAGTAGGTAGAACAGATAAGAAACTGGTAAATGGCAGTCTACTGATTCACTAAGCCATGGGATAAATATTCTTTTAGTACTAAATTTAGATGTGGTACAGTACAATGGGAAGGGCAGTAGACTTAAAGTACAGGTTTAGATGTTGGTTTTCCCACCTGCTATATGATTTGGGGTAAATGACTTACTCTCTCTAAATTTTAGTTTTCTCATTTATAAAATTGGGATAGTACTTGCTGTTATCTGCCTCACAGAGTTATCAGGAGGTCCAGATGGAACAATGTGTATAAAGTACTTTGTAGCTATCACATGCTCTATAAATGTAAACTATTAGAAATTTCACATATTGATTCTATGTCATCTGAAGAACAATGCAAAATATATCAATGTTATCATTTTCAATCCAAATGCTCTTCTGTTCCCTTCAAGAACTCAAATGAATCACTTCCACTAGTGTCCCTCTTTGGGAAGTGATTCATTGTTGTACCTACAGTTTGACAAAAAGGTCCATTTAACACCTTCATTTAGCCCATGCAGAGTTCTGGATTTGGTTGCCTTTAGATCTCAGTAAGAGTAAGTTTGTATGATCCCCCTGCCTCTTCAATCTGCAACTGGAAGGTGTCTTCATTAGAATAGTGCTTCACTATGTTATCATCCATGTTCACCAGGATTCTAAATGTGGAGGAAAGGTCAAGGTTATTTACTACTGCATGAGACACTTAATTTTAAGAACCAACAGAATAAGGTGTTATAATTTAGATTACATGAAATTGAAAACTTTAGCATGAACAAAATGAATGCAAGTAAGATATGAAGGTAATTGCCTAGAGGAAAAAAAATCTTTGTATCAAAAATCTCTGATAAGAACCTGATATTAAAGATATATGACAACTAACACAAAAATATAAGACTTAAAAGGCATTCCCAAGTGGATAAGTGTTGAAATAATTTGAACAAAATATTTCACAAGAACTGAAAATTATTAACCACCACATGAAAGGATTCTCTAAATCATTAAGAAATATGCAAATCAAAACATCTTTAAGGTTTCACCTCACAACCAGCAAATTGGCAAAGATGGAAAAAAGATAAAAATAGCCAATGGTTGTGGAAAGACAGCAACACAAATGAACTCTTGGTGGAGCTGTAAATTAGTCCAACTATTCTGGAAAGTAATTTGGAATCATGTGAAGAAAATGACTAAAATGTCTATACCCTTTGATCCACAGATACCATATATTATAGAGCTAGACATATACTCATAGGATAAAAAGAAAGGCCCCATATACACCAAAATATTTATAGCGGCACTTTTAGTAGTAGCAAAGAATTAGGAACAAAGTAGATAACCATTGACTGGGGAATGACTATACAGATTGAAGTACATGGATGTAATAGAATATTACTGTGCTGTAAGAAATGATGAATGTAGGAAGACATATGAACTCATATAAAGGGAAGCAGACAGAATCGGGAAAACAATATACATGACCACAACAATGTAAATAAAAAGAAATTGTAATGACATAGCTTGGTGTCAAAGAAGAGAGATGAAAAGGCTCCTACCCACCTTCTCTGGGGAGGTCAAAGTCTATGGATGTGGAACACTGTATATGATGACAGACATTTTCTATGTGTTGGTTAGTTTTGCTGAACTGATTTTTTTTCCTCTTTTTAACTCTTTGTTATAAGGGATGGCACTTTGTAAGGGGAAGAAAAAAGGGGCACATTTGGAAATATAGGTGATATAAAATCTAATATCAAAATTTTATTACTAAAAAAACTCCTATTACTCCGGAGTTAGAAAATGTTTAATAAGAATAGCTTTTTGTTCTCCAGATCTATAGCAGCTAGACATTCTTAACAATCCATCCCTAGAAGTGTATTGTTGTCCTTATCAGAGTTTTTAGAGCTAGAAGTAACCTTAAAGATCAGTCTAACCTCTTTATTTCCAAGATGAAGCCTAGAAAGAGGATATGACTTACTTAAGGTCAAAGAACTGGGATCTTACCCTAGGTCTCCAGATTTAAAATCTAATGTTCTAAAATCTAATTTGAACCTTTTCATTAGAACCATTGAGAAAAATATATTTATTGTTTGTTCTTTAAAACTGAAGTACACTGTATATTTTAGAGGTGACTTAACATATGCATGCCAAAAACATAGTTGTTTAAATCCTGAAATATCATAGAACTAAAGGGTAATAAGTTCTAGGCAATTCACATTAATATAAACTAAAAATAATACCTAGATTCCTGACACTTTAAAATATAATTGAGCATTGGAATTCAGTTTGCCTTAAATACTGTGTGAAAATGGCTAATAATAACAAATTAAAATTTATCTTATTTTTGTCTTATCCATTACTTTAAAAAATCATCAATGCCTTTGTCTTCATCATTGCAGTCATTTCCCAATACGTATCCTTCATCCCCTTTTAACAAAGAAAAAAGTTATGTAAAACCAACTAACAAAATAAACATGTCTGACAGAGTGTATAACATTTTCTTCTGATAGTCAACCACTAGGTAGTTACTTATGTAGGAGAAGGGAATATTTTTCATTGATCATTGCAACTGATCTGGATTCAGCAGCTTAGAAGGATTGTCTTAATTTACATTATTTTAGTCATTGTGTAGTCTGGTTCTGTTGATTCTACTTACTTTGCCCTGGATCAATTCAAACAATTCTATTCATTGTCTCTCAGAATTCCTCATATTTATTTTTCTTCTGAGATCACAACAGAATTCTGTTACACTCATCACAGTTTGTTCAGTCATTCCTCAGTTAATAAGCACGTTTCCCCCCTCCATTTTTTTCTTTTGCTACCCCAAAGAATGCTATGAATATTTTGGCGTATAAGGAGTCTTTTATATTTTCTTTTACCATCTTTGTTGGTAAAATAAATCCAAATAGTTGGATTGTTGGATCAAAGGGCATGACATGAACACTTTAGTGACTTTCCTAGAAGTCCAAATTGCTTTTCAGAATGGTTGGATCAATTCATACTTCTACCCATAGTATACAGTAGGACAGTTCCCCCAACATGATCATCTTTGTTAACCTGATGAATGTGAGGTGAATCCCAGAGTTGTTTTATTTTGCATTCCTTTTATTACTAGTTATCTGAAACACTTTTTTCAAATAGTTGTTTATAGCTTACATTTCTTCTTTTGAAAAACTCTATATCCCTTAGGCCCACTCATTTATTAGGGAATGACTCTTGCTTTTGTATATGTCAATCTCCTATATCCAGACTTAGAATAGAGGTGTTTGATGTAAGTTTTTTATTCCATATTGGAGAGTATCTCCCCTTACTCTAGTGATATTGATTCATGTAAAAACTTTGTAATTTTGCATAATGATAATAGTTTATTTTATCTTTTATAATCATAACATTTATTAAAAATTATCCTCCTTGCCACCGATCTGAGTGTAGCTCTTTATGTTATCCTCTAATTTTTTAAAATAATGTGACTTTTTATATTTAGGTCACATATCCATTCAGAGTTTGTGGTATGTAGTATAAGGTGCTTGTCTAAACTTATTTTCTGCTTTCCAGTTACCCCAGCAGTTATTGTCTAGCTTTATATCTTCTTTGCTGAAGTTTGTGCCTTTAATTTCTCTCCCATATTATCTCTAGTATTTCTAGAACTATAACAAATACTGAGAAGAGTACTGCATTACTCTTATATTTATCAGGAAGGCTTCCAGTATTTTTGTGTTGCAAAAACAGTTAGTTCTTGACTTGTCTACTCTTTAGTCATATTAAAGAAGGGCCTCCGCTTGTATGATTCTGCTTTTTATGATTTTTAACACTGTCATTAATTATCAATATATCAGGCTTACTATTTAAGGTTTGGAAATAGCTTTACATGCATTATTTCACTTGAATAAAAATCAATGCTGTATTTAATTTTTTTCTACGTGTCATGGTATAGTTAATATACATATATATATTTTTTTTTGGGGGGGGTGCTAGGCAATGGGGTTAAGTGACTTCCCCAGGGTCACACAGCTAGTAAGTGTTATGTGTCTTGAGACCAGACTTGAGCTCAGGTCCTCCTGACTCCAGGGCCGGTGCTCTATCCACTGCGCCATCTAGCTGCCCCCTGTAGTTAATACTTTAAAAAAAACCTATAAGCAAAGTTGCCTTAGTAGCCTCATGGAAATATTATTATTATTATTATTACCTTTTTTTAGGCAATTGGGGTTAAGTGACTTGCCCAGGGTCACACAGCTAGTAAGTGTCAAGTGTTTGGTCTGAGGCCAGATTTGAACTCAGGTCCTCCTGACTTCAGGGCCAGTGCTCTATCCACTGCACCACCTAGCTGCCCCTACGTGGAAATATTTTTATTTAATTCCTTATAAAAATGTAGCCAAGAGCAGTTATGTTTCCTTATTGTGTCTGGAACAAGTGCATATAAAACTAATGTTGTTAAAGAGGCTCGTTAATACTCACCCTTTTTTACATTTCTTGAAGATTTTTCCAATTTTATCATAAGGGACATCATATTTATCTGATATCTAAGACAGAAAAAAACACTGTCAGTTACAGAGCACTATTATTTTATATAATTTTATGTCATTAGTTTATAAAATACCATATATACACACTATCCCATTTGGTCTTCCTAACAATCCTGTGCTATGGATACAATTTTCTCCTTTTTACAAATGACAAAACAGAAAATCAAAGGGGTAAAGTGATTTACCCACAGACATAATGCTAGTAAATACCTGGTGAGGTGATAGCCTAGGAGAGAGCTCTTTCCCAGGAGAGGAGGAGTCAAGGGACTGGAGGTCATGGTGAGGACGAAGAACAGGGTTTGGGGTTGCAAGGCAAAGAGAAAGGGGGGAAATGACAACATTTTGATCATGTAAGGGAATTTCAGAGTTTATGAACAAGGAAATGGCATTAACAAAGTATGTATACAAATCCATGCCCCTCTT
Organism: Vombatus ursinus; assembly: GCF_900497805.2. Taxonomy (NCBI): domain Eukaryota; kingdom Metazoa; phylum Chordata; class Mammalia; order Diprotodontia; family Vombatidae; genus Vombatus; species Vombatus ursinus. The sequence continues at coordinate 856,183 of NW_020948840.1, read as the reverse complement.
CTGGTTGTAAAGAAAAAACACTCAAGGAGCGCCTACTATGTAACAAGGTCCTTTGATAGCTGTCATGGAGAATATGAAGTATGAGACACGGTGCTTGTCCTTAAGGAGGGCACGATCTAATTGGAGAAGGAATGAAACCAGAGATCTATGCTCTCTTCCTAAGCTATATGGGTCAGAAAGTCATTGATATTTTTAAAAGTTGGAACTAAGAAAATGTCCTTTGTCTACATAAGTATTGCATAGATATTCTTATCTTTGCTAAATAGCTTCCTATGTATTTAAGAAAAACCAGTCAACGAACACTTATTACGCACTTATGTACCAGACAGTGTGCTAGGCGCTGGAGAGACAAAGACAAAAATGAAATAGTCCCTGTCCTCAAGCAGTTTACCTTCTCTGGGCTATGGAGGGGGAGAGAAGACATGTACTCAGTGCAAAATATGTACAAAGTGGATACAAGGTATTTTCAGAATGAGGAAGCACTAGCAGTTGGGCATTGGGGCTGATCCAGAAATCACGTCATCCCTTTCTCCCCCAATAACCTTCAGTGGCTCCAGATCACCTTCTGATCTAATGCATAATGCTCTGCTTGGTGTTCAAAGCCCTTCATAACCCAGCCCCCTTCTACCATTCCGGTGTTCTTACACCTTCCTCCCTAACACATACTCTCTGATCCATTGACGCTGGCCTTCTTGCTGTTCCACAAACAAGACACTCCATTCTTCAGCTCCAGGCATTTTCCTCTGGCTGTCCCCTTGCCCAGAAGCTCTTCTCCCTCATCTCTGCCTACTGGATTCCCAGCTTCCTTCAAATCGTAACTAAAATACTATCTTGAAGGCTTTCCCAATCCTACTTAAATCCTTCTCTTAATTATTTCCTATTTACCTTATATGCAGCTTGTTGGTATACATTTGTTTGCTTGTCTCTCCCATTAGACTGTAAGCTCCTTGAGGGCAGAGACTGTCTTCTGTATTCCCGGTGCTTAGCACAGTGCCAGGCACATTGTTAAGTGTTTAATAAATGTTTATTGACTACCAAGAAACACCTTATATACCAGATGTCAATTGATCTGAGATTTCAAGGAAGCTAGGAATTCTAAGGCAGGAGGAGAAAAAGGGAGTGTATTACAGGCATGAGAAACAGCCTATGACAAAGGTATAGAGATTGGAGGTGGACCACCGTTCATACGGAACACCAAAGAGACCAATTTGGCTGGATTAGAGAGGGCATAAAAGGAAGTAATATTCAGTAAGGCTGGAAAATTAGGTTGGGGCAGGATTGCAAGGGCTTTAAATGATAAACAGAGGCAAGAGGAAGGTGTAGTTGATCCTGGAAGCATCAGAGCTTTTTGAGCAAGGGAGTGTCATGTCGGTCCTGTGCTTTAGGAATATCACTTAACAGCTGTGTGGAAGATGGATGGGAGAGATGACAAACAGGGAGTAAGAAGACCAATTAATAGCTAGTATTTATGTTGTACTTACTATGTGCCAGGCATTGTGCTATGTGCACTACAAATGTTATCTCCTATGATCCTTACAACAGCTCAGGGAGATAGGTCCTATTGTTATCCCCATTTTATAATTGAGGAACCTGAGGCATTCAGAGGTTCGGTGGCTTCCCTAGGATTACACAGCTAGGAAGTATCTGTGGCCAGATTTGAACTCAGGTCTTCTGACTCTGGGCAGCTAGGTGCACTGGGCCTGGAGTCAGCCTTAGATACTTACTAGCTATGCAACCCTTGTCAAGTTACTTAACCCTGTTTGCCTCAATTTCCTCATCTGTAAAATGAGCTGGAGAAGAAAATGGCAAACCACTCGGATATCTTTGCCAAGAAAACCCCAAATGGGGTCATGATGAGTCAGAAACACCTGAAAAACAACTAAACAACAAGTTCTGACTCCAGGCTCAGTGATCTATCTATTGTGCCACCTAACCACCTAAACGAAGAAGTTATTATAATCACCTAGACAAAAAGTGATAAAGGCCTGAACGAGGGTGGTGGCTATGTGGGTGTAAAGAAGAGGATGACAGATATAAGAAACATCATGAAGTGACGTCAAATCAATAAGCCTTAGCAACTAGTTATGAGCAATGAGGTAGAGCCAGGGCCCAAAAGGTCACCACTTGCTATCAACTAGAACTGTTTTCTACATTCTTTCCCCGAAGTTCAGAAGCAGGGTTGTTCAGACGCAAACTCAAGAATTTAACTGCCAGACCCATCGACGCATCTTTTCCACAGTTTCTATAAATGCTTTAACATCTTGAAAGTCTAGGCCAGACTAAGCTGCAACCATGAATGCTTAGCATTCAGTCTGTGCTTGCTCCCTCTATTTCTACGAGCCATTGAGTGGATATGGTGAGATTACAACAGGGCAAACTTAATGTTTTCCTTTTAGGGCTGAGGGCTTTGCTTTGTGTTTAAAAGAGAGTTACTAAATGTTACTCCAAAGTTAAAGTCAACTCTGTTGGGATCCCTGGATACCTTAGTTCAAATATTTTACCTGTGACTCCTCCCAAAACCAGTCCCAAGATGTCTATCCCCACACCACTGGTGAGAAATGGGACATGAACACATGGATGGATGGACAAGCACATACAACTCCTCATTTGTTCTTTTAATATAACAAAAACATAGATTTTCCAAAAATCAAGTATAACCTCAATGCTGAAATGGTGAAGGGCAAATAGCTCTGGCTCTGGAGCCAGAAGTCCTGGGTTCAAATCTGTTCCACCTCCACCCCCCTTCACCCTTGGATAAGTTACCTACCCTCTCTCAGCCTCATCTACAAAGGGAAGGGGTCAGAATAAACTCTAAGGTCCCTTCCAATTCCAGATTTATGGTACTAATTTTTTCTAGGTGTCTACTAATGAATAATACTATATTTATTAAATGCTTGCTTCTGGGGGGTTTCAGAAACTGTAATGACTTTATCGTGACTGGGTCGAGTTTCAAAGAGAGTGGTTCTCAACCTTTTTTGTCTTATCTCCCCTTCCTCCTGATACGGGGCACTCTCAGACTGTCCTTTGTTAGCTCTCTACTGATTGAGTACAGTAGGATCCTCAGTCTGGAGCAGGGAGGGGCTACAGAGGCCATCTGCTGCAGCCTCCCCCTCTAACCTGCAGGTTATAGATGAGCCCCATTACTAACAATTCAGTGTGTGTGTGTGTGTGTGTGTGTGTGTGTGTGTGCACTGCTTGACTATTTCCATTGACTCATAATCTGGGCTTGATGAAATGCTAGTAACAAACGCTGATCCCCTGAAGCTTACCGCAGTATAAGAATAAGGTGAGTAATCATCAGGTTAGTTTCTCCTTACGCTATAAATATGACACAAATAGAAAACTATCGTAAGAAGATAAAGTATGGATCAGTTGAGTCCTTGGGTTTCTCTACTGAAGTCACATAAGAAAAATCTCAGTAGCAGCAGAAAATTTTATGAGACATTGCTCTTGTCCTGTTTGTTGCTAACAGTATGTCTGACTCTTCGTGACCCCATTTGGGTTTTCTTGGCAAAGATATTGGAGGGGTTTGCCGTTTCCTTCTCCAGCTCCTTTTACAGATGAAGAAAACCGAGGCAAACAGAGTTAAGTGACTTGCCCAGGGTCACACACCTAGTAAGTATCTGAGGCCAGATTTAGGGTCTAGCTTAATACTTCTAAACTTTTTTTCAAATGTAAGTCATATAATCTTGGCATAAATTCACCGATTCCCTAACCAAAACTTAAGTGATAGACTCTAGGGCCACTATTTTCATGTATTCATGTATTCAAATTCTTGATTAAAATAACTTGTTGGTTTTATGTTGTCTTTTTAATTCAACCAATATAAATTCAAGTACATCATATAACAGAAACCAGTATAGCATAGGATTAAAAATACAAATAAAAATATAAGTTCAATCATGTTTTTTTAAAATTCTGTTGAATATGAACTCAAAAGGCCAACTTACATAGGTAGCTACTTAAAGAATTATTGCAATAAAACATAATTAGGAAATTCAGATAGTTTCTCAGAATCTTTTGTAAGCTAACATGGGTACAACTAAGGGAAAAAATGTAAAAGGAAGTTTGTTTTTGGAAATACTCTATATTTAATAGTCTATATCTATTTGTCACAAGGGAGCGCTTCTACTTGGAGGTGGCTGGGTAGCTTAGTGGGAAGTGAGAGACAAGAAGGGAGTATCGATAAAACATTTTTTTTTAAGGCAATTGGGGGTTAAGTGACTTGCCCAGGGTCACACAGCTAGTTAGTGTCAAGTGTTTGGTCTGAGGCCGCATTTGAACTCAGGTCCTCCTGACTTCAGGGCCGGTGCTCTATCCACTGCACCACCTAGCTGCCCCCAATAAACATTTTTTAATGTAAAGAAGAAAATAAAAAAACATACAAAAGGACATAAACAAAAAAAGCAATTTTGTTACTATCTTCTTAAAGTGTTTATGTATTTATAAAGACTGTGACTTAGGGTCTGTAAGCCCAAAGCCACCTGTGGATACCCCCCCCCAAATACACTATGTAATAGAAGTTCAAAATTTCTTATACAATCCTCTTTTGTATTATTTCTATATTGAAATGTTTGTGTTTCTTGATTATTATTAAGCCCACAATAAAAAAGAAAATTTTAAAAGGAGATATTATGTACAATATTACTTACAGCTTCCATTAGGCCCTTCAAAGACGGAGTCTTGAGCATCAGTGCATCAAAAACTTCCTCTGACTCCTTTCGAACATAGAGCAGTACTAAAAGACAACATGGAGAGAAAAGATGAATTTCACTGATGTCATCCCAAAATACATATGTACATATGGATAAAAGTAAATAATGTTTATGGGCTAAAACTAAAAGAAAACATAAATTCACTACTATAGTCAAACTACATTAATCCACACAAAATATGCCTTTTCAACACAAAATATGCCTTAATTACTCAATTTTCAACTTCTTTTTATTTTAACTTTCTAAATACTTGACGAAAAAAATCTCCAACCATGGAATAGATATAGAATTCCCTTGTTCCTCGGTCTTAATTACGGCAAATCAATCACTTGTTCAACAAACATTTATTATGTATACCAGGTGCTGTGCTAGGCACTGAGGCTACAAAGACAAAAATAAATTGGTCCTCGTCCTTAAGCAACATATATTCTATAGGGAGAGAAAATATGTACACGTAAGTATATGCAAAAGAAATAAAAGGTAATTTTGGGAGAGTGACACTAGCAGCTGCAGGGAGTGGGAGATTCAAGATTCATACTGAGGGTGTGCTTGAGTTTTAAAGGAAATAGGGATTCTAAGATGCAGAGGTCAGGGAAGAGCAAATTCTAGGTATGAGGGACAGTTTTGCAAAGGCATAGCATGGGATTTAGTATATTTAAATCTCACTGGGAACTTATCAGTGTGAGTCTTTCTGGAAAAGAGAAGAATAAAAACCTGGCAATCGAACAGATAAAAATCCTCAAATCCATAAGTGGCTGCTTCTAGCCTTTAAGCGAAAGGATTGTAAGGGCTGCTTATAGCCCCTTTCTCCATATGCTTGACTGAATATTTAGATTAATAAGTCTCATCATTTGTTATAGAGTAGAGGAGGGAAGTACAAACTGATTAATGATATAAATTTGAAATCCTCCTTCCTCAAGACTCAACTCAAGTACCAAATCCTCCACGTAGCCTTTCCTTAAATATTCCTAGAACACTTTGTCTTGATTTCTCATTTGCTCCCATCCCATCTATTTGTTATTGTTATTTACTTGTTTTTAGTTATGTCTGACTCTTTGTGACCTCATTTGGGGGTTTTCTTGTCAGAGATCCTAGAGTGGTTTTCCATTTCCTTCTCCAGGTCATTTTACAGATGAGGAAGGTGAGGCAAACAGGGTGACTTGCCCAGGGTCGCATAGTAAGTGAGGCCAGAGTTGAATTCAGGAAGATGAGTCGTACTGACCTCAGGCCCAGCACTCTATCCTCTGCGCTACCTGGCAATCTCTACCTTCTATTATACTTATCTATGTATATGTCTTATTTCCTCCAACAGACCATAAGCCCCTTGAGAGCAGGGCATTGTTTTCCTTTTTTCTTTTTCTTTTGGTTTTTATCTCTAGTGTTATGTATGGTGCCTTACATAAAGAAAATAACTAATTAATTTTGTTGAATGAATAAATCAAACGTGGTTTGAATTTGAGATGACTGGACTAGTTGATTCTCTTAAAGTTCCTTTTAGCTGTATGAGTTTTCATATCTTACATCTACAATGTTCCCAAATCTTTCAGTTTCTTCTTCTCTAAAGTGTGTTGGCTGTGGTAGTGAATATGTTCTGTTTTAGTTTTAGGCCATAAATTACTCTTCTCTAACTTCTAGCTCAGTGTTTTGCCCTAGATGTATATAGAAGGTTTTTTATATTTTTTCACAGAAATTATTTAAAAAGGGAAAAGTCATTATTTGAGGATTAACAATATAAAGTATGCTCACACTCATGGATATCCTTTCCCATAATCACACAAAAAACCTCTGAGGTATGGGAAGAGAGGGGGAAAGAAAATGCAGGGAAACTTCTAATCTTGGCATTCCCTCTTTCCTTAATTAACCTAAAAATGATAAAGCATTGAAATAAGTGTCCCAGACCCTGTGATTATCCCCTGCTGGGATTACAGCTGTGGAACAGCCAAACTGTTTCCATTGCATTTTTGCATAGGCAGGTGAATCTGAAGCAAGAATTTAATTACTCTGGTTTATTGGCTAATCTCAATATCAACATTTCAACTGAATGTCTTAGTACTGAATGGCTGATTATATAACATTCTCTTCTGCAGGGCTTTAACTTATCTAATATTCAATAATAATGATGCCCATTCCCATGACTGTGTCAGCATAGTCAATGATTTACTATCCTTGGAGCTCTTACAGTGCCCAATCCTATTTTGTGCAGACATCTGGCTTGTTAAACCTATGCCTTACAGTAAAATGTTCATATTTAAAAACCAATGAAACGCATAGAAAAAGCAAGGTCATGACTTAATGTCAGCCTCCAGGGAGACCTCTCTTCCTCTATGCAATAAATAACTGCTGAACTACAAGATATGTTGACTAGAGAACCAAGTTTCAGTTTGATATGCTCAGAAGAATCTACAGAGGACAGTTCCAGGTTCAAAGAAGTGGGTAAGTGTTCCTGTCATGCCTGTAGCATGTAACTTTCTTTGTTATTATTATAATTAAAATATCAATGGATCTTCAACTCACATGCCATCTGTAAAAAACACTTTGCAAAGCGTAAGGTACCATATAAATTCAAGCTATCATCCTTATCAGAGAGTGATAAAGGTACTTTATAATATTAACATATAAATCAGTTGGCTAAATCTCTGTTCTGACATAAAATATCCACCACACTTGTCTAGTGTAAACAAACCTCTCTTAGGTTCCTCTATCCTGGTCAGTTTAGCAGGAGGTGTAGTAGTGAAGTCATCTTCAGTTCCATATGGTCCCCTTTTCATGTTGGACCTGAAATTAATCCAAACTATACTGTCAGTGCCCTTATCAATAAAACAAATGTCAATAACAATAATTTACTGAATGCTTAGCATATGCGAAGCACATAAAAAGTAGCAAGAAATCTGGTTCCTACATTCAAGGAACTTAACATCTAGTTAAGAAAACAAGATTTACATACATAAAAAGATAACCAATATCAGAGAATAAATAATTAGTGCCAAATGAGTTGCATAGATAAATATCAATGCAATTTTAGAAATTTAGACCTAGAAGAGATTGTGAAGCCTTTTATAGCTCTAACTCAGATGAATCTAGTCTAACCCTTCATTTTACAGATAAGAAAACTGAGGCCAGAGAACCCAAACTCACCCAATTGTTTAGTGGCAGTGCTGGGGCTAGATCCCAAATATCCTGACAATAAGTCCAATACTCTTTATTACCACAAAACACTGACTCCCTTAAAAGGGAGAGATCACTTCTGTGTGGAATGGTCAGTGGAGATTTCTTAGAGATAGTAGGATTTCAGTTGGACCTTGAAGGATGGACATTTGCCTATAAGGAAAGACATTCTAGCAATGGGAAAGGGCACAAAAAAGGGCTAATGTGCCAGGTACTTTGGCAGAAGTGCATAGCTCAGCATTACTGGAGCAGAGGGTTCAGAAAGGACTAGCAACAGATCCTCGAGGCTATGTAGTACAATGGAAAGAGCACTGGTTTTGGAGTTAGAGGACCTGGATTCAGATACTGGCTCTACCATGTACTATCTCCTGTGTTGACCTTGGACAGGTCACTTAACTTCTCAGGGGTTCAATTTCTTCAACTATAAAATGAGAGGGTTAGACTGGACGACCTTCTCTAAGGTGTCTTCCATCTCTAAATCTATGATTCTATGAGTTTAAGGCTAGAAATATAAGTAGAGGCCAGATTATAAGGAGCTTTGAGTGGCAGATTAAGAAATGTGATCTTTATCCTCTTAATGGAGAGCCATTGAAGGTTTTCTAAAAAGAGTCGTCAGAGTATCCCAGGCAACGAGACCAATTGGAATGCTATTAGGTGAAGTGCTAAGGCCTAAACTAAGATGGTAGCAAAAGGAAAGGAAGGTAGGGGAGGTACATTGTGAAGGCAGAATTGCTGAAATATGATGAGTGATTAGGTATAGATAGTGAGAAGGAAAGAGTCAAAGATGGCTGAAGTTTTGTGTTTGGGAAACAGACAATAGTTCTGCCACTTAATAACCACTTGACTTTGGGTAAGAGAGTGTAGGTCTGGATGAAATGCACTTCCCTTCTCACCACAGAGAGGCATGTGGCTCCAAGAGCAAAGTGCATATGCCATCAGGGCAGTTGTTTTGTCAGTCAGTTGTGCTTTGGTGTTTTTCTTTCTTTTTCTTCTTCTTCTTTTTCTCTTTTTTCTTTTCTTTTTTTTTTTTGTGAGGCAATTGGGGTTAAGTGATTTGCCCTGAGTCACATAGCTAGTAAGTGTTATGTGTCTCAGGCCAGATTTGAACTCAGGTCCTCCTCACTTTAGGGTTAGTGCTCTATCCACTGTGCCACCTAGCTGCCCTAAGGTGTTTTGCTGTCTTAAAAGGGAGAGTTCAATTCAGGGGTTAAAGGTAGAAATCAGGAAATGATGGCATTGTAAAAAAGTGAAAGGCATCAATAAAACTTTTTAAGAAGAAAAGAAAGAGGCAATGGATCTAGAATCACAAAAAAAAAATGGGTTCAAATCATGGTTCTGCAAATTTATTGCCTGTGAGACCACATACAAGTTGCTTCATCTCTCTGAAACTCAGTTTTACCATATGTAAAATGAGGTAGTTGGACTAGATTATAGCTAAGGTCCCTCCTAGCATTAAATCTAGGATGCACTGAAGTCACGTAACCACTCTGGACCTCAGTTTTCTCATCAATAAAGTGAGGGGATTACTCTAAATTATCTCTGTCTCTTTTCGCTCTAGCATTCTATGAGTCTCTGATGTCATTAAGAGAAATAGGGCAATCAGGTGCTGGTTTGGGGTAGAAGATAAAGTTTCATTTTAAGCAAGTGTTTGAAGTGACAGCAAGACATCCAATTCTAAATTCTTTATGGGAAAGGATCACATTTTACGTATTTTTGTATTCCCCACGGTACTGAGTAGGGTGCTTGGCATATAGTAAGCATGCTAAAAATAGAATTACCAATTTTGAGTAAGATGGTACACTAGCTATCATCTGGTACAACCCCTTATTTTACAGATAAAGAAACTAAGGCCCAGCGACAGAACATGATTTGCCCCTATTCATACAGATTATTTGATGAATGAATGAAAATATGCAGGGAGCTGAGAAAAGATTTAGAAGACAGATCAGGGCTATCCCTCATGCCTGGAATGCTCTTCCTCTTCAACTCCTCTCCTGAGCTCTCTGGCTTCCTTTAAATCCCAGCTAAATTCCTACCTTCTATAAGAAGCCTGCTGCAACCCCTCTTGATTCCAATGCCTTCCCTCTTTGAATTATTTCCTATTTATAACTTATACTGTATATAGCTTGTGTGTGTGTGTGTGTGTGTGTGCGCGCGCATGCACACACACACACACACTTTCTTATTGTCTCCTCCATTAGACTGTAAGCTCCTTGAGAGCAAGGACTGTGTTTTGCCTCTTTTTGTATGCCCAACACTTAGCACAATGCCTGGCATGTAGTAGGAGTTTAATAAATGTTTAGTGATTAACTGATGGATTGATTAGTGATTAACTGATGGATTGATTTGGGAATAATTAACACCATTTATTACATGGCTATTATGTACCAGGCACTGTGCTAGGTAATGTGAATACAAAGACAGAAATGAGAGCAGTCCTTGCCTTCAAGGAGCCTACAGTTTAGTCAAGAAAGACAACACATACATATGTAAAACAGACTGATATAAGGTGATTTGAGGAAGGCAGGACAGAAGCAGCTGCCAGAGGGAGGAAGGAGAGATTCAGAAAAGGCTTTATGTAGAAGATGGTGCTTGAACTGGGCCTTGAAGGAAACCAGGGATTCTGAGAGATAGTGGTGAGGAGAGAGGATATTCCAGGCAGGGTGCAGCCGGTGCAAATACATGAAGACATAAGATGGAGTGCAACATATGAATATCAGTAAAAAGGCCAATTTGGCTGAACTACAGTGTGTGTGTAGGGAAGTAACATATGATAAGGCTGGAAAGATAGGATGGGCCCAGGTTGTACAGGGCTTTAAATGCCAAACAGAGGAGCTAATATTATCATTCAGGTAACAGAGAATCACCAAAGTCTGTGGAGTTGGAAAGTGACACAGTCAGATCTGTACTTTAGGAAAATCAATCTGGCACCTGAGTAAAAGTTGAATTGGAGACAGGAGAAACTTGAAGCAGGGATATCAATTAGAAGAATATTGAAATTTCAAGAGAGAGGTGATGACAGCCCGCACCAGAGTGGTGGTGGCTATGTGACCAGAGAGAAGGGGGAAGATTTGAAAGCTGTAAACTGAGTAACTAGAAGGATGACTCAGCCCTGGCAGAAATAGAGGAGCTCAGATGTAGGCTAGATTTGGAGGCGGACAGTTTTAGATATTTAGAGCCTGAGATATCTACTTTGGAATATCCCATAGGCAGTTGCAATGAGGCGCTGGAGCTCAGGAGAAATGAGGGCTGAAAATATTAAGCTGATGGTCATCAGCAAAGGGGATAATTAAACCCATGTGAGTTGATAAGGTCATCAAGCAGGAGAATATAGAGAGCAAAGAGAAGAAGAATAGATCCAGTATACTCACAGTTAGGATTTATGGTGCAGGAGACCAAGAAGGGGTAATGAGAAGACAGGAGAAGAACAAAGAAAAAGCAATGTCCTAAAACCCAGAGAGAAGAAAGTACGCTGGAGAGGGTGGTCCAAAGCACAGCCACGTGGAGGCCCACAACATTTCCAGATGAGGCCTGAACCAGACTAAAATGTAACTAGGAAATTTTTAACAAAATAAATAAAAATACAACAAAACCTAGATAATGTTACATTTTATTTTATTTTTTTTGTCTAGGCAAGGGGGTTAAGTGACTTGCCCAGGGTCACACAGCTAGTAAGTGTTATGTGTCTGAGGCCATATTTGAATTCAGGTCCTCCTGGATCCAAGGTCAGTGCTCTACCCACTGCACCCCCTAGCTGCCTCAATAATGTTACATTTTAAGAGTAAGTCACTATGCAGCCTGCAGAGATACTAATGTACACATTAGTGGCTCCTACTTCTCTTTGAGTTTGACATCAATGGTCTATCACGTCCAACACTATAGATAGGTCAAAAAAGATGAAAGTGGAGAAAATACTATAAGATTGGGCAATTAACAGATCATCAGTGACTTTGGAAAGGGCTGTTTCAGTTGAGTGATAAGGTTGGAAGCTAGAATGTAGAGTGTTTAGAAAAAGTTGAGAGAAAGTGAAGGCAATGAATATAGATAATTATTTTAAGGTTGTGCCAGGAAATAGAGGAACAACTTGGGATAACAGTTGTAGGGATGGCAGAATATAATGAAGGTTTTAAGGATGGAGGAGACTCAAATGTGCTTACAGGCACCAGAGGAAGAATGGAGAAATAGGGAGAGATAGAGAGATAGAGGTGATAGTTGAACTTATAAGAGATGAGCTCTTTGAAGGAACCAATCATAAAATGTTAGAGTTCAAACCGACCTTAGACCATGGACCATCTGGTCCAACTCTTTTATGTTACGTATGAACAAACAGGCTCAGAAAGATGAAATTACTTTTCCGAAGTCACACAGCTAATTAGCATCATAGTTGGAAATCAAACCCACATATTATGACTTCTAATTTAATGTCCTTTCAACTATATCATACTGCCTTCCTAATGTGGAAATAAGAGTAGGGAGCCAAAAATTGATGATTAGTGAACATCTTCATTTATGGAGAATGGGGAGGAAGAGGTATCAGTAAAGGAAACAAAGTTTGAGATGGAAGAGGAAAACCTGAATAGTGTGCATTGCAGAAGCCAAGAAAGGGATCTGAAGAAGAGGGCGGTCAACAACTTTGAATGTTGCAAAGATGTTAAGGAGAATCAGGACTAAGAGAGAGCCATACTATTTTACAAATAAAAAGCTATTTGGTTTCTGTAGACTGGAAGAGAGATTGAAGGGTGTTAATGAGAGGAGTAGTGAAGAACGAAAGTTATAAATAATAGACTACTCATTGAAAAAAAGCTTGGCAATGAAGGGAAAGAGGAAAAAAGCACAACAGAGACACAGAATATCCATTCTACTGTACTCCACCCCCAATACAACATTTTCTCTGCCAAAAAATAATAGATTTTAGAAGTGTAGAGAAAATCTAATGTTCTAGTCCATCTGTGTAATTGATGTTATTCCAGAAGCCCTGTTATTAAAAGCAGTAATAAAGACATCATATTCCTCACAATAATTTTAAAGATTACTAAAATCTTTTTGTGCATTTGTATAATAGCCTTTGCTATATACTTTCATTTCCCCCGGAATGATTTAAACATTGTAACAGTGTGTATCATATGTTTGTTTTTGTAAACAGTGCTGTTCAAAGGGACATTATAACTGGGCTCGCTGAGTTAGGGGGCACACGCACTGGAAAAAGTTAAGCCCCAGGTTCAGAGGTAGAAGTTGGTGTGGGGAGGAAAAGGGAAAAACCAGGAGAAAGAGAACAATTCCTAACTGTTTGAGACCATTGGCTCCAAAGAACCAGAAATTATTGATCGTCTAGCAATAAGTGGTGATGTCAGAAGTTTCTGGTTTCTCAGTTTTGCTCACAGATTAGTCATTTCAGGAATGGAGAGTACTTGGGACACCTGTGGCATGAAATTCTGGTTAAAAATTTTATAACTACTTTCTATCACATCTGGGAAAAACCAAATGCAGCCTCAGACCTGAAGCTTATATGCTGATGATTAGATGGTTAGTAATAAGCAACTTCTGCCCTACTAAAAGAGAAAGGCTATCATCTTGGGTATCTATATTGCTCTGAATTTTGCTGAGGCAATTGGGATTAAGTGACTTGTCCAGAGTCTGTGTGAGTGTTATGTGTCTGAAGCTGGATTTGAACTCAGGTCCTCCTGATTCCAGAGCCACTGTTCTATCCACTGCGCCACCTAGCTGCCCCTATTGCTCTGAATTCTAAAGGTGCTCCGAGGTGCTCTGAACTCAACAAGGTAGGATAAAGCTGCCCAGGAAGTAGAAAGAGCATTGAATTTGGAGTCAAAAGATTAGAGTAAATCACTTCCCCTTTCTAGGACTCAATTTCCTCATCTATAAAATGAAGAGACTAGACTAAATAATTTCAATGATACTTTCTAGTTCTAAAGTATGTAATCTTAATACTACTGAAAAACAAAGCTTACCCTTCACCTTCCAGCTCCTCTGAGGCAATAGGAAGAACCTTTAGAGAAAACAAAATAGGTTGTCTTAAAATACACTCAAAATAAGGTGTTTTATTAAGCCAAAATGTAAATAGCTTTAGATTTCTGACCAAATGGAACCAAAATTCATTCAGTCAACTCTCCCAAAACCATATGCTTGTGGACCTCTTCTCCGTTTGCATTCTTTTCCATCCATTTAATTAGAAACACAATGTTATGATATATGATCTTTTAAAATAAGCTAGACACAAAACAAGAATCCAAATTTACACATTAAAGAAACAAAATTAAGTGAAATACATTCTGGATTTCTAAGATATATTCCTATCTTTGAGGATGTCATATTATTTCCACTTAATATTCTGAAGGGTTAACTCTTAAAAGGTAGTCAAATTCTTTTTAGTTTGAGCTTCTACTTAATATGAATGTACTGGACTGGAAAAGTGCCTACCTATAATAACAATGAAAGCACAAAAAACCAAAATAAAACATCCTCAACCCCTAGAAGGTTTGTCACCTACGTGAGCACCACGCTGAAGGTTGGCAAAGTGCACATCAGGGATAAAGAGAACAGGCTGAGTGTCAAGATCAATGAAGGGCTTGAAAATTGTGATGTCCATTCTTTTGTGGGACGGAAGCAGAGGCACTTTAACGTCAAGACCTGAAAGAGAATAGGCGGAGGAAACAAATTTTAGTATAAAAATTGATACCAGGATGTACACTGCCTAATATTCTATATCACTTACAAGAAAAATGAGGTATAGGTTATAGTACTTTTCATATTTAACTTGTGGCATAAGTTTCAATTTTGAGGACAAAGACAAATTGGTTGGTATATAAGGGAATGCGCTGTATTCAAAATCTAAACCAAAAGTGTAACTTCTATCAAAGTTAAGAGAAAAAAATAATAGAAGAAACAACAAAAGAGAACACAGACCAAGCATACTTAGTTCTATTCTGAAAGGTATCAGTTAAAGATTGTTACAAATATCTGAAAATATGACAGAAAAAGCCTTTAACCTTAGCTGTCCTACTATTAGGGTATGGCTCTTCACCTTCAAAATGCACCAAACGCAAAAGAGAGCAAACAGGTTTTTCTTCCTGCTTTCAAAAATGTTAAATATAGACTAACCATCCCTATAACTCTAGCAGCGTACACAGCTGTCCTCCAAAGTGGTGTCAGGAACCTTCACTGAGGAGTCACGATAAGAAAACCTTGACTAATGTGTTTGTTGATTCAGGCAGCCTACTCAAAATAAAAATGCCTAAAAGCACACATACTGGCATGGAAAACAGCAACTGGGAAGTAGCAATGGTTCTTTCTCCTTCCCATAGGCAGATAAAAAGTTGTAAGAAAATGAAAACTAGTTGTATAAAACAAATAGAAGAGAAAGCATGATGCGCAATTCCACTCTCCACAGAGGCTCTTCCAAACCTTTGCATCCCTCTTCAAAGTTCTCCTGGCTCCCCACCTTCATCTTCTCAGTTGAGAACCTTGCTTCATATTTTACTGAAAAAATTGAGGACATTCACCTAGAGCTCCCTCTTCTTCTCTTTTCCTCATCTCATATCACTCAGATGTCTTCTGTCACTATCTTCTTCACCCTTGTCTCTCAAAAAAAAAAAGTCACCCTACTTCTGGCACAAGGGATCCATTCCATCCCATCTCCTCCAACAGACTGCCCCCTCTGTCATCCTCTCTCTCTTCAATTTCTCCCTGTCTACTGGCTCCTTCCCTACTGCCCACTAATTTATCATGTTTCCTCCATTCTCAAAAAAACCCTTCACCTTGATAACTTCCATCCCTGCTATGGAACACCAATATCTTCTGCCTTTTGTAGCTAAACAACCTCAGAAGGCCTGCTGATAATTCTCAAATCTAATTATTCCCCCCCAACCTCTCTGCTGACCTCCAGTCTCACATCTCCAACTGCTTATTGGCCATCTTAATCTGGATGTCCTGTTTCAACATGTCCAAAACTGTACTCATTATCTTTTTCCCCAAACCTTCCCCTCTTCCAAACTTCCCTATTACTACTGAAGGCACCATCTTACTCCCAGTCCCCCTAAGTCATAATTTAGGTGTCATCCTCAACTCCTCATTCAACCCCTATATCCACTCTATTGTCAAGGCCTGTTGATTTCACCTTTGCAACACCTCTCAAATATGTCCCCTTCTCTCCTCTGATACTGCCACCATCCTAGTATAGACTCTCATCTCCTCAACCCTGACCTACTGTAATAGCCTACTGTTTGCTCTGCTTGCCACAAGTCTCTCCCCACTCAAGTCCATCCTCCATTCAACTACCAAAGTGATTTTTGTAAAGTGCAGGTACGACCATGTCACACACGTGCACACACACACACACACACCTCCAGTGGCTCCCTATCACCTCTAGGACAAAATATAAAATCTGTTTTTTGGCCCTTTATAACCTAGCCCCAACTACCTTTCTACTCTTCTTACACCTAATGCCAGCCCCATCCCACCATGTACATTTTGATCCAGTGACACTGACCTCACTGATGTTTTCCAAACAAGATACTTCATCTCTCAGCTCCAGACATTTTCTCTGGTTATCCTCTATGCCTAGAATGTTTTCCCTCCTCATCTCTGCCTACTGGCCTCCTTCAAGTCCCAGTTAAATTCCATCTTCTGTAGGAAACCTTTCCCAGCCCTTCTTTCTTCTAGTGCCTTCCCTGTGTTGATTATTTCCTATTTATCTTCTATATAACTTATTCATACATACTGTTGTCATGTTGTCTCCCCCATCAGATTGTGAGCTCTTCAAGGGCAGAGACTCTCTGGTGCCTTTAACTTTGTATCTCCAGTACTTAACTTAAAATAGTGTCTAGTTCATACTAGACACTTAAGAAATTCTTATTTACCAATTGACTAGTAGAAAGATCATTGGACTTGGAGTCAGGATACCTAAGCTTGATCCTTGACACTACCTTTGAGACCAGGCAAGTCACCTAAGCTCTTTGGGCTTCAATTGTTTCATTTTGGAGCACATGCATCATATCTACTAAAAGCATTGTTGTGAGAAAAGTGTTTTGTGAAACATTAAAATGCTGCATAAAGGTGATCTAATAGTATTGTTACTATCATTGTTATTACTCATTAAGTGCCCAAGCAGAACAACTGTGGAACCTACAGGTGTCAGCACATTAAAATTTCCATTAAGAGTTAAGAAATCCTCAAAAGTTATTAGTTTAAAAAATAATAAAAACATGTCCATATACTGGAAAAGATTATACATACACATATATACACATATGTATGTATGTATCTTTTCTGTGGTTCCCAGTCAAATTGTTAATCTTTGTGCCTCAGTTTCCTTATCTAGAAAAAGAAGCATTTTACAACATCACTCTTGTTTCTCAACCAGTAAAACCACCCACAATTGTGTTGTCATTTGTTTTTTAGGGGCTGATAACTGTGGTCACAGTTCTGCATGGGAAATGAAGTCTTAAACTCTTAGTGGAAACGTTTCTACTTACAGGCATTCAACTGGGAGCTGGGGTCAGTACACTTGCCTTTTCTTTTGCTTTGTTTTCGCTCCTCATCCCTGATCTTCCGTTCAGCACCCTGTCAGAGAAGATAAAAGGTCTTACTGTCTGTCCAGTCCTCTAAAAACGTTTGCCTTCGTTTTTAAGCAAGGAAAATACAATTCTTTTTGGAGATGTGTCATCATTTAGAATAGTAAAGTTAAGTGGTACATTCTACAGAATGATTATAAATGTACAGAATCTGATTATTAAATATGGAAAGGACTTTAGGAGACTATCTAGTCAACATTTTAATTTTACAGAGGAGGAAAAGGAAGTAGCAGAAGTGTAACTTGTCCAAGGTAACACAGTAAGTTAGTATCAGAGCTACTAGCTTAGTGGGCAACTATACTATATATACTGAATATATGAGAGGCATATAGATAGATAGTATGTATGTATGTGTGTATATACCTATACACACATATATACAATCCTCTTCCCCTCCAAAAATTTTTCTTTATACTAAATCCAGTCTAAAATTAATATATTCTTCATGATACTTAAGAAAAATTATGCTTGCCTCCTTGGAATTTAAATAACTTTATTTTTAATTTCTATTTTTTGTTTTTTTTTACATCACCAGAAGTCCCATATAACAAACACTATTTTTAAAAGAAAAAGAAGAGACAAAAAAATTAAATTGATCAATATATTGAAAAGATCTGGAAACACAAACAATTTAAAGGGAACCAAGTTTCCTTTTTCAAAAAGCATCCTGTGTTTAAATTGATATCATCTTTTTGTCTAGATAAATATTCCTGAAGTAATAACTTCACTAAAAACTATCAAACTGACCTGACAATTGCTCTCAACTTAAAAAAAAAAAGTAGCCTGTGGTTTTCTACTTGGCCACTAGATGCCACATTAGTAAATTTGTCAAATGTTTCAGAGTGGATTAAGAATAGTGAAATTCAAAGGTAGGTAAATCTGTATTTGATATTTGGAGTTCTATGACAAACATCTTGTGAAATGGAAAAAAAGATAAAGGCTTTCTAGAAATATGATAAAATAGAAACCACTAGAAAAGCTTTCTCAAAATAAAAGGTCTTTTAGGGTATGACTGTAATGAGCTAGTAATGAACTGAATAGTCATTTTTCAGGCTCAGATTGGTCAAGAGAAACCACCACTGGAGTTCTTATCAGGGATACTTTAAGACAGGATTCCTACTTAGATATGAGTTGTACTAGATGACCTTTGAATCGCTTCTGGCACAGAGATTCTGTGATAGGACCACTGACTTAGAGTTGGAAAGGTCCTTAGATGTTATCTTGGTCAAACCCTTCATTTCATAGTTTAGAAAACAAAATTTTAAAGAATGCAAGTGATTTGCCCAAGGTCACACAACTAGTACGAGACTAAGCCAGACTGATTAATCATACACTCCAAAAAAGCAGCTCACTGTGGGAAATTTTCATACGCACATTTAATCATCATACTGTTCAAACAGACGGACAATGGCTGAAACCAGTTTTCAGTTACCGAATTCAAATGGAGATGGGAGTGCTACAAGGACTTCAAAAGCAAAAGGGATATTTTGGTAGAAATCAAATTCATGAATGGCCAAAGTAGTGGGTAGAAAAAACTTCAAAAATCTAACCTACTACAACATTGGAAGTTAAGAAAAAGAAACATATCTTTAGGTAATTACATCAATTCTTTATCTGAAATGGCATGGCTCAAGAAATTAATATGAAGATCTTCTTGTATGGCTGCAACTGAATTTTACATTAATTCAATTCAACTTTGACTCCAGGGAAAGCTCTCTGTGGTAAATGGACTTCATTAAAGTTTTTCTCCCTTATGGAGGGCCAGAAAAACATATAAATTCATCAGGGACGGCTCCTGCCAAATCTCTACTTGCTAGGGGTCCAAATTTTCTTCAATTTTCTCTGAAATACTCATTTCTCCTACTGCAAGAACAGACGTATAATAATGATGCTCCATCCAAGACAAGTACTACATAGCTAAAAGGAATAATTTCAAAGAAGTAGTTTCTCTACTAAGATAAAACCCCCATTTGACTTGCTAATCATTAACAAAGTAGTCTATATTTTAAAATGTATAGACATTTTTATCCTAGGAGAAAAATATAATAACTCTAAAGGATGACAGAGACTATTTCTTCTTTGCCACTGAACACAGAGGCAGAAGGCATAAAATGTGTATTGAGTCAGTATGAACATGGAGAAGTGGGATAATAATCGAGAGATGAATTAATTCTCAAGAAGAGACAGAATCAAGGAGGCATTAGGTTGTTTCATAGAAGAAAGGAGGTATAATAGAATTAACCTATAACAAAAGGAAGCAACTTTAATTATCAATGTTTACTGAGTATCCAGAAAATATAATGAATATTTGTTGAATGTCTATCGGATATGAGTTACGTAGGAGCTAAAACCAGAGCAAAAAGAAACCAGAAAGATACTTGCAAGACCATAGAGAATATTTTCAAAATCTGTATGTGGTAACATTAGGGAAAAGGGTTCCATAGCATGGAAAATGTAATTTTTTTTTTCATTAAGGATTTCACCTCAGTGACCTAAGATTACAAAACTCAGCACGAAAGTTTCTAAGAATGCGATTTCATCTTTTATGTTCCCAAATGACCTGTAATTTCAGGGATCATATTACTTTTCTTGTGTAACATAAAGTAGGGTAATAGGGGACTATAAGTGTCATCCTTTCCCTTCTTTTTCCCTCCTCCCCTCTCCCCAACCTGTCCAGGATATTTCTCCTAATAGAAATGGGACTAGGTTTCCATGAGAGATGTAGGAAAGAAGAAAAAAATGTTTTGTTTTGTTTTGTTTTTTAAATACTTTGTACTCTTTTGCAGGAAATGGGACGCCAAAAAACTAAATCAAGCTTTAATTTAAATATTTTAAATTGGTATTTGTAACAGGAAACCCCAGGGGTACTGTCCATAAGGCACCACTAGAAGCAAACCACACATTTTACTACATATAAAATTGTCTGCAGTTTTCTTCAATAACTACAATAATTCAGTCTTAACTAAACACCTGTAATGTTTTTCATGATTTCGGAGATTATCAAGTTCTCATTACATGTGATTAAAATGGACAAATAAGTGGGAAAGCAGTAAGGCTGCAATAAAATCATGTCAGTGGTCCCAAACCCATTCTACCATGGATGTTTAGGATACCTTTTTTTGTATTCCAGAATCATTAACCTCGTATCCCCAGAATGACATACACAATGAACAAAAATGCTTTCTAAATCTTATGACTACCACTCATTTAGGAGTCATCTTAGACAAATAATGAAACTTAAATGTTCTTGGTCTGTTCATTTCAATCTCTCATTGGAGCAATATTTAGCACCCACCATGTACAGAACACTGTGCTGGGTGCTGGAGCTATAAAGACAAAAAGGTAACTGTTCGTTCTGTCAAGAACCTTCGGGTCAAATGGAGAAGACAATACATACATATATAAGACTATACAGGGTAGGGACAAAATGAGTCAAAGGAACTTTTGGGAGGCAGGAATGAGCAGCTGGGGGATCATCAGAAGGTAGCAGAGAAGGGGAGTCTTGAAGGGAAATATTTCAGGAGCTGAGGGAGAAGGGAGGGTCTAAGAGAAACAGAGGACATCTCATGCAAAGGCCCAGAGAAAGGAGATAGAGCATGGCATGCGTGGAGCAGCAAAGAGGCCAGAATTTACTGCACCGAGGAGTGCGTGAATGAGAGCAGTGTGTAAGGAGATCAGACAGGTAGGAGAGGACTGGGGTTCGAGGAGCTGTAAATGCCAGAGGGAGTAAAGCCCCTGGAGTTTACTGAATAGAGTCAGACTAGTACTTTAGTAAATGGGCTTTGGCAAAGGTGAGGAAACTGGATTGGCCTGGGGAGGTGAATGAAACATAGTCCCCTGCCTTCAAAGTTTATCCTTCACTAAATAAGTAAATGAATGAATGAATGAATGAATGAGTGAATAAATAAATAAATGGGGCAGCTGGGTGCTCAGTGGATAGAGTGCTGGGTCTGAAGTCAGGAAGACCTGAGTTCAAATCTAGCCTCAGACACTTACTTGCTGTGTGACCTGGGCAAGTCACTTAACCTCTATTTGCCTTAATCCCCTGCAGAAGGAAATGGCAAAACACTCCTGTATCTCTGCCAAGAACACCCCATGGACAGTACGGTCCATGAGGTCATGAAGAGTTGGATATGACTGAACAACCGAACACACACAAATAAATAGAATCAAGCACATAACTACAATACGTACAATTACGGAGTGTACTCATATGATTGACAGTGAGAAATAGCATGACATCAGGGAGAGAAAGCTGCCCTCATGGTCAGGTAGAACTGGGGTCAAAGTCCCACCCTTGACACTTAGGGCAATATGGTCCTGGGCACAGCCCTTGGCTTTCTTGGTACCTGAAGTAACTCTAAGACTGTAAGCTAGGGAGAAGGTGCTGATCTGCATCAGCCGAGGGAATTTCATTACTGTGAGTTCCCTATCCTAATGAATTTATAGATCCATCGCAAAATAAAATTATATAATCATGTTACAGAGAATTTACAAAACAAAATGAGAAAGAATGAGAAGGAATTTGATGCATTCCCCTAACAACGATTTTGAGCATCGTTTTATATGGCTCTTGATAGCTTGGATTTCTGACAGAAATGTAAACTTTTAGGTATCCATTAGAATGTAAACTCTCTATGGGCTGGGACTTTTTCACTTACGCTTTTGTATGTCCCTAGTACTTAGCACGATGCCTAGAATTTAGAAAGCTCTTAATAAATGCTTGTTGATTGACTGATCAATCTTTTACCCTCTGAAAATCTTATAAAAGGAGATTTTATCAAAAGGGAACTGTCAAAATACCTTGTAATTTGAAAACTTGGTGAAAGCAAATTTGGGAGCATTTAGCTATTTGATCGTACCTCTTGAATTATTCTTGATCAATATTTTGTAGTCTTTGAAGCAAACTGATGCTAATTTAAAAATCAAATAGCAAATACTTGTTGAGAATCTATAACATGTTCTATGCTAGGCATTGTATATTTTCTAGCTTTCTAGATGGGAAATTGGGCTCCTCTATCAGCAGCAAGGGTAAATCACTACTTTCATTATGACATCCTATTTATCCCTCAAGCCAGCTAACATCTCTTGCTCAATGAAATGTTATGCTTCTTCATATAGCCTTACAGCATCCAGTATAATCATTTACACACAGTAGACATGGAAATATTTCTAAATAACTACAATTTCCCCACTTTGTTTTAATGGTAAAAAGTGTCTGAGGAAGGGGATGGGGAAGGGAAGGTTTTTGGAGTAGAAAAACAATTTTGATTTATTGAAGTAAAAAATGAAGCAGTTACCTGTCTAAGAGTCTCCAGTGCATTCTTTTAAATATTATTAACTTGGTTTTCAGATCTCTTTTTAACATTGCGAAATCCAACATACAAGTGACAAGGACTTTGGACTGGCAGCTTGGTTTCCAGAAGAAGCTTAAGAGGTACTCTGACGTACTCCCACACTTGATCTTACCTTATCACAGAAGACTTTGATCTGGCAATAGGCCCTGTGAACAGGTTTGTTGCTTCGGTTATTGTAGCTGTACGTGTCAATCTGAATGTTAAGGGGCAGCCCCTTCACACCCTTCTGAGAGGAAAAATCTGTGCTTAAGCAGTTCACAGAGATGAAAACCTACAAAAAGAAGGAAAAGTTCTATAAACAAGTCATATACAAAATCACACAGTCACAATTAGAACAGCTTACTGAAATACTATGCTTAAGTCAAGCCACAACAGAACTAATTTCACTGACATACCTAGGAAAGTTAATTGTAAATTAAAGAACTGTGCCTCATTAGCTTTTCACAAAGCATCTTTAAAAATATGGAGGAGGGAATTTTTTTAAAATCAGCATTAATATATTCATTGGTCAAAGGAATGATAGAAGAGAAAAGGAAAAATTCCAAGTAGTTCTGCATATCATTACTTTTATCCTTCAGGCCATATAATAATGTTGATTAGGCCAGCTGGATTAAACTTCTTTCATCACCTGGTGAGTCTTCAATAGAATAGTCTTTAAAAGTATATCCAACTGAAGGCACATGTGAGTTCTAATACCTATTTAAACAATCATCTCTTTGGCATCCTTCACTAGCTTCTCTATGCCTAATTTTCTCTTTTTAAAAAAATTGCAGCAATAGAACTTTCCACCTTCTTTCCAACTAGCAAAAAGCCCATAGGACCGATGTTTTCATGTTGCTCCTAGGGTGAACGAGAAATGAGGTCATAAGTGTCAGTGGGAATTAGGTATAATCAGTATTATCAATGAGTCTGCTTTTCAATAAAGGCAGCTAGGTGATGCAGTGGATAAAGTTCCAGGCCTGGTATCAGCAAGCCTCATCTCCTGAGTTCAAACCTGGCCTCAAACACTTACTAGTTATGTGACACTGAGCAAGTCACTTAACCCTGTTTGCCTTAGTTTCCTCATGTGTAAAATGAGCTGGAGAAGGAAATAGCAAGCCACTCCAGTATCTCTGCCAAAGAAAACCCCAAATGGGGTCACCAAGAGTTGGACACGACTGAAACAACTGAACAACAACAGTACTTGCTATTTCTTTTGTTTTCACTTTAGCAGAAATAGGTACCAAAGAATTCTCAAAATAGGTAAAATCCACTGTCCAGTTAAATCCTTTATCTTGTTGCTAAAACACGTCTACAAAGACATGCACTCCTTAGATATTTATGAGTTGGTCATAAAAATGTATCCAACTTTTTAAAATTTCATTTATATTCTATGCATTTACCACTTTGGAGTTGATGAATAGCAGAGGAGCAGGATAATGAATTTTAGAAAGTTTCTAGTCTAGTCTACAGTGTCAAATATCACTTTTTTCCCTTTGTTCTAAATTTATGTCACTTGAATTTTTTTAAAGGGTAACCCCTTGACACAGTATTTTGGAATTTGTGAATTATATCTATATTCACCTTTCCCATGCTACTTGTGGGCTTTTATCATGTCCCACTTTGCTTTTGCCTTTCCAAACAAGACTGAAAAAATTCTCTCTCCTTCCTTCCCCTTGAAATAAATCCTTTTCTGGATCTTCTCTAATTCTAAGATATCCTTGAAATATAGTATATCTTTTTTAAGGGTGGGATAAGATTTTACAGTTTTGTTATCAATACCCTTTTTATTATTAATTAATTTATTTTTAGTTTTCAACAATCACTTCCATAAGCTTTTGAGTTTTAAATTTTTCTCACCCTCCCTCCCTGCTTCCCTCCCCAAGATGGCATGCAATCTGATATAGGCTCTACATATACATTCCTATGAAACATATCAATACCCTTTTGACAATAGCAAATGCCAGCCAGAAGTTGGGCTAAACACAGTCCAAGTCCTTAATGAACAATCTATCATGATTCTCAGGTCCTTTTCTTGAGTCATGACTCAAAGCCTTTTTTTTTTTTTTTCATATTTAGAGGCTGAATTTTTTTGTCCTTGGCAAAAAATAAAAATTTTATTTAAAATCCCATCTAACCAATATTCTCTTCACTGATGCTATGGGGCCAGGAATAATAAACACAACTATCTCAGAAGAATTAAAAATACAATAAACTAAAATACAACAGAAACATGCATATTAGGTATAAGTAAGCTGTAGGATATTTCCAATAATAACTTCTTCATAAGAACTGGCATGAAAGATGTTATTGAGAACATATAAGACCAGAAAAGGACAAAGACCAGTTAAAACCTGAAAATACAACATATGTACCTCTTGATTTTCATACTGGCATTCTAAACACACCAAAACAACAAGAAGACCTTAAGCAAATTCTATAGTTTCTCTATGGAGGATTTTTGGAAAAATAAGGAAAATAATTTGGATTCTTACGACTTTGTGCTTGCAATGGCATGGAAACTCAAATGAAGAATGATATAACAATAGTCTGTTAACAAGCAAGGCCATGGCACCTCATAAACCAAGCACTCCCCCTTTCATGGTAGTCCTACCAACATGGATATGAAATCTTCTAGACAACTGAATGGCACTGGATCTTAAAATCTTTCAATGCACATGATATGCTGAAGGAACATCAATCCATACTATCTATAACTAGACTTTAATGACTTGAGAGAGAGTTTTTCTACCTGTTGTGCAAACTCTGATGGGGAGGTTCAAAGCAATAGCCAAAGGTATCAAAATACAATTCCCACATAAATAGATCATCCTTTTTAAAGAAGAAGTTAAAATCAAAGTCAATGAAAGCAAGACTAACAATGAATCAAGCCTTAAATATTAGTGGGAGTTAGTTACAATCACTATTAACAACTAGCGTTATTTGCCATTTCTTTCGTTTTCACCTTAGCAGACATAGAAGTAAAGGAATTACCACAATAAGGCAAATCCACAGTATAAGTGACTGAATATAACACAGATTGTTTAATATGGTATGCACAAACTCAACATGGCATTGTATACACTTCATTGTTTTTAGTTTGTTGTTTGCATGAACTTATGAAGTATATAAGTATATATTTGTTTCTTAGAATTTTGTAACTGAAAGTGCTATCCATTCATACATTAATACATAGCTGTATTAATAAAGTTTTTTTTCCTTTTTGTTAATATTTTTCTCCCCTACAGAACATGAGTTAGCATTCATATGCCAAGTTAGCATAGAATGCCAAAGGAAAAAAGTTATAAATGGCCCTGTCAAAGGGCCTTAGATCCTTGCTTGAGAGGACATCCCAAAATCACACTCCAGGCAGTGGCCAAGCAACTTAAAAGAAAATCTTTTGGGGAAGACTTTTGTTCATATTAATTAGCTTATATACTGTAGAATTTTGTAGTTGTAATTGCTTCTCATTTTTTTTTTTTGCTTTCAGCCACAAATCCAGTCAAGAAGGTCTTACCCCAATTTCTTCAATTATCATTTCATAGATAAGTGTCCCCCTGGGTCCAAATGTCTCCATAGTGCCACAAATGAGACGGTTTTATTATTGTTAGCTGACTGCTAGAAGATTAGGAAACATTCCAATTCTGTATCCTCATCTCCCAAAGGATAGTTCTGAAAGTTGAGGTAACAGATAAAACCTTGCTCTACACTAATTACCATCCTGACATTCCCTAAAATAGAAGAGTATCTCTAAAACATGTACAGAGATTTCCTGTACAAATGGGGAAAGCTGAGAAGTCATCTGTGGAAACTGCCACATCACCTTCTGCCTCAATCTGGTTGCAGAGTAGAAGGGCCACAGCCCTTTTCACTCTTGTCTCCAGACAGCATTAAAATTCATTTTCACATGAAAGTCTTGTCCATCAGTTTTCTCCTTTTCCCTCTGGAAGTAGAGAAACTGAGTTACCACATAAGCCCTCATTTTGAAAGGCACTTACTGCTAAATGTAGGAATTGAAATGTGTAGGAGAAATTTGTCAAATATTCTTCTCCTCTGAAAACTTCTCAGACTCAGAGAAAGCCCTCATTCAAACTGCTACAATGGGTGGCCCTAATACTTTACAGAAGTGGGATCTGCCACTGTCAGCTGACTTGGACTCATGACAGAGATGGGTTGTCATCATGCTGCTTGCTGCATTTTCATGTGAAGTGTGTAAGCAAACTCACAATTAAACAATCTTTGTGCAGAAATGAAGAGTACAAAAAATTGTTATATTTTATCACATATATGGTATATACCATATGTTCTGGTAAGCACAATAAGCTGGTTTTTTAAAACTACAATTTTTAAAAATGAAAATAATGCTAGAATGGTTATAGAAATGATGTTCTTAAGGGTAGGATAAATATATGTGCAGAATATATGCAAGAGAAAAATTTTCCAGAGAGTATTTTTAATAAACAAAAACAATTTTTTCCCACATCTGTGACACCAAAAGGATTACTTACATCATATAACGTTGTCTATAGAATTAACTGTAAAAGACCTCATTCAATAGGAGAAATATTGGTGCTACCTGCAGCTGCTGATATGAGCAAAATGACTCTCGGTGAAATGTGGGCAAAGCAGCTTCAAATGGCTGCACTGGCAGATAACACAGCGGGAAAGGAGGATTGTCCATGTGCCTGAAAACCTTTTTAATCAATCATCTGAGAAGCTGAAATCTTCCCATTTCACAATGAAAAAGTGATTACAGCAACAGCTGTGGTTAGAGATGCTCATTTGATTACATATGTACATGTTGAGACTGTTATGTTAGGGAAGGTGTTATTTTGCAAGCCTATTTCTTACAATGCCAAATGAGGAGAAATTTTCAAAATGATCAATGGATTTTTTTAATGAATGTGACATAAAAGAGTTGTATTAGAATGACACTAATAGAGTTCAATTCATCTCAGGACAAATTACAGACCTATAAGTACTAGTTAAAACTATGGTTTCTCACAAAGTATGGATAAACTGCATGTTTCACAACCACTTGTATTAAGAATATGAATGAGGAGCTATAAAATTTTCAACTTCAAGAGTAATCAACTTCATAAAAGGCATTCCATTAAAAGGAAGACCTGTGCAAAATTGTGTATAGGAATTGCTGTTGTTCAGTTGTTTTCATTCTTGTCCAACTCTGCAAACCCATTTGGGATTTTCTTGGCAAAGATTTGCCACTTCCTTCTCCAATTCACTTTACAGATGAGGAACTGAGGCAAACAGGGTTAAGGGACTTGCCCAAGGTCACACAACTAGTAAGTGCCTGAGGCCAGATTTGAACTCAGGAAGGAACAGAGCATAGGAAACACCTATTGTTTCAAAACATGTTGGCTTTCTTCTGCTAAAGTACTCTGAAGAATATGTGAGCTAAAAGAAGAAATTACTAAATTTCTTAGTCATAAAAATGAAGCAAATTCATTTTATAATAAAAGTTTTCTCTTCTGAAACGTGTATATTTGTTGGACATTTTGGCAGGGGAAATTGACTCCTCTAAATAGACTAATATAAATTAAATATATAAATAAAATAAATCCTCTACATAAATCAAAGTCATGCTCTGATCAAGAAAGATAAAGTGATTGAATTTATGAAAATGTTAAAGCCATGATAAATACATTTATAAAATAATATTTGTTTCCCAACTTAAAAAAATAGGTATCCTAAAAATTAAGCAGAAGAAAGTAAAGGCCTGTTTATTAATTACTTGCCTACAGGGAGTTGATACCTAATAGAAGGAAATAATAAGAGAGCACCTAGCTGCCCTTGATTTATTCAAGTTACCTGATTCATATGAACTATATACTCAGATCTTGAAAGAGCTGTCAGACATCACGGCCGAACTACTATCAGTTATATCTGAAAGATCATGGAAAATGGAAGAGGTAACACAGATTGGAGAAGGGCAAATGTCCTGATTTTTAAGAAGAGCAGAGAGTCTGTAAACTATAGGCTAAGAGCTTTACTTTGATTCCTGGGACAAATCCTAGAAAAGTTCATTAAATAGTTCGTGAACATCTATAAAGCGAAGCAATGATTACAAAAAACAGTCAAGCTTTATCAGGAAAGACTAACTTCATTTCTTTTTTCCACAAGATTTCTAAACTAGTACTGAGGAGCATGCTGTAGATATAGTTTATGTAGATTTTAACAAAGTTTTTGACAAATTATAACATTCTTGAGAAGATGGAGAAATATGGATTAGACCATAATATGATCAGATGAATTCAGAACTGGTTTGCTAGCCAGACTCAAAGTTTTTGATTCAATGTCAAAGTGGTGAGAAGTCCCCAGTGGAATACTTCAGGGCTCTAGGCTTGGTTCTGTGCTATAATGACTTGACTAAAGGCATCAGTGGTATGCTGATCAAATTTGCAGATGACACAAAGCTGGGAGGGACAGCTATTATACTGGAAGAAAGATTTGGGATCCCAAAAAATCCTTAAAGAGTAGAGAATGGCTGAATTTAATAAGATGAAATTCAAAAAGGATAAATGTAAAGTGTTGCACTTAGATATGAAAAAATTCTGCTTCACACGTATAAGATGGGAAAGGCACAACTATATATAATAGTTGTTCTGAAAAGGATCTGGGAGTTTTAGCAGACTATGAGTACAATATGAACCAGCAGTGTGATGTGGCAACCAAAAAAAAAGCTAATGCAATCTTAGAATACATTGAAGCAGTTTCCACGAACAGGGAAGGGACAGTCCCTTTACGTTGCCTTCATCAGACTTCTTTGAGAGTACTGGGTTAAGTTCTGTGCAAAGGACAAGCTAGAGAGTGTCCAGAAGAGGGCAACCAAAGTGCTGAGAGGCCTTGAGTATATGACCTATGAAGACTGGTTGAAGAACTGGGCATGGTTCAACCTGAGGAAAAAACAATCATGGGAGACATGATAGCTATGTTCAAGTATTTGAAAGGTTTCCCCCCTAAGAAAAGGGGATTAAACTTGTTCTGTTTGGCCCCAAAGAGAAGAACCAAAAACAATGGCCAGACTCAAAGTTTATGTCTAACACAATGGAAAACAGAATCTTGTAGAGAACTATGCTGAATTTAAGAAGATGAAATTCAATAAGGATAAATGTAAAGGTGCAAAGTTTCAGAAGTTGCAAAGGCAAATTTAGGGTTGATGTGGAACGGTTTAGATCAGCTGACTCAATAGATGACAGAATGCTTCCTCCTTTGTAGAAGTCTTCAAGCAGGAACTGAATAACTGCTTGTCAGATTTGTCAGAGGGTATTCCTTTCATGTATTAATCGGACTATGTGGTTCCTGAGGTTTCTTCTATCTGTCAGATTATATGGTTCTGTGACTAGTCTACAGAAGCAATTTTCATTTTATCTGAAAGATTCTGATATCCTAAATATGAATAAACAAGAAACCTCCTTGTCATAAACAAATACGATATATTTGAATAGACATGATACACTGAAAAAAGCATTTGTATATGGGAATCTAATTATATTTTGGCTATTAAACAGAACATTTTTTTTTTACTGTTAGTAACAACTTTGTGTAAGTTTAATGCCTATGGCTGTTAGACAAAGAACTAATTTTTGATTAACTAATAAAGATAATTATAAGTAGAAATTGCAATGATATTTTCCCTGTTTTGAGAAACTTTGTGCCAAAAAGTGAACCAATCTACATATTAATAATCATATTTAAGGGTGATATTTAAAGTTATAAATATTAACATAGTTAAATAATTCCACAAATATTTGTTACATTATTTTATTATATTTTAAGATGCTTGTGTATTATAAAATTGTAACAATTCTTAATTTTATTTGAATAGAATCTGAGCTGAGAAAATTATTTCTACAGATTCTTTTTTTAAAAATGTAGACATAGACATGAGTTTTTTGTTTGTTTTTTTTAAGGAGGTGTGGGAATATTGTTACATAGAGTTGCAAACTACTGAGTTGGAGGCTGCTTCAACAATGTTTTAATCTTTTTTAGGGATCCTTCCCAAAATGAATTAAATAATGGTTAAATAGTAGTTCAGTGCTGAGTTTTTGTTAGTGGCAAATGATCTAAACAGTCACGTTCTATTAGGATTCTACTTCTCAAGTGGAATTCCTTCTGTTTCATTAAAAGTAACACAAGATGTCCTATCACTTGCTATGTCTTTACTATGTAATTGTATACACGGGTGCACACGTACATATGGCAGGCCAAAAGGAGCACAATACAGTTGCATTTAACTTTGTGTAGACTTTTCCTAAACAATGCTCATTATAAGTTGAACCATATTTTAAATGCCCTGTAAGAGTTTAATCTTTAAAGAAACAGTGAGGTGAATATTTTGGAAAGCAAATCATTGCCTAATTTTATCTTTTTTTGTGATTTTTGTATTGTTGCCTCTCTACATTTAAATGCATTGCATCAGAGCTCATCAAACTGCCACTTTTAAGTAGAGCCAGGTGGGTTCGAGTTATCTGCAGCAAGGGACCACCACCTAGTGGACATTATTGGCATTACAACCTCCTAAGTGGTGTGAAGTTGTATGAAGTTTCAGGGAACCTTAAGGAAGAAAAGATCGTCGAGTTTAAGGGTTAATAACTTCTTGAGCTCTGAATGTCAGTAGTAAAACAATATCTTTAGATGATGCTGGAAGATCTGAGTACTGGATATTAAGGAAGGAAACCAGAGAGAGTTAGAAAGAAATGAAGGGGGGAAAAAAGTAGATAGGGCGAAGAGAACACTAGATTTGGAGTCAGAAGACTTGAGTTCAAATCCTCCACCTTTGTTGCTTATTACTTATGTGAATTTGGGTAGGTCACCTCACCTCTCTTGGTCTTTCCTCATCTATAAAAGAATGTGATTAGACTAAATTGTCTCTAAGTTCCCTTCTATCTCTAAATTTATGGACACCATGAAAAAAGTGGGGAGGGAGAAGAATGGTTTACTTTCCTAATATTGCTTAAAATGCCTCAGTAGAACAGGTTTCTCAACCACATCTGCACTTTTATATTTATAAATTACGGAAATGGAAGGGACCTCAGAGATAATTTGATTTAATTTCTTCATTTTACAGATAAGCAACTATAGCCATGATCTAGTCCAGGGGTGGGGAACCTGTGACCTCGAGGCCACATGTGGCCTTCTAGGTCCTCAAGCGTGGCCCTTTGAAAGAATCCAAACATTTGTTCTTTTGGATTCTTTCAAAGGGCCACATTTGAGGACCTAGAGGGCCACATGTGGCCTCGAGGTCACAGGTTTCCCACGTCTGGTCTAGTCTATATCCTGCTTTGAAGTGTAACTACACCAAAAGCAATTTGGGGAGAGGAGTATGTGTCTCTGAGGTTATACTGTCTAAATCCTAATTTAGGATAAATGTTCCCAACTTATCTCCCACCATTTCACTAACCCCTCTGTGCCAACTAGACCAGCCGAAAAGTTCCTCACACATGTGTCACACAGTCCTGCCTCTGCTCATACTATTCCCCTTATCTACAGTGCCTCCCTCTTCCCCCAACCATCAATACCCTGATCTAGTACTACTTTCTTAATATATGTCCTAATTACCCCAGACAGTAGTGATCTTAACTTCTATAGCATTTCTTATCTGTATCATTCATCTGGCACTTCACATCAACTGCCTGGTACTGTTCGTTACTCTTGTACGTGAATATGTCTTGTGAGACTTGAATATGTCCAAGTGAGACTTGAAGCTCTCTAGGATATACAGCAAGGGAGATATAGCATATATCTATATATAGATATTACACATACCTATAGGATATAGGTTTTTGTCATCTATAAAGTGAAGGGGTTGGATATGTGTGTGATATAGGATATGGAGATCACACAAATATCACATACATCCTATAGATCACATATATAGATTCTACATAAAATCTATATCCTATATAGGATATAGCCTACATGTATATCCTATATAGATCACATATATAGGATATAGCCTCTGTATGTATATAGATTTTTAAAAATTTTTCAGGATATAGAGATCATCTAGTCCAAACCCTTTGTTTTATAGGTGAGAAAAAGACAAACCAAAGAAGAGACTGTGTCCAAGGCCAAACAAACAGTAGAGCCAGGATTCAAAAGCTTGGGTCTTCTGATTCTGAATCCAATGTTCTTCATAGCATGCTGCTCCTAAGAGGCCTGGGTCTTCCCTTACATTGCATAGTAAGTTTTCTGCAGTATCTAGCACAGTCCCTTGAATATAGTAAGTTCTCAAACAGTGGTATTGGACTAGATCATCTCTAACACTTTCTAGATCTAAAATTCTGCCATTTGCTGACTGATGATTATAGTTAGCCACCGAGCTGCCCCTGCCCAATTATTTCCTAGTTTCCAGGTGATGGGTAAGTAATTTGCTCAAATAATAGACTCCAGAATTAAACCCTGGTATATAGTAACCTTAAAATTACTTTGGCAAGTGTACATCGAGTTCATTCGCTTCTTATTCTATATAAAAATGTACTGTCTAATATTAAACTCATTATTGATAAAATGCAAAATTTGAATTGTTTTGTCCATATTCATAATTTCCATCCTGAAGCATTCCCTCTCACCAATATCTTTTGTAATCAGCAGGCCCACATCTGCAAATCAGAATTAAGGATGCAGGTTGTAGTTGAAGACCAGAGTTAGGAAAAGGGGTGGGGAGAAAGCAGGGAAGGAAAACTTGATTTGTGTAGACTACTTATTTACATTATATAATATGCATGCACTAGAAGACTATCCAAGACAGAGTTTTGTAGTAAGAAACAACTAAACTACCCTCTGTCCATAAAGATTGTGTAGTTCACTTCCCAAACAGAATAGATTTTGCCTGGGAAAGTTAATCTTAGTCTCATCAGTTCCAGAATTTTGTGGCAATCCAACACAAAGTATAGTCCTGCCTCCTCACATTTTACAGCTTCTGTCCCAAAAAGAAACAAGCTTTGGTCAAATCTTAGGATACAAATAAACAGAGACTTCAGAAAAGCCTTATTCTCACCATTATTCCTAATTATTTGTGATCCATCTAGTTCCAGCTTTTCTGCCACAATAACTTACATCAATTTATTTCCAAAATTGGCACATTTCTAATCACTTCATACAAAGATTATGGTAACAACCCCGATTCCTCAGCATTAAATGTATCATTTTGCTATTAGCAGACTTTTGCCTACCACAGGTCATAACACTGTGAAGACACTGACACAACAGCCTAAATGTTTGCAGAAGGAGGAACAGGACAGGGAGAAGGCTCTGAATGAGGGAAATGGAGAAAGAAAGGCCTTTCTGGGCATGTGCCAGAAGTATTAATGGACTCCTTGGACTTCCTCACAACTGCCTAGAGCCGCTTCCTTATGGAAGGCAGGGGCAGGCAGAAAAGCCATGGAAAGTAGTACTGGCAACAGGATAGAGAGGAAGGCAGTTTGCTCAAGCCCTATTTACAGGCTGGCACTGCCAATGAGGTGGTTTGCCATGCCACACAACTGATGGAAACTGATGGTGTCTGTTGCACTACTACTTGGTATTTAATGGCATACATCTCACTTCAAGCAATAAACATAAAATGATTTTGTAAAAATATTTTAATTGCAACATGAGAGCTTATAATTTACGGAATATTTTGGCAAATACTTTTGTAAAACTAAGTCACACTACTGCCTTAAACATACAGAATACATAGAATCCTATTGTGCTAATTGTTGACTCTGTAAAAGAATGTAATTAGGTAAAACCAAATGTCATCTTAAAGGCTCTCCAGCCTGGTGCCTCCCTTATATTTGCTTAAATAACAGACATGAAAGACATAACTCTGGCAATCCTCTGATTAAATTTTTGTGGCTTACTTAGCCATACAAAAAAGGAAGATGTATGCTCATCACTGAGCACTGAGCTCATCGCTCAGCACTATCACTGAGGATGTCTCATACAGATTACAAATGGAAGAGGGATTAACTCTAGATGATGAGGTCCTTTAGATACTTCTATTGAGGATGACACTTTGATAATTACATCAATCTCCACAACACTTCAAAGCTTCCTAAACAAGATTCATAATCATTCAAGAGAGTTTGACCTAAATAGCTATAAAAGAAAACATAAGTGGATGAAGAATACCTATTGTCCACTTGGTAATATACAGTTAAACGAATTTCTTTGAGTTGGTAAATTAGTACACCTGCCTTGGACAGAAAGTACAAACAGACAATAACCTGGGCCCAGAATAGAAGCCAAAGAAGCTAACCAGAATGGATTACCTTTGGAAAATCATGCAACGTTTTCAAAACCCTACACTTCTCCCTAAAACAACGGCCCATCTTTTCATTATCAGTATTCTTCTAGGGATTCTGTATATCTGTGAATCATAGAATCAAAATTTCCCAAGACAAAGTTACATGAATTAAAAGGACAATAAAGAGGTATAAGATGAGTGTGAAGAATTGTAGGTCAAGTAACTTATTACTGTGAAGAAATGCACAGAAAAGAGCATGGAGGATGTCATAAGACATTCAGCTATGTGACCAGTAAAAGATGTGAGCAGGTAACATAGCATGGGAAAGCACAGAGCCATTTAAGTACCAAAGTTCTCTAAGATCCCTTCCAACTACAGGGCTATGGGAAAATAGGCTCATTGATGCACTGTTAATGCAGCTGTGAATTAGTCCAGCCATCCTAGAAAGTAATCAGAAACTCTGCCCTCCACCCCCACCCCAGATTACTAATCAGACTATAGTTAATCTTCCTCCTTGTACTCTGCATGAAATATCCTCGAAGCCTTTGACCCACGATGCCACTACCCATTTCCTGATAGAGAGGTGGAGCCTAAATATGTAAAATGAGATACATTTGGGCATGGAAAATATGGGAACGCTTTACTTGATTTGGCATATTTTTGGGGGGTGGTCGAGGCAACCAGGGTCAAATTACTTGCCCAGGGTCACACAGCTAGTGAGTATCATGTGTCTAAGGCCACATTTGAACTCAGGTCCTCCTGACTCCAAGGCTGAAGCTCTATCCACTTCGCCACTTCGCTGCCCCTGATTTGGCATATTTTTATAAAGATTTTGGGTTTCTTTCTTTCTTTTCCTTTTTTTTTGTGGGAGAGAAGGGAGGTGGAAAGGAGAGAAATAAGTGCTTGATAGTTAAAAAAGATTAAAATCCCTTCCAACTCTAAAATTCTTTAATTCTGTTAGGCTTGTTTAAAGCTGGGTACCCATAAATATGGCGCTGTTTTGTAAAAAGCTCAAGCATTTTTTTTTTTTTGCTATTGTGTATGATGTGTTGGCAGACAAATTAAATTCAAAGACAACAAGCAAAGAAGGCTTATTTTATGTAAGGATTGGTCAGCTGGAAAAACAAGCAACCTTTTCATAATATTCAGAGTTAATAGCAAAAATCACTGAACAATTTTAAGGTAAATCTTAATATTTCAAACAGAATTTCCATTAAGAATGAAAAACATTCTTAGATGAAGGTAAGGGACTTTTTAATGTATCTTCCAATCTCTCTTCCCCATACTGAATTACTTGATGTTCTTTGAACTCAGCACTTTACCGCCTGCCTCCCTATCTTCTGAACAGGCTGCATTCCCTCTCCTCACCTCTGCACATTAGAATGCCCAGCTTCAAGGCACAGCTCATGAACCATCTCCTGTGAGAAGTTGTTCCTCATGCCCTTAGTTATTAGTACTTTCTTAGCTAGTTCTGAGGGTCTGCAAGCTCTCAGTTCTTCTAAGGTGGCATGATTCAGCCCTATGCAACATAATCTATTAAATCTGTTAGTTGTAGAGACCACTAGGAGCAGCACTGCGTGTGACCCTATCCATCCAGTAGCCAGGATTTTGTATTTAGGAAGGTGGCATCCTTCTGGCAAAAGCACCAAAGGGGAAGAGAAGGTATGAAAGGGATCATAAATACAATCTTAGATTCATTTGAGAAGAAATAAGAATTAGTCTTCTTTTTACTTCCCTCAGTAGACAGTCACTTAATACACTCTGAAATAGTAGGCCACATCCCAAACAGGACAGAATCTTAGGCAAAGTCAGTCAGTGTGCACAAGCTATAAAATGGAGACATTCAGTCCATTTCTCATATTTTAGAGAAATAGTTTCTGTAGATATAAATATAAACAAACAAAAATAACACCAACCTTTCTTACAAAGTATTAGAATGGAGGAATGATACGATTTTAAAAGGAAGATGAATTTCTCTCTCTCTCTACTCGTTTCCCCCCTTCTCCCGCAACAAAAAATTCTTATTTTTTTTAGTCTGAGAATTAACTCCATGATAATTGGCCCAATGTAAAGAAATGTTCCAGACGTAACATATATACAGGAATAGTACAATGAGCTGATTCTCAGACTCTTCTCTGTAGAGTTTTTCTTTATTGTTTAAATAGGTTTCAGTCTTACACCTACCGGGTTTCTGGCCTCTGTTCTAACTTGAAGTGTTTTAACTTAGGGGTACTAGTCTTTTCCTGACTTGATGTGCTATCTAGATTTCCCAGTTTTCTTGGTCCAGGCAAAAATAAAAAAAATAAAAATAAACCCCTTCTTCCCTTAATTCCACCATTGTTAATCATTCATAAATAACACTACAGATGACCAAGGAGGAACTGATGACAGCCAAAACTAGAGTTGGCAGCCCACCAGATTTGTGGTTTGGCCTATTAGGGAGTAAAGGAACTCTACAGGAAAGGGGTCTAGGGCTTAACTAGGAGTGCTGTCTCCCTTACCAATTGGGGTAGTTTTTTTTACACCTCCTTGTCCAATATCCTATAAAAATGAAAAAGAACTATTTAAGAGTGTTAAATGTTTCTTTTCTTCCAATTTTAAGATTTCTTTACCACATTTGATGGCAACCTTTATTCAAGTCATAAAGTACCGAGACTTAAAATCACATAAGATGAACAAGTAACTCATTTAGTCCCCACCCCTAAAAATACTAGAAGAAGAAAAAAAAAAACTAACCACAAAAAATAGCTGCTAAACAGGCCAAAGATGCTCTGCTGGATTCCTCTTCAAACATCCAACCCATTTTTCTACGTCTAGTTCCTCATTCTTGGCTGTAAATTAATGTATTCACTATTTTCCCAAAGATTTAATTTTATTTCTCAAGTCTCAGTTTGAAAAAGAGAAGAAATTTGAAAAGGTATATAAATGTGGTTTACTTTCGCATAGGATTAACTTTTATAAAATTTATGATACCAAGTGCTTGCTAACCCAGAAACCAACAAGAAATAAGATCTTGAACTAATTTATAATGATTGTTCCAGGAAGCATTACAAAAGCCACACAATAGCTCTTACAATTGATTGTATTCTCCAATGTTATTTCTCAAAAAAAAAAAAAAAGGAGGAATAGGGGAAAGGGAGAAGGAAGAATTATATCTAAAACATACATCAGAGCTATAATCTTATTTCCTTGAAAATAAAGTAAAAGTTTCTAAGTATAAGTCTTATGTACTCAATTCAATCTTTTAAAGCATTATCTTTAGTTCCATGATAGCACATGGGACTTCTTTTCAGTCTGGTTCTAAGCACAGTCAAATGTGTGAACTTATACCAGTTATTTTCTGTGCCTCAATTTACCCACAGGGGAAATTACAGAAATACTTTCCACCCACCTAATTCACAGAGAGAAAGCATGCAACACTTTGAATTCTTCAGAAGAAAGGTACTATGTAAACA
This sequence comes from Vombatus ursinus, assembly GCF_900497805.2. Lineage (NCBI taxonomy): Eukaryota > Metazoa > Chordata > Mammalia > Diprotodontia > Vombatidae > Vombatus > Vombatus ursinus. The sequence continues at coordinate 817,675 of NW_020948840.1, read as the reverse complement.
TCACGTAGTATTATTAGTAGTTGAGTCAGAAGCCTAAATTATTAAGCTTCCTGATGAGCACACTATAATCAGTGTTTTCATTAGTTCCTGAAAATATTCTATGCCTTTCAGACTAAATACAACTTTAAAAAGACAATCTTTTTTAATCCACTAACATTCTGTGCAAAACCCAATCTAACACATCCCTATTTCAATAGGTTCTTGATGTCTTCTATTGGAAAAATATAGGTCAGCTGTGTATTAGATATCTGCAACTGAGTAATAGGTATTCACATGATTGTTTGGATAAGAAATTTTAAAATTATATCCATATAAAGAAAAACTAACAACAAAATAAATATTCTACATGTGAGAACAAATGAGAACTCATATAATTTTATTTAATAAGGACATAAAGCTAAGGAAAGAGCTCAGGATTGGGAATCATAGGGCCTAGGCTTGAATGATAAGTCTGCTATTTAGTACTTGTGTGACCTTAGGTAAGTTATTTCCCCCTTCTGTGCCTCAGTTTTCTCATCTATAAAATGAGCGGGTTGGGCAGATGACTTCTGAGGTCCCTTCTAGCTCTAAATATTTGATCCTTTGACTATCATCTTAATACTGGAGAAGAGAAATAGTTGCTATGATGATTGAATAAGATAATATATGTAACATTACATAGTTTCAGGGTTCAGTTGTGTCTGAGTCTTCGTGAGCCCATTTGGGGTTTTCTTGGCAAAGATAGTGGAGTGGTTTGCCATTTTCTTCTCTAACTCATTTTACAGATGAGGAACTGAGGCAAACAGGGTTAAATGACTTGCCCACAGTCACACAGCTAATAGTTCTCTGAGGGAAGATTTGAACTCAGGAAGATGAATCTTCGTAGGCCCAGAGCTCTGTCCATTGTGCCACCTTGCTGCCCCGACATTATATAACTGTGAGCTATATTATTAAAGAGATCAGGAAAAAAAAACTTATAAACCTTCAGCTACTAAGAATGGTAAAAAGGAAAAATATTAATAAAATAAAATTCAGATCACATAAAAACTTTATTTTAGAAACTGTTTCAGCTTCTACTCAAACTTTAACAAAGTAAAACACATAAACCCATAAACCAACAGTCAAAGCAAAAAAAAAAAAACACTAACAGAAAATTAGAATCTTAAAACTGGGAATTTAAAAATTCCTCATTTTACAGAGGCCAAGCAATAAAAACTGCCCATGGATTCATGGCAGGACTCCTAATGAACATTATTCTTAGTTTTGGTGAAGATGAACAGAGAAATGATCAAAAAGCAAGTATAAGAATTAAATTAAGAAAATGATTAATCCTCAAACAGTGATCAGTTCCTGAATTCATGCACATGTTCTGACCATAATTTCTACAACAAATTCTTCAATAGGTCAGTACCTAACAAAGTCCAAATTCCTTTACTAGATATTCAAAGTTCTCCAGAATCTGATCCCAGCCTACTTTTTCCAACTTTATCTTTCGTTTTCTCTCTAATTCACCTCCCCACACAGTGCTTAGCATAGCGTTGGTCACATAGGAAAGGTTTAATAAATGTTTATTGAGTTGAATGGAGCTGAATATCCCATACTCCTGATAAACTGAACTATTTGCTATTTATCAGATACAGCTTGCTCTCTCCTGCCTTTGTAGATCTGCCACTACTATTCCACTTGCCGGAAATCCACCATTTATATCTTCAACTATCCTTCAAATCTCCCCTTAAATACTGTAACCTCTGTGAAACTTTCCTCAATCTCCCTAGCTGGCATTGATATCCTTCTGCTTGGAACTCCTCTAACTCAATGACCAGACTCCTCTTAAGGTCCTCACCACACTCTGCCTTGTTAACTATGGGTATGTACATGTTTTTCTCATTTATTATCCTCTTTGAGGGCACTTGAGATCCTTGAGATGGCATACTCCTGAGAGTCTAGCAAATAGAGAGATAATAGCTAACACTGAAGGTTTACAAGACACTTTGCACACGTCATTAGAACAACCCTTTGAGGTAGAGGCTACAGGGATTATCATCCTCATTTTACAGATGGATAACCTAAGGTTCAGTTAAATGACTTGCTCATGGTCATACAGCTAGTAAGTGCTAAAAGTGGGTCCCCTTACTCCAGGTCCTTTATTCATTTCTGCAACCCCATCTTGCCATTATAATAACCACATTAAGCAGACATAAAATAGTTGTTGAATGAATGATTTGTGTACAAATCATTGCCTTGGAAGAGATTCTGAAAACTTTTGAAAAACTGCAGTGTAACTTCTGAGACAATTGTGGCAGGGACCAGGGCTAACATTGGCCTCTTAGGCTCCCCATGTTATAGCAGAAGTATTAAGGTATGTAAATAATCATATTTCATGGAATGTGACTTGACTTACTCATGCTATGGCCAAATCTAGGATGGAAATTTCTACGGTCATTTAATGGTTTTTTGATAAGAATAGCTGTAATTTATTACAGTATTTTCATTATAAAAGGCAGTATAATATAATAAATATGAACTGTTCTTAGAATCAGGAGTCTCTGGGGTTCAAGCTCTGGTTCTGATACTGTGTAACCTTAGTTTCCTTACCTCAAAAGGGAATGATAGTACTTGTCTAACCCCCCTCACAAGGTTGTTGAGGCAAGTACCTTGAAAACCCTGAAGCACTATGTAAATAAGAATTATTATTTCACATACATTATATTGGAGTTCTAGCCATATGACATCAGGCGAGCAAGGCCTTAGTTTCCTTATCTGTAAAAAGTGAGTAATAATATTTGTAATATCTATCTGTGGAGATCATATTAAAATGTATGTCAAGCACTTTGCAAACATTAATATGCTATGTGAATGCAAGTTATTATCTCATCACATTTTCTTTCATTTCTTTCAAGCTGATTTTTCTTTTGTTTTTTTTTTTGTTTGTTGTTGTTGTTTTTTTTTTGCTAGGCAATGGGGTTAAGTGACTTGCCCATGGTCACACAGCTAGTAACTGTCATGTGTCTGAGACCAGATTTGAACTCAGGTCCTGACTCCAGGGCCACCTAGCTGCCCCTGATTTTTATTTTTCAAGAAATAAGTATTTTTATTAATCTGTTCCTCCCACTACCCCACCCCTAAATTAAGCAATTTAGAAGGGAAAAAAAGCCCTCAAAACACTGCTGTGTAGTTTAGCAAAACATATTTCTACAGTAACCGTGTCCCAAAATCTATGTCTTTCTAAATTTTAAGCCTATCCCCTCTCTGTCAGGAGGTGAGTGGCATATTTCTTCTTTACTCTTTTGGGCTCATGGTTTACCATTGCATGGATCAGATTCTGAAGTCTTTTAAAGTTGTTTTTCTCTATAATATTATCACTGTGTAAACCATTCTCCTATTTCTACTCTCTTTGCTCTGCATCAGTTCACAGGGATCCTCTAAAGCTTCCTCCAAAATTGTTCATTTCATCATTTCTCATGACACAATAATATTCCATTACACTCAAATACCACAATTTCTTTATTCATTTCCCCAACAGAGACACTTCTTTATTCTCTAATTTTTGGCTAACATAAAAAGATCTACTATAGATATTTTTTAAATATAGAGCAGTTTCCTCTTTCTTTGTGGTATAGGCCTAGTAGTGGTATAGCTGGGTCATAGGTATGCAGAGTTTTCTAGGCATAGTTCACATTGGTTTCCAGAATGTCTGGACCAATTTACAATTCTATCCACTGTACTTATTTGCCCACCACTCCTCCAAATTTTGTCCTTTTCCTCTTTTGTCATCATTACTATCTCAATTACTTTCCAAGATACACCAGAGAGCTGCCTATTCTTCATTTACCTGAAAAGGTAGGTCTATGGTCAATGATCTTTTCCACACTATGAATTTGGAAAGATAGTCCCTATAGCCTCAGCTGCTTTTCACATATATGGTACTACCTGTGACTGCCTCTTAGAGTCATAGTCTCCTATTTTTGCCGAAGACAAGTCACCTTATTTCTGAAAGCTCCAATTTTGTTTGTTTGTATGCTACTGTTTTTTTTCTCTGCAATTCACAATTCCTGAGCTTCAGTATGTCAATGTTTCTTCTGACCACCCTCCTTATATAACTGTCCCATTTCACCTCACTCTTTAAGAATACACAAAATATACAAAAAAGAAAAACCTAAACAAAAGCATTTCCACCATGAATAGAACTGTCAGAATAACCACATACTATGACTTCATTTCTAATCAACATATCAAATCGTTTAACTTCATGCAATAAAGCTGTTTGACTGCACTATATTATCAGGAAAATACATTCTGTAATATGACTTCAACCAGTTTTGTTACTCAGAAGAAATCCACTGGCATAAGTAATGGACAACATTTACAAGGAAACCCCATAGGAGAGCAGGATGCTTTGTTTCTAACTCCTCAGATTGCATATACTCCATCATCTTACAAATGGTAGCCTACAGAGCTGGGTACTATAAATGCTTACCTATGATACATAATATGCATAACGTGCAGGACATTTTTGGGGTATAGTTTGAAAGGAAACCTCAGTGCAACAACATAACAAAAAAACTTGTGATTTCATTGGTGTGATTTCATCTCCCCTGATGCAAAGCACAACCTGTTTATAACTTAGAGGCTCTGAAAGTTGACTAAAGCTCAGAAAGATTAAGTAATTTCCTCATTGTTTGTACAGTTAATAAGCATTAGAGGCATGATTTCAACTCAGACTTTCCTGACTTCAAGTTCAGCTCTCTGTCCACTGTTTGTTGTTGTTGTTGAGTTGTTTCAGTTACATCTGACTCTTTGTGACCCCATGTAGGATTTTCTTGGCAGAGATACTAGAGCAGTTTTCTATTTTCTTCTCCAGCTCATTTTACAGATGAGGAAACTGAGGCAAACAGGATTAAATGACTTGCCCAGGTCACACAGCTAGTATGTGTCTGAGGCCAGATTTTAACTTATGAAGATGAGTCTAACTCCAGGCCCAGTGGATAGAGTACTGAGTTAAAATCCTGCTTAAGACACTTCAGAGCTGTGTGATTCTGGGTAAGCAAGGACACAAAACATTTTGAGAAGGAATAAAATAAATTAGCTTGAAGTGATCAAGAAAGATGCTTTGGGAAAGTGGTAGCTATTGACATTCTTACAAAAAGGTGCTAAGATGAAATTTTAAAATGAAATTACTCTTTCTGTCTACCCTAAAAAAGTATTTTACCTTTAAATTTATATTATTTTCACTGTTTATGTATCTGTTTGACGTCCTTTACCTCATATCTTTTACTACATCTGTACTGTCTATCTTGTTACCTGGTGAGCAACTAGACTGGAGGCCCATATATCCAAGCTTCCTGTGTAACACCATGTAAAAATGGTTAAATTTAATAAATACTGTTGAAAATAGTGACAAGTATTGTTATGAATCCCACTAAAAACTAAGGCTGTTGTAGAACTCTAAAAACTAAATGCCTGATCTTCAGTGGAGATCAATTAGGAAAATGGAGTCAATAATCACAACTTACGAGAAAGTACTTAGCTCATTTCTCAGTTCATAAAATTCTTTTATGTGGATACCAAAAATGTTGTGTCCGTTTTACTGACGTGAGAAGCAGCACAGATAAAACAGATGCCCTGATCAAAGACATACAGGTAGTTAGAAGTAAGGATTAGAACTCTGGTTATCTGATACCTAATCCATTGCTCTTGCCAATAAATCATGCTGCTATCATAAAGAATATAAAGAAGGGCAAGTTCTTAATGGAAAATCATTGCTCAAGAGAGTAGGAAAAGTTATTTTAAAAGTGACTTCATTTAGTTGTGAGCCAAAAGGAGTTTTTTCCCATCATTGGGCAATACTTCCAACAAACTAAAGACCTGCAAAGTACAAAATAAGATAGCAGCTCATTTATGGACCAATGTCAACTTGCTTCTTCAGTTACTTTATACTAAGGTTATACTTTACTTCACCCTGTCACGTGATATTCATAGATGCTCTTATAGTCATCTTACACACAGTCGCAACTTCTTTTTTTTTCTTTTTTCTTTTGCAGCAACTTCTAAGAGTCCTTACTTTAACCGTTTGTAGTGAAATTCAACCTAGCCAAACACATATGTACTACAATGAGACAGATAAACTAAAATACAAATCTCAGAAGGATGAGGGGCAATTTAGACTTAAATGGTCATCATTCTTTCTCTTCCATCTTCCTGTCATACTGTCCCACCACTAATGCCCCAGTCATCCAACCTTGTTTCACCTACCACCTTACTACCAAGCCTTTTTTCAGAGCTAGTTCTGGGTGGGGGGCGGTCTACAAGCCCTCAGTTCCTCCAAGGTAACATGATACAAGGAGAGTAGGACTTCAATGACTCTGGAGGAGAGAACGAGGCTGACAACTTTGTGCAACTCTTCCTCACTTTTAAATCCAATTCAAAGACAAGTGAAAACATCATCCTCATGATGTCATTGGTCCTTTTTGAGAAAGAAGGATAAACAACAATAACTACCATGCCACCATGATTGTAACCTCTTCTTTTCCTTTCCACCTTCTGCTACAAGAACAGCACACAAATGAACAATACCATTGATACCATCACTTCTGGAAAGGGCATGTCAATTGATTGCCCTATGGCAATCAGAATATCTGATGGATCCTCCCTTTATTTGTTGGCTTCCCTGTTTAAACTGTAAGTTCCTTGAGGGCAAGGATTGTCTCTTTTGTATTTGTATCCCCAGTACTAGCACATGGGAAGCATCTAATTTTTATTCATTCACTTATTTTGCTAAAAAACTTCCTAAGCAGTTATTCCCAGGTAGATATTTCTTGACTATAAACTCCATACTTAGTTCATTCCCAACTTCTAGAATCCTAGAAGGAAGGCCCTACATAGATTATTTTCATTTAAAATCTTTCCAGTGTGTTATATAATTGCTTAGAGAGGATATAGCCATGATTTTGAAAACCTCATTTATACCACAGAAGCCCATATAGCAGGAAAGTTTAGTTTAATTCATGGAATAAAGGTCCACTTTTCAACTCAATTCAGACTGTTTTCATCATTACAATCATAGTTCTATATGTTACAAATGTATAACATTATAATCTTTATGGTACTGACTTTGGGGGTTAAAATCCCATCAGTTATTAATAATGACTTGTGTAAACATATGCACATCTAATTAATGATTAGATATCAAGAGAGTAATGATTATTGATCAAGAACAAGAAAATTCTCCGATGTCTGAATTTGGAACTCAGAGGTGAGATCCAGCTCTATCTTTGTTTAATTAAGCAGCCCTGGATAAAAGACTCTTTCCCTCAGTTTCCCTAAAGTTAAGTTACGTACAAACTACTATGACCGTGGAAGTACTGCTCTTCAAATGATCATAAAGAAATGAGGGTGAAAGAAGATGGGAGAAGCAAAAGAAGGAAGACTGACTTGAAGACTCTTCACCTCTTAGTGGGGCGTTTCCCTGAAGGAATAACAAGTATCTAGTCATCACCTTGATGTTGCCATAGTACTCTCTTCCCACACCTCCCACACATCATCTTCAGTTTCTATATAGATTGAAGAGAGCCAGGGGAAAAGTCACAGGCTAAAAGAGAAAAAAATAAACCATACTAAGGAGTGCCTTTATGCTGTCACTCTGTCAGATCCTACAAATTGGAAGTGACCTGGTAAACTGCGATCACATGGGAAATATAGAGTCTTGGCACCTATGTGTCCTGAATAAGTAGACTATGTTTGCTCTGAAATCTGCAGAACTAGATGCAGGTGTGACCCAAGGCAAACATAGACCGCATTCCATCCCCACTACCAAATATGGAATAAGGAAAGGTAAGTTTGTAGGTTAATAAGGGGAAGAAATTAACATGCATGTCAACACCCAGCTAAGAAAGACATTTTGACTTAGGGCTTCCTCCTTCAATTAAAAAAAATTAAAACTAAAAAATACTGAGGATGAATTACATATATCAGTTTAATAGAGTTGAGAGTTCAGTACTTTGTGCTGAGAGAGTTAAGTATCTTGGTTGCACAGAAACTGTCTTTCTTGCTGCTGTTCCCCTTAATCTGGGAAAATACAGCAAAAACATCCATTGGAATTACTAATGGTTCCAGGCCACATTCAACTCTCCATGATTCAGTTTTTAGGTGACAAAACTGGTTGAAATGATAGATTAAGAAAACCACATTGGACAGAATTTCCTGGAAGGACTTGGGGAAAGGAAGGTAATAAACTTTCAAAGAAGAATGCTCCATAGAGGACTGAGCTTATTGCTTGAATGTAAAGAGGGTAGAGGTAATGAAAAGAAGAGAAACCAACTCAAGAGGTGGCCGACAAGTTGCGCTTAAACCAAAACAGCTGTTGCTAATCTGTTTCAAACGGTACAAGTTTCACTACCAAAACAAAACCTTTTTTTTTTAACCTGACAAATATCATGCCTATCCAATCAAAGACCTTAAAAAATCTGGCCTTTACCCTAAGGCATATGCTATCAAGGCAAGCTATTGTTAGTTGGAAGTTATAAAGTTCTAGCTCCTCAGTCAGCAATGATATATGGATTCCGAGTTTTCTATAGTAGGAAAGATCTTGCAGCTTAGACCCGCACAGAACTCACCCTTCCAAATGAAAATTGAGAATAGTTTTGTCAGAGAAAACTCTACACAAACACATCCAGAATATTTGTTTAAAAAAAAAAAACTCTAACTGTGAAGTAGCTTGTACCATATCAATGAATGAATGACATTATCCACAAATTTTTAACCAACAAAAGTCCCTGCTCTCTCCAAATCTGATCCTCCAGTTCCAAAAATTATTCAGCTTCCACAGGAGAATTCTATTGTTGGGATGGTTAGTCTGAAGCATCTTTTCTCTGGTTTCTAAAACGTGGTTTTTTCCACTCTACTTTTTTTCCTTGAAATGACATTTATATAAAACCAATCATCTCAATTGAGTAGTTTCCATACTTCAAGTTTGAGCTCCTCTTAGGGCACTGGGATAGGAAAGTTTGAATCTAGTTACAATTCTGCAAAATCTAGTCAAATCTATTCTCTACAATCTAGAAGTCTCCCATGTGCTAATTTTCCCTCGATCATCTGCCAAACACTCAAGTTTTCAAAGTTACTTCCTCTTGGTATTCCTCCTGAGCCAAAAACTGTATTTAGGCCAGGGAGCATATACATTATCTGTAGTTCTGCAATTTAACCTCCTGCCTTCATTTTATTGCAAATGCAAGTAGATGTTTGACTCACTTCTCTTCCCTCCCTCTCATTCACAGTGGGAAATTTAAAGTTGTGAAACAAACCAAACCTGCCCCTGCTTAATGCAACCAAACATGGCAACACCTTATTTTAATGGAACACTTGATTGATGCTTCACTAGAATGGAATTCCTGTAAATGCAAGCAATAGGCTCAAGCCAAACAAATTAAAAATTGCTCTCACAGTGAATTCCAAATATTGTGCTTAGACACAACAAACTTATTAAAATTATAAACCTGCATCATACAAGCACACACACAAGTCTTAAATTCAAATGACCAAAATGGTCCCACCCCTCTTTAGAAAATGAACTTTGCAAGCCACAATAATCCCTCACTGGGAACTCCATATACTTTTGCTTAGACAAGGAGACAAAGAGGAAAAGATACCAATACTCCATCCAAACACCAGGATCCCTACCGTTAAAGCTCCCTGGTACTCTAGTCTGGCTCTAAAACTCTACCTTGATCCCCTCTCTTTTGTAACATGAGCTTTTCCAGGACACACAAAACATTTGGCTCTGAAGGACAGCTTTTTAGAGTACCTGGGAGTTCCTTCTTATAGTCAGTAGATTACGATTAAAAGTAAAAACACAAGGTATTTTTCTTTGACAGTTTTTTCCCTGGGGAACAGGATGCTAGGATCTCATCCTCCTGACTCCCACTTTCCCCTTCCCTAGAAACTATTCTATACAGGTATTTGCAGAAGGAAAAAAAAAAATTAAAAGGAACTGAACCATGGAAAAAGAAAAAAAAAGTTTGTTGAAATTGGCCATGTCACCTGAGAGACAAAATCATACCATCTAGAAAGAGTTGCAGTTCCATCTGTCTGTGAGTAATATGATCATTGAGTATTTTCTCATAAAGTTTTGATGGATACCTGGGAACGAGTAACCAGGTTCCCATCAGAAGAGTGAAGTAGAACTAACTAAATCTCAATGTTGTTTTAAAGTCTTAGAATTCCCAGCACAGAAAAAGAAATTAGATTTAAGGCTAAGATGTCCAGCCTTCCTTGAATCCTCTTTTGGATGCATGCTCAGGTAGCCATTAAATGCATTACAAATGCTCAGCTTTTCGTTGTCAACATTAGAGAAGACCCAAATCCAACAACAAATCTAGTGATTTAACTATTAAAAAAAAAGTCAACCATAGGTTTTTGCCACCCAGAGGTGGTCTATTACACCCTAAAAGGGTTTGCTCTGCTTGAAGATTGATGAAAGACACAAACAACTGTACTTCCAAGATGTTTTTTTGTCTTTGAACTCTGATTTTCTGTAAGCCCATTTAGTTGTTTTGTTTTTCAATATAGCAAAATAGGACTCCTTTCTTGTCAAGTATTTCCTCGGGTTATCTGACTATGTTGAACAAATTGCTTGATACTTGAATTATTTTATCACTAGATACTGCTGGTTTCATTTTCAAACTCAACAGTTTTTACCACTTCTGGATTCACACAACTAATAAGCAACATAAAAGTTTTGCCTAGTAGAAGTTATGTACTACTGTCTGAGTTTGTGGACATATCAAGAATCCAACTAGTAAAACATCATATGATTTGTTTACTTCCACAAACTATTTTCCATTTCTAAAGCTATCATCCCAAGGATAGGACAGCAAACACAAAGGCGTTAAGAAGAAGAAGAAACCCCTTTCTGTTAGTACTGACAAACTAGCTTGAGTTTTAAGTTTCTTAGATCTTAAGGCTCTGAGACCTTATTTTATATGCCTATAAGACTCCAGAATTAGTCACTTGGTTTGGGAAATATTGTAGACTGACTGAAGCTAGTAATATCTACATTTTAAAAAGATTGCATTTGAGATATTCAATTCTAAGTCAGTTTTTGGAACTATTTCTTTTCCCATAGAAACAATGATATTTATGGCAGTTAGCTTCTCAGACTAGCCCACAAGAGCCTATATAATCCATAATGTAGCTAAATTATAGCTCTGGTTGTACTGAGTTCAGGGTCCTGGAAATGGGGCCAGAAAGTCCAAAAGGAGAAGGAAGAAGAGAGTTTCCTTCTCTTTTTCTGGATACAGGGCAGATTCTAGAAACAAACAATTTGAATGTGTTTTTGGCACTCTCAAGGCTTCCTTTGTAAATGTGTCACTCCCCAAACTCTTAGCTTTCCACACTGCTTGAAGTCTCCACTGTAGAACTCCATCTGGGCCTGCCCATCCCCAAAAGTTTTATGTGCTTTATAATTACATATATCACCTCCCTACCAATTAAAACTCCCATTCTCTCAGAGTAGATAATCTCAGAATAATTCATTCATTTTAGGAAATAGAAGTGTTATCATAGAAGACATGGGTTCAAGAACTAGTTCCAACAGTTACTAGCTTAAGTGACAAAGGATAAGTCATTTAAAAGCTTCAAGACTCAGTTTCCTTATCTGTAAACAAACCAAGGCTGATGGTATTCAACAATAATAAGAGCTGATATTTACACAGTGCTTTAAGGTTTACAATGCACTTTATACATATAATCATGTAACCTTCACGACGACATGAAATCAGTACTTACAGGTATTATCATCCCTATTTTGTACTACTTGCTTTTGTCATGGAGAAAGCCATTTATAAAACCTAAAGTGCTTTTAAAAAACTTACATTTACTAATATTACCAGAAAGTAATGACTGAACTAATGCAAATCCTAGAGATATTTAAGCTTTTAAAAAGAGGGTATTTACAAACTCAAATGAATTTCAAGTCAGTATAATTTGAGACAATGCAAGAAAGTTAGATAAAAGAGATTCAGTTCACGTAGGGGAATATGATTTTGAGGAGGAGGGTGACACCAGGTAAATAGATGTCTTGCCTAGGAGTTTGCCTCTAGGTTCAGTTCAACAAAGCTCTTCCTGCTGTTTACAGGTTCTTTCTTTAACTTTGGAAGGGCACTAATGCTCTAAAAACTTCTAGTTTTTTTTTTCACATTGTTTCCCATAGAAGAGGTAGTTGAAAGTGAGGGAAGGGATATTTTATATACATGTAAGACTGGATTTTAAGTCAGGAACCACATTCATTGATGACTCTCTCCCCATCCTCCACATGAAGAGTCACATTAGCCAGGGGAAATGGGATTTGATCTCATCTGACCCTGAAATACAACCATTACCAGAGTGGGAGGCAGAAATTAAAATGTGGCTTAATGAGTTGGCATTTGGCCAAGAGCCTAATTTAACTCATCCTGTTAGTGCCAAAAACCCCAAAACAACAAAGCAACAGCTATGAGAGCTTTAGATCTCTGGAGAAAATTGCTAGTCTACTTACCTCCAGCAGCAGGATAAGTCTCTTACATCCTTTAAGGTAAAGGAGCTGGGATGCGGCCAATGAACACAGCCAAGGTGTGTTCTAGACTTCTAGGTGATATAGTGGAAGTCTCTTAACTACCAGTTATTTATCCTGACACTACTAAAATTATGAACTACCTAGTTTTCACAAAATGAATATGATAAGGTTGTTTAAAGAAATCTGAACAAGAAGGATAAGGAACTTAATGCATGGAGGGGGTACTTGGGGGAAAAATTACTACAGGATCAAGCATGTAGAATTTGTGGTCTCCACCTGCCTGGAGGCATTAATTACTTCAAGAGTAAAAAGAAAAATCAACTTGGCTGAAGAAAGCTAAAAGTCTAGATGCTTAATTTCAACAGATTTAAGGCTGATATATGAGATCTGTTTCAAAAGGTGGCAGCCTAATTAGATGATGGCACAATACGTAGAAGGTACAAGAACCAAATCAGCTTTGGGGGTCTAGAAAGAGAAATGAACTTCATTTACCCACAACATTTTCTGATGCTATTACAACCATGAAGACCACTCCATCCCCCGTTCCCCCACCTCATACAATGTTCTTCACTAACACTAATACGCTATAGACCTTCAAAATGAAACTCATGACAATCATTATTCCTTTCTGTCATCTTGGCTTTCATTTCTTCCACCCTCAAGAATGACACACCAAACAACCACTCCGTCCATACACAATAACTTTCAGCCAACAGATCTAGGCATTTTGACAAGTGCTTATCAATCCTGAGAAAACCTCACTGAAAGCAGCTAGTTGGTTGGTGTGGCACTTTGTTCTAGATGCACATGAGGGAAATCAGAGGGCCAGTGAACAAATGGGGATCCATCTAAGGTCACTGATAAGTCAATGGCAGTCAGGAAACTGAAGTCAGGCTTAAACGTCCTCCTACCCAGGATCTTTGTTAAGAGTTCCCTAATTAGCCCTAATGGCGAGAAGAAAATAGGCCTACAATTTACTTTGGGAACAGAAGCTTCCTGAGAGTATGGGTCAATTTTTTTTATCAGCAATGTTAAGAGGCCAGCAAACTCAGTGCCCTTAAATATATTTAATTGCTAAAATAAGAGAAAGAATAATTACACAAAGTGAAACTTTCGTTTTCTTCCTAACATCCTTACTACACCGATCTCATGGTCCTTGCTAAATTACAAAGATAAGCAAGATATCAGTCATCAAGTCAAGAAAACAATACAGCTCCTCATGAATGAAGAGTAAATTTTAAAGTATCAAACAGGGGCAAATAAGAAGGGATAAAAGTCACCATTTCTTGCTTTCCCTTACTACCTTACCTAAATAATCTACTTATAAACAATATGAAACATTCAGTGACTTTCTATTTTCTTTTGAGCAAAATACAAACTCCTTTTTTTTGGCATATGAAGACCTTAACAATCTGGCCTCAACCCATCTTTGCAGATGGATCTCCATTTACTCCTCCCCCCATCACACCCCCAACGTTCCAGTCAAAATGGCCTTCTATGTGGTCCCCACAAATCACACTCCATCTCCTATCTCTGGGCCTCTGCAAGGCTGTGCCATCCCACAAAACAAGGATCAACTGCCACTTTCTACAAAAGGCCTTTGATGATTAATCAGCAGTTGTTAACAATACTCTTTTACCTTCACTTTTATTCTGTACATATTTTGTCCTGGTGCTGTTCCCCCAGTAAAACTTAAGCTTCTTTAAGGCAAGGACTATTGGACTATTTCATTTGTGTCTTTGTTTCCTCTGACATTAGGCTAGTGCGTGCACATAGTTGGTGTGGGAGAAATTCTTGTTTATTTGAATATTCACATTCCCTACTGAAGTGGAGTGGGCACACTTATCAAAATGAGACTAACACGAAAGCACCAAACTTTCGACGAAACATCTGCTGATATCACACACACATACACTACTAAGACAGCCAGAAAATGAAGTGTGACTTATACCAGTGTCACAAAGTCCCATCAGATGGGTACACTGTCCAATATTCGGGAACCTGCAGCCTCAGAGCCATACCTGTGCCTTGGAGAAGCCTGTGGCAAAAGGCAAAGAGCAGCTCTCACAGGCCCCTCTTAATATAAATTTAGTCATGTTGCTCCAAAAGAAGAACTTCTCAGAGGTTAGTCATGTCTCTGCTGGCCAAACCACAAGCTCTATAGAGCAGGAACTCTGGCTTGTCCACCTCTATGTGCCTCTCTTTGCACTCGGCCCTTCACTTTCTAAGTATCCAGTTGTCCGGTCTCTGCCACCCCTATTCACAGGCCACTGAAGAAAGCTGGAGGGAGCTACAGAACTGAGCTGAGTGGGTCCACTACAAATGTATGTTATCTAACTTCAGCTGGGCCCTCATTACAGCAAAACAATCCTTTTACTCCTCCCACATTTCCTATTTCACTCCCCACAGTAGGGATGTTCCAAATCTTCTCTCCTAAAACCTTCCACATCTCTTCTTCCCCTCATCCTCTTTCAAACTGACAGATTTGCTTTGTACTTTAATGACAAAATAGAGGCCATTTGCTGTGACATGAACTCCTTCTTTTCTTCATCTCAAAACCCCATGCCATTCCCCAATATCTCCTCTTGTACTCTAAATTCTGATAATGAAGTGGTTTCACCAATGTTAATTGCTCTAGATGCACTCTCTCCTCCCTGTCTCCTTCAGTAGATTGCCCCGCAATCATGACTTTTCTCTTTCTAATCTTCATTCTCTTTCCAGAGCCTGCTTTTTCACCTACTGTTTCCTTCCATGCTGCCTAGCAACATGCCCAAGTCTCCCTGCCATCCCTTCAAGCTATCCTCACATACCTTTCTTCCGTTTCTCAGTCAAAATCCTAAAAAAAGCTTTCTACACTCATTGCTTCCACTTTCTCACCTCTCACTCACTCCTCAAGCCTTTGCTGGGTGGCTTCTGATTTATCACTTAGTTGAAACTTCTCTCTTCAAAGTAACCAAGGATTTCTTAATTGCCAAATTTAATGACCTTTCCTCAGTCTTTTTCCTTCTTGATCTCTCTGCAACATTTGGCACTACTGACCATTCACCTCTGGGACAATCTCTCTCATCTGGATTTTCCTGACATTGCTCTCTTCTGGGTCTTCATATAATGCCCCCTAATTTTGAATCTACCTCAAGGCTCTGTCCTGGGTCTCTCTTCTCTCTCCCTGTAATTTCTGACTTGATCTTGTCAGTTCACATGAGTTTAATTATCATCTATATGCAGATGACTCCCAGATTTATATATCCAACCTCAACATCTCTCCTGAGCACTTGTCCCGCATTACAAACTACTTATTGGACATTTCAAACAAGAAATCCCACAGACAACTCAAATTCATTATGTCCAGAACAGAACTCATTACCTTTCCTCCTAAATCCACACCTTTTCTGTACCTCCTTATTTCTATCAAGGACACCATAATCCTTCTAGTTTCCCAGGCTTCCAACCTCAGGGTTATCCTTGATTCCTCACTGTCATCTAACAGAGCCAATAAGCTGCAAAATCCTGCCATTTTTACATCTACCACATCTTTCAGATACGTCCCCTTTCTCACTACTCACATAGAAACCACCCTTAACAGGCTCTAATCACTTCTCACCTGGTCTGCTGCAAAGACCTCCCTGCCTCAAGTCTATTGCCTCTCTAATCCATTTGCCAAAATGATTTTCCTAAAATTCAGGTCTGACCATGTTACTCCCTCAATAAACACCAATGCCTCTCTATTGATTTTTGGATAAAAAGAAACTCCTCTTTTGGCTTTTAAAGATCTTCGCAACCTGGTGCCAACCTGCCTTTCCATCCTCAAGCATCACTCTCTTTCCTCAATGCTATCATGTAGCCAAACCTGCCCTTCTTGTTGTTCCTTACACAGAGCATTCCACCTCCCATCTCCCTTTGCATTGGCCATCCCACATTCCTGGAATGCATTCCTTCCTTTCCTTGCTTCTACCTCCTAGAATCCCTTACTTTCTTTAAGATTCAACTCAAGTACCACCTTCTACATGAAGCCCCTCTTGATCCCTCTGCTAACAGGGCCCACCCTCCTTCCCCAAACTAGCTCGTATTTATTTTGTCATTATTCTACATGTACCAGACATCCAGTCTCCCTCCATGAAAATGGATGTTCTTTGAGAGCATGGATTGTCATTTCTGTCTTTGTATCGCCATCACCCAGCAAAATGCCTGGCCTAGAATAGGTACTTTATATATGCTTATGGATTGATTTGATTCAAATATTTCTTAAATGATTTGTTCCCAACAATGAATACAGTCTCTGTTATTAAAAATCATACATTCTTAACCTTACAAAAATCAAATCTCTGAACATGAAATACTTTTTGGCTATGAATATGCCAGATAAACTCTTCAATTCCTAAGCTAAATGAACTGAAGGTGTAAGAGTCAATATTTCAATGATTTAGGAGAGGGTGTATTATTAAAAGGCAAAGATTTTAGTGAGGTATGGGGGACAAACGCCTCGAAAAAGTAAACCTACATTTTCTTTTGGTAAATTTTTTAATTTTAAACTCAACTACAAAATGAGAAAAGAAAAAAAAATTGCCATGTACATCACAGACCACAAGAGAGGATTCAATATAAAACAATATATTTCCATTTTGAGAAAAGCTATATAATACACATGACACATTGTTTTCAAAGCTGCCCAGCTTTTTTTTACTTCCTTGTTAGTTTTGTTCTCTGCTGTGCATTTTTTACTTTATTTTTTCCTCCCCCCCCCACTAAAGAAGGCTACAATTAAGCATGGATATATATATATACATATATATGCATATACATAGATATCTATAAACATACACATATGTAAACATATATACTCATACACATATATGTTAGACTATACTATGCTTATTTCCTCTCATCATCTGTTTTTCTGAAGGTAGATAGCATCTTCCTTCATATGTCCAAGTCTTTCCATGTTTTTCTAAATCAACTAGCTCATCATTTCCTACACCACAGCAATATTTCAACTCAGTCATATTCTATTTGAGAGATTGTCTATGAAAGCTTTTTTCCACAATTTTCTTTATTCCTTATGTTCTTGGCTACACAACTTTTATTTATACTATAAAATTTTAATTTAAAATCATCAAAATTATCCTTTTTACACTTCAATAATGCTCTTGCCTTATAATATAGTTTAAAGTCTGATACTGCTGAATCTACTTCTGTCCTACATCTTCTTTCCCTTTTTTTGAAGTTCCTGACCTTATGATCTTCCAAATAAACATTATTATTTTTTCTGACTCAACAGAATGATTTTTTAGTAATTTAATTGTGATAACATTGAATAAATAGATTAGTTAGGTAAAATTGTCATTTTTTAATTACATTTGCTTTACCTACCCATGAAGAACAAATATTATTTCAATTATTTAGATCTGAGTTTATTTGTATGTTTATGTTCATATAGTTCCTGTGTTGAACCTACATTTTCTTAAAAGACACCAGAACTCAGCTTAAGTGTTAGCCAAATGACCACCCACATCATTCAAACACCTTGTAAAAGAACAAGAAAGAAAAAATACTTAGAACAGGATGAGGGGTTGAACTTGAAGAGAAAATGCACTGAAATAAAATAGTGATCCATTGTACGTAAAGCCTTTCTCTAAGAAACTTAAGAGTCTTAGGGAAATTATCTTATTAATCCTCACAATATCCCTGTCAGTGAAGGAGTAGGCAGGTATTACTAACGCCACTTTACAGATTGAAAAATGGAGTCAGAGGGAAGTTGAGTCACAATCAAGGTGAAATGGTGAGTTAGTGGTTGAGGATTAAAATTCATGAGCTTCTGACTCCAGTTCTAATGATTCCTTTACAACACTGCACATGCACAGGTATGTCATGATAAATTATCTTTGCTGGAGAAGAGGAAGAAATATCTTTACTTTGTTTCTTAAAATGTTGGCATGAGCTTTGGGAAAGTTAAAATAGACAAGAGAATCATCTTGGTTCTTTAAGAAGGAAGGATAAAACCCGATGGTGTAATACTTCTTTTCCTCCCTTCCCTATCCCATCTCATTTTCATCAAATTTCATGACTCACAGTAACAGCCTACCTACCTTCTCATCAAACATGATTCAATCTATTGCTTAGTACAAAAATGAAACACCAAAGAAAATGTCAGCTGTCAGGTGCTCTGCTCCTCCCCTTTGTCCTCACAAAACAAAAAGAACAGGAAGCCTTTGGGGCTTTGCTACATACCTTTGCTTCATCGTTAATGTCCCAAGTGAAAGAAATGGCATTATAGGCAATCTCTTCAATGTTACTGATGGTATTGAAGCTTTCCTTATAGTCAGCTATAAGGGAAACAGTGAGAAAGATCAAGAGAAACTTGTGAATTCTAATTTAAGTTGGGTAGCATGAAACTTTTGTCATGATAAGATACAGTTTTTTTGCCTCCCTGAGGAATTTGAAGTTAACATATTCTTGGGTTGAAGAGAATGCATTAAAGATGACAAAAAGAATTCTAGCCTCTAAGGGACCATAGAAATCACTGTCCTAGTCCAACATTCTGTCATTTTACAGAGGACAAAAGTGATACCTGGAGAGGTAAAACAATTTGCCAAAAATCAGAAGGGTAGGAGCACAATAAGACTTTGATCCCATGTCCTCACTGCTAATCTAGGGCTCTAGAGAAAATAGAAGGGGGGAAAATACTACAGAGAGTAATAACCATTACTCTCATCCATGCTATACCGCAAAGGACCATACAAGATATAGCTCTTCATAAAGCTACTTCAGAAAAGCCTTCAGAATGGATTTTCTTGTAAGTTTGCTGTTAAAAACCAGATGACTAATCTCTAACTCCAGTCCCAGATATCAAGGGCTGGCAATGCAACTCAGCTTACAAGTAAGGAAGGCTAGAATCAAGCCATATTCCTGCTTTGCTTATAAGCAATGGTAAATCCATAGCATTTTCTCCTTTTCTTCCTCCTCTCCAAATGGTAGCAATTTGCTTTGGAATAAACAATACCAAAAAAAATATCCCTGAATGGTGTGGGGAGTGAGACACCTTTGTGTTTGCTGTATAGCTGGAGTCCCCACCTTTAAATGGAACACAGTAGTCATGATGGAGGAAGTGAAAGTGGGGACAAAGACAGTTCTGAGAGGCCAAGGACAATGTTTGGAAAAGGCCAGTGGCTGGTGAAAAAAATAAAATGGTTTTGTCAGGAAGCTGATCACTGCCAAAAAAAATTGGATTTAGAAAAAATGGGTGCTTGCAATTCTAAGAGTAAGAACAGGCTTGTGAGCTGCTTACCTATATCAATGCATCTTTGTTTGGCCGTGTGTTGCCTGGAGTGCCAGTATTTCCAATGCCTTAGCTGATCTTCCCGAGTTTTGTCTTCAGCAAACACCACCATAATCACACTCTGAGAGAAGACAAAAGGTTAAAGAAGTTGAAAAAACAAGAAGGTGAATCTTTTTGAAAAGGTTTACTTGACGTTAGACTTTGCATTTGAGGCCTAAGGCTAAAGTTTAGGGCTTGCAGCAAGTTCTATTTTAGAAAGAGAACACAGAATCTTTGTCCCTCACTTCCTGGAGGAAAAACTGACCAGGCACTCACCCGGACTTTGCTGATGGGATGGTGAATTCCTTCGTTGCTGCTCACTTCTTTCAAGGTGACAGGGTAAAACTGGCCCTTGTTCAGATACGTCATGGTGCTATCTCCTGGCTTCTGTCGGAGGGATTTGGAGGCTTCTAGAGTATATTCAAAGTTGTTCCTATGTGACAAAAAAGGCATTGAAGACTAAGGTACTCTTCTGGAAGGCTACCAACATGCTTTAGTTTAATTTGGAGAAGGTCCAGTGAATCCACTGATATACTAAATTGCTAAGGAAAATGCAATTGGCTCTGCCATCTTAAGAAAGACTCCTTTCTAACAACATTTCCATGAGGAAATAACTTTTCACACAGAAATACTTAACAATAAAAAAAACCCTCAACCCACTTGAGAAGTAATATGTTGAAGAACAAGATCCCTGGATTTGGAGTCAGAAGACTTTGGTTTAAGTAACCCACTCTGCCATTTACTATCTGTGTGCCTATTGGGCCAGATTATTACCCTCTCTAAAACTTGGTTTCCTCAGCTGTTAAATGGGGATGATATCTACTTCACGGATTATTGTAAGGGATAATGTATGTAAAGAATTTGTAAACTTCACTATTTAAATGTCAACCATTATTACAATAATATATAGCATTATAAATGGTCTCCTGAAATTTCATGGAAGCAAAAATCATGCACATACTAATGAAGGAAGAGAAACATGTAAGGCAGATATGTCTGTCATTCCAATATATAACCAGAGGGGCAGAGAAATTCTGTCATCTAAAAACTTGTTTGTTTTTCAATATTCACTACAGTATTTTAAATAGCTAGTTTCTCAATGCAAGCAACAAGTCCAATTAGGTAAATAGTAACAACTGTTGCCTTCATTTTATATCTTGCAAATGCTCTGGAAGAAGGTAGGTTAATTTAAAAAGTGGTTTTCTTTTGTACTTATTTGCAACAATCTACTTTATTCTGAAATTGTCAAAGAAACAGAGAATTTTATAGCTAGAATCTGAGCTATAACCTACCTTCTCTCTTTCCATTTCTTCTCCTAGACTCCATGACAGCTAACATTTGTGGAGCAATTTAATGCTTGCCAAGTGATTTATGTATATTACTTCATAGATTATATTACATTAGCTCCCCCCTAAAAAAAAAAAATCATAGGGAAGAGAGAGCTAAGATAAGTTTCAACTCAATTATTTCAAGAACTCTTACTTGAAAAAGTTCCAAGCAAAAGACTTCTGAAAAGATCACAACTAGCACCAAAATCAATTGTCGCTATGGAAATCCTAGCAAATAAATAGACTGCTATCTATCCTTCCTAAATAGCTTATTGGCATAATAAAATGAGGAAAAAGTCTTCATCAAACCATGAAGAACAGGTAGAAAAGGACTCATAGGTTGCAAAGAAAAAAAAATTACATAAATTATTATTACCCTGAGACACTGTCAAACACATAGTCCTCTGAATTCATGCCAGGCATCCTCAGACTGAGATCTGAAGGAAAGAAAACCTGAAATACAAACAATATAATAAAGCACAATTACTTGACTGGTCATGGTTACAAAAGACAGAAGCTAAGGTCTGGGCCTGCAAAAACTCAACATCTGGCATCGAAAGGATGTGTCTTAAGAATAACTCCATACCCTCCCAATATCTATTTTCATAAACAAGCCATGTAAATTAAGACTGATTCTGGGCACTCCACAAACTATTTGTGATTCATTATCCCCCTTGCCCACTTTCTCCACATATTCAAAATTTTGATTTAAGTTTTAGACTTCACAATCAGAAGCTCAATTTGCCTATTCCTTTAGAAGTCAAGTATTTCAGAGCGCCAAGTTCAAAATACAGTATGAAGTACATATTCTGACTAGATAAATTTGGAGTTTTTCTCAAGAGTTGTTGCTGTTCAGTTTCTAATCTCAAAGCTCTTATCTTCACACTCTCCTGTTCCTTACCTGCTACCAAATTTAGCATTTACCAAGAGAAAATACTTGGAAGTTATGGAGTTATTTGTAAATTTTACACCATGAATTTAACATCAGGATCCAACTACTTCTTATGGGTTATGGCAAATCACTTGTTTAGAATTATGGTAACAACCAAGAGGCACAAAGAATGAAAAGAAGGAATTGTATAGTTATATATCGAAAGAATATGTAGTTCTAAAAGGCTTGTAAGTTTTAGAAAAAGACACAGTCTAAATTAAACAGACTACATGAAGATACCTGTTGTCAATGAGATTACAAATGTGTTTTCTCTACCCTTCAGCAAATTATTTAGCTGAAATCATGATCTTTAAAACCAACTGTTGGTAAGATTAGCCATGTGCTTTTGATAATTATTTCTGGTTTTATAGGCTTAGTTTGCTCAATTATACCCATGGGCCTTTTCTCTTAAAAAAAAAATCTTCTATTTCTAATCCATTTCAGACTGAGATTTCAGTCTTACATAACAAGGAAAAAGTAGAACCTGATACTTATGTACAGCCCTATTAGGAAGATTTGTTGTTTCCTGTACCTCTTGCACGCCTTCCTTGAAGGTCTCTGAGAAGGTAGAATCTGGAGTACGCCTCTGCGCATTTGGGGGCTGAGCACCTGAGCTGAACTGGTCAGGGTTAAGGCTGCGGTCAAACACCACTACACGCTCAGTGGGTTCAGGGTGATAAACTGCTGGGGGAATTCCTACAGCAAAGCTGTGTGGCTGAGATTCCGTCTTGATGGAGTGTGTAGGCATTGTCGCTATGGACACAGTGACCGTTGTGTCAGGGGCAGTTAGATGACCTCTCTTATCGATGCCCAGTTGGTTGCCATGGGGTAGGACAATGTTAAATGGCACATTTTTCAGAACTTGCACTCTGTTTTCTCCAGCAGAAATGAGGGGTTGTTCAGTCACATTTGGTATGCTGTTTCTTTAAGAGAAGAGAAGAAAACTATGTTTTGAAGCTCAATTTTGATACCTTTTTTAACAGTTTTCTTGGCCAAAAGTATTTAAACACATTGTTAGGCCATGCACAATTTACTTGGCAGTGGACCAATAAATTAGAAATGTCTCAAAACCCATAATTGGAGTGATGAAATCATTCAAAATAGCTGTAAGTTAAACCCAAGGGTACTAGATGAAAGTTAGAGTACTGCTAAGCAATCCCCTTAAACATTTTATTTTGAATTATCCTGATAAAAGAAAACAATCCTATCTCTCTAGAAGCACATAGTTACAAATGCAGCTAACCTAGATCAATGTCACACATCCCAACAACCATTACTTTCATCAGCACCCCTGTTGTCCTAACCTTTATTTTAACTAAAAGAAAGCCGATTTCACTTTGATTCTTTGTACCTAAGAGATTTTGGCTTTGATGACAGTTAAAAAAATGCACTTCTCTTTGTTTCTAATAGGTAAAATTCAATAGCAGACTAATGTGTTGTAGATTCCAAAAAATTCCACAATCCTACAGATTAAAACAATTAGAACTACTTTCAAAAGGGTTCACTGTGGAGTCACCTCATCGTTTTCTTTGTCAATGAAGCAGTACACCTCTACTAGATAACCTAAAATATCTGAAAACCCCCAAATTATTTTTATAGAGCTTTGGAATATGCAGTATGTGTTATAGTTAGGCAGCTATCAAAATGAACTCATATTTCATAGAATTTATAAGTCTCAATCTAGTTCAGCCTTCTCGTTTTATAAATGAGAAAAATGAAGTTAAAAAAAATTATTTGCTCAAAGTTACCCAAGGCTAGGATTTGAACCAGGCCCTCTGATACTAAAAACAATGTTTTTTGGATACTGTGCTGTGTCTCCAAGGTCACATCAACTAGTGGTGTGGTAGAACACTTAAGATATATTACTGAAGTCAACTTTAAAAGCAAGAGTTGCTCAGTTGTTCAATCTTTTTCAGTCATGTCCCACTCTTTGTGACCCCATTTGAGGTTTTCTTGGCAAAGATACTGGAGTGGTTTGCCATTTCCTTCTCCAGCTCATTTTACAGATGAGGCAGCCGAGGCAGACAGGATTAAGTGACTTGCCCAGGGTAACCCAACTAGTAAGTCTCTGAGGCTGTGTTTGAATTCAGGGAGATGAGTCTTCCTGACTCCAGACCCAGCACCACTGTGTTACCTACCTGCCCATGTGCTAATAAATCCAGAGTTGCTGGTATTTCAAGTTTTCATTTTTTACTTTTCATTTATTTTTAAAATTTACATATACATATATTAAATTATTGAAGTTAATTCTAAAGATATCTTGTTAGAGGAGTAAGACTATCTCATTTTAAAGATAGCAACAGTAACTTTCTCAAAACTAGAAGCATCCTAGTTAGTGAGGATCTATAACAGAAATTAAACATTAATTCTCTCACCTATCCATCTCTCCCCCCAGGTACTCATCTATTACCTATATCAAATCCAAAACATTAACCTTTAACAAATTGGAATTTTCACAGAAATGGGGCATCTTTCAACTGCCCTGTCCTATGTTGTCATGAATTTGAACAAGTACCTTTTGTTGTGATCTGGGTCAGGGTGTTCAACATCTGGCTTTGCTGTTGATAATCTTCTCTCTCTGGGAACCTTATGGATTAAGACACACAAAGAATTCAGATCTTCAGTCAATGGTGATTCAGCTAAAGATTTCTTTTTCTCCAGATCTATGATTTCACTGGTATGAAGAACACCAGAGAACCTCCTGCCACCCAAACATATTAGAAATCATCAGTGTTTTATTGTCTTGAGACTTGCTGAGGTGCCGACTTCCACATGGCCACACGACCATATGTGACAGAGACAGGGCTTGAGCCAGGGTCTTCCTAAGGCCAATACTGGCTAAAGCTCTACCCACCAGGCAATGCTGCCTCCCTCATCCAAAGACAAAACAGGGATGTGGAAGTACCTGTGATTCCGTTATATGGAGAACTCCTAGATGATGAAGTCTTTCTACCAATGTAGGTAGCACCTTCTCTGGAACTTCTTAGAGAGTTTCCTGAGGCAATGAGAGGTTCAGTGACTTGCCCAGGGTCACACCTCCAGGATGTGTCAGAGACAGGACCTGAACCTAGATCCTCTGGGCCCTGAGGCTAGATTTCTAACCACTACACTTCTTCCTAAGATATAATAGGAAGAACAACCACAACAGCCAGCATTTATACAATGCCTACTATGTACCAGGTACTTTACAAATATTATCTCACTGGATCCTCACAACAACCCTGGGAGGTATGTATTATTATTATCCTCATTTTACAGTTGAGAAAACCGAGGCAAACCGAGGTTAAGTGACTTGCCTAGGGTCACACAGCTAGTGTCGGGCGTCCAATTTGAACTCATCTTCCTGACTTCCTAGCTGCTTAATATAGCTTAGCTTAAGATACAGCTTATTATTTTTTCACTAAATTAGGTAATACTTAGCTCAAGAGTAAGGAAAAACAGATGGATAGTTTGAGTACAACAGCATGCACAAAATATTAAAAGAACTGGAGGAGAACCTCCAGCATGCTAGGCCCCTTTTATAAAGCATACAGTGCATGCATCTATATTCATAAGATCACTACTCCAATAAGGTACTGATGTATAAGCACTACTTATTCTGTGGAGCCCAGTCAATGATACAGGCATTTTTCACCCCTGGTTGTCAAATAAGCTCAGGTCACTAGAACATAGCAAATATTCTTTTTTTTCCATGAAAAGAAAGCTATTTTATCCAGGAAGTTTTACCTTCTGTGCATAAATGCCATTTAAAAACTTTTGCTGATGTTGCATAATCACAGAAAATACAATGAAGTTCTATGAAATGAAAACTTTTCTACACACCAAAGATCTGTCAACTTTTTACTTCTTAGTTAATTTTCTCTAGTATCATTCCTCTAAGACCAAGTTAAATATAGGGGCAGGCACAGGAGTAGAACCTGTCAGTCATGTAAACAATTTACTTCTTAGACCTAAATCCTGGCCTTTAAATGATTAATTTCCTTATATATCCTTGAGATTCATACAATAACCCAAGACATGGAAAGCTATATTTCGGCTTTTTTCTTTCTCCATTATAAAGTTTTAAAAGACTTTCATTTGTAAACTATGTGCTAATTCTTAAGTGGGTTCTTCAAATAACTTCAGTAAAGCTCTGAAAGATATTGCATAACAATGATTGATACTTACTTAGATAACTGAGAACAAATAAATTAGGTTATTAAAAGCATCTAGTTCTGTATTTCCTACCTCAGAGGCCTACCTAGTAAGCAGTACTAAAGAACTGACCCTTCCTTAGGCTCACAGATTTTTCAAAATATCTACAGTACCTTTTAAATGTGCATGCATACACACGCACACACACACATACATACACACACACACACACTTATTGGTTTTGTATCAGTCTTTCTAGCATTAAAGTTTCAGGTTTTTTGTTTTCTTTGAAAATGTTACTTATTAGAAATACACCACAACTCAATTGCCATTTTAACAATTTATGTTTTTCTCACAGACTGGATTAATAAATTTGGCATCAGAAGGGTACATACAGTTTAACTTCCATGTCAAAAGAATCCTTCTGGGCTAATCTCCCCAGGCAAAAATTTCTCCAAGAACCATTCCTCAGATGATTTCTTCCCAATTCATAAAAAAGCTTTAACCATAACCATAACCTCCAAACCAGAAAACAAGACAGACTCAGCACTTGGTGCCAGGAATGAATTTTGTTAAACTTCATGTTCAGGTCTCCAACCAAAGAGAGTCTATTCCTCTTTCACTCTGTCTTTGTATCTCCAAAAGCCTTTCCTAAGTCAAAGTGGGAGAAGGGAATCTTATTCTACCACTGAAAAGAAATATGATGCTAGAAGCAGATTTTTCACACTAAGACATTTTGTCCCATGACTTCTGGCCATTCACTGACATGAAGGATGTGAGGTGGCTCATCACTACACCATGGTGGCAAGAATGACGGGCCTGGAGACCTAAATTCAAATCTGGCCTTGACACTTACTGTGTGACCCTGGGCAAGTCATGTAACCTCTGTTTGCCTTACGCCACTGGAGAAGGAAATGGCAAACCACTCCAGTATCTTTGCCAAGAAAAGTAACAGAGTCAGACACAACTGAACAACAACAACACATGCCATGGAAGCAATAAAGCAAAGGTACTATAGGGTAGACGAAAGATAAAGAATTGAACTCAAGGGATCAGGGTTCTACTAATGGCTTTGCCTCTGTAAATGAAAACAATCAACAACTGGCAAGCATTCATTATTCCCCTGCTGTGTGCCAGGCCCTCTGCTGGAATAAAAGGACAAAAACTGGTTCAGGGGATCATAAATCTAGGGCTAGAGAAGACCTCAGAGGTTAAAAATATATCCCACCCTCCATTTTCAAGGTGAAGAAACTGAGGCCCAAGGAGGTTAAGTGACTTGCCCAAAGTCACACAGGGAGTAAGCATCCAGAGAGAGATCAGAAAAGAAACAGTCTTTGCCCTCAAGAAACTTATATTCTTTCAATCAATCAAAAGCATGTACTAAAGTACCCACCTCTGTGCTAAGCACTAGAAATACAAAGAATAAATACCCACTACTACTCTCAAAGAGCTCACACTTTATTAGAGGAGATCATATAAGAATACACAGAATTAGAATGCATGTAGAATATAAGAATATATAGAATAAATATATGTGGAATAAGTACAAAATGATGACAAGGTGGTTAGAGAGAAAGACATTAGGAGTGAAGGATCCAGAGTCTTCAGGTATAACAGTGGTGCCAACCTCAAATAAAAATAGGGGCCACTAAACTGAACATAAGAATCCCTGCAGGTACATATTGACTTTGAAAACCACATATTAACATTATCTATGTTTTATTGTGTTTTTATTTATTTTTAACTGTTTCCCAATTCCATCTTAATTGAGTTCTGGTCACACTCAGGAGGGTTGTGGGCCATATTTTTGACACTTTTGATGTAGACAACAGTGCTGGAGCTGCTTCTTGAATGAAATAAGGGGTCCCTGAGGCTGAAGTTAAAAGGGAGTGTGCATTCCCAGCATGGTAGACAGCCAGTGCCCAAGCACAGTATAAAGAAATGTAGCCAGTTTGGCAGGCATGGGAAAGGGAGGAAGATATAACAAGGGTGGAAAGTTAAGTTAGGGCCAGATTGTGAAAGGCTACAAATGCCAGAGGAGTTTATTTTTATTTACTATTGGAGGCAATAGAGAACCACAGGAGTTTACTGAGTAGAAGACTGACAGCATCAGACCTGTGTTTTAGGAAAATTGCTTTAGCAGCTATGTGAAGAGGAGAAGAGACTCAAGACAAGGAGATCAATTAGGAGGCTACTGAAATAGTCCAGGCAAGATCTGATGATGGCTTGAATTAAGATGGTGGCTGTATGAATGGAGAGGAGAGGATGAAAGAGATGTTGTAAAGGTAGAAACTACATTTGGCTGTCAACTGAATACGTAGGGTAAGCAAAAGAGAAGAGTCAGGGATGACACATAGGTTTCAAACTGGGGTAATTGGAAGGATAGGGGTATCTAGGACGGAAATAGGAAATTTCAGAAGATATGTCGGTTGGCAGGAGGAGTGGTGGAAAGATTGTTTTGGACTTGCTATGTTTGACATGCCCAATAAGTAATTGGTGATACGGGACTGGAGCTCAGGGGAGAAACTGGGGCTAGATATATAGATACGTGAGTCATCAGCACAGAGATGATAATTAAACCCACGTGAGATGATGAGGTCACTAAGTGAGAGCATGCAGAGAGAGAGAGAGAAGGACTCAGATCAAAGCCTTGGGAGTTAGTATGGAACTAGCAGAAATGAAAAAAAAAATTACCACTGCAAGAAAAACAATTGAAAGTAGATGCTTTCCTGATTGGTGAGAAGTAGCGTCATCTTCAGATGAAGGACCGCACAGAAGATCAATGCAGGGAATGTTCCATTAAGCTAAACCACATATCCTTCACGTCTCTAAATGCAGATGGCATAGTTGATAAGAATTGGGAAGTCCAGAACAAAACAAACGAATTAATTCGACTTTCATATTCAGTGTAGGATACCAATCTGTGATGGTTTTAGACTGGATCTGTGATTTCATTAGTATTAGAAACTCCTTCCATCAATGCTCAACAGAAATTTTCTGTAATTCAGAGTTGTAGAGAGTTACCTAGGTCACTGAGAGTAACCTCAATGACTTGCCTACAGTCACAAAGCTGTCTTGCATCAGAGACAGCATTGGAACTACAGAGTTACTTTAAACACAGCAGAGGACATTGTAATATCATCAAAAAAGAAATCACCTTGATTAGAGTAAAGTAAAACAAAGTTACACCACATGTAAGAATTGTAGTCCTCTTTGGACTATCCAATTCACATGCTATGCCCAACATACAAGGAATCAGGAGCAATAATTCTTACATGCAGTGTAAATTTTATTTGGTCTTTACATCCCCAGTGCTTAGCAGAGTTTCTGGTTTGTTGTTTGTTCAGTTGTGTCCCATTCTCGGTGACCCCGTTTGGGGTTTTCTTGGCAAAGATACTGGAGTTGTTTGCCATTTCCTTCTCTAGCTCATTTGACAGATGAGGAAACTGAGGCAAACAAGGTTAAGTGACTTGCCCAAGGGGAACACGGATAGTAAGCGTCCTAGATTTGAACTCAGGTCTTCTGCCTCAGGGAGGCAATCCATCCACTGTGTCCATTTCCTGATACACAGTACTTAATAAATACTTGTTCAATGGTTGATAATTGTCACCAAAGCTAAGACTCCCTTCTGCAGAGTGTATATCAATAGGACCCACCTACTATCATCTTTTGTAATAGCTTCATCTTTCGCTTGTAAAGATAGGTCCTAGGGCAGCTGGGTTGCTTCATAAATTTTTAAAGCGATCCTTTGATTCTCTGATTGCAGATTTTCAGCTTTGAACCACATTAACTCAAAGGACTCATTAGGTTATTTATAGTCACTATAGAGCAACTTGCATTACATTCTACTAGCAAATTACTGTTTTATATGCAGTTTAATTGAGTGTATCTTCAGCTGTTGTTAAGCCTTTAACAAGGAGAGAGAGCTACCTTATAATAGTCATAGAGCAGGCCGAGAGCTGCTGCACTGTCCTCATCTCCATTGATACTCATCATCGCTTTGGTGGCTGCAGTAAGAGGGTTTTCCAGGAAAGATTTCCAAGCTTCATCTTCACTGGTGTAAGGTCGACGCTGTGAATAGACTGCTTCATTCTGAAGAACCAACACTGGCCTTTTGCTTTAAAAACAAAAATTAGAAAAATAAAACCACTGGGCATATTAGAAGACATAAAAAGCAACTAAAATCACTAAGAAAATCTTGAAATTCTTTTGCCCCATAAACCCAGGTGAGTCAATTGAAGGCCAGATATCATCAAACAGAACAGCCCACTTAAATGTAGCCCCAGAGGCCACCCACTAGAAAACAGTATTTAGACATCATGGGAACCTGTAGCTAATCTATACTTGGAACCCAACATAAACTGGATAGTTTGCCAAACCATGTAAGAGAATGCCTTGCTATTCAAATACTCTGCATAAACAGACATAAGGACATGGTATGATAACAACAGGACATTCATTTTCTTTGGGCATTATGTAGTCACAACTATATTCTCTTAGGATCTGAGTAGTTCTATCAAAACACGGCTGCAATTTATTTCCTTGCTTTTTCTTGTTGGTTTCCATGCCTTCAACAATTTCCTACCCTCTACCATCAAAAGGTTATCGGGGTAGGAGTAGAAAGGAAAATAGACACCTCATTTAATCCTTGGGGGTATATGAGAAAGTTATAATATGCTGCTGATTCCCTCAAGATTCAACATGGAATGTGGCCAAAGGGGACTGGAAATCAGCAAAGCAGTGTAATTTTCTGGCAAGACAGTTCAACTATTTATCTTAGAGATAAACATTCAATAACCTATAACAGTACCTTCAGAGCCACTGAGTGATTTTTTTAAACAGAAAAATGTCTTTTTTTTTAAAAGCATTCTTTCATTTATCACACTGGATAACACCTATAAAGTAGTAATAAGCTACACCAAAGTCTTGTCCTCTCCCTGTGCTTTGACTCTATTGCAGATTAAAATTTATTTTAGCAGATTAAAACAAACACCAGTGATTCCAAAAAATCTGAAATGTAAACATTCTGAACTATTATGCAGTTGGTATTATTTAATAATGGAAACGAACTGCAAATATCCAAGAAGTAGAAAACTAAACCCACAGAAGTGTAAAGAGAAGACTCTTGAAGAAGAAAAACAAATTTAAAAGTGAAAATGCTAAGAACTATACTAAAAAATCACTAATCTGGGAACCAGCAAATTTAAGCACTACAGGTGTTTATAAGACTCGTTTCTCATTGCAACACTCAGATGAAATGTGTGAATGGCCTAAAGGTAACCTACCTACTTTTAAGAGTGAGTGTAGAAAGATTATCTTTTAAAGCTATCAACGAAAAGTGTAGGGTTTGGCAGCCACCCAAACCCTTTAAAAAAACAGTGCTATAGATTCATTTGGGAAAATGAGACCATCTTTGATGGGGTTGGGGGATGGGGATGGGATTGAGGGGGTGAAAGCAGCATGGTGGTGTGAATAAAGAGCAGATTTTGGAGTCAGGAGGAGCTGGGTTCAAATGCTGCCTTCTGAATTGGGATGAAATATAAATCTCAAAAATCACTGTTTTACTTACACCCTGGCATAAAGCACTAGGAACCAGCATTTAATTGGGAAGGAAGTTTCTACAATGTATTGTCTATTTCTAAATAAACTTTGTTTAAACACATTGAAAAATTTTTTTAAAACTTTAAAATTGTACAGAGTGGGCATTTCCCTGAGCAGTAATAGAGCTGATTACAGCTAATGAACTAAGTCACACATTACTGTGATTATTTTTATATAACTAGGCTATTATTAATAATCAAAATAATTTTCAGAAGTGTTATGACAGCATAGGATTCCTCCATTCCTGAAATGCTAGTTTTTCTACCTTCTCTACTTTCTCTCCCTGTTCTCAATATTTTTCCCTATCATCAGAAAACAAACCAAAGTTTTTTGTAAGTTTCACATTTATATTTTTCACAAAAATACTTCACATTTAACACTGTGTGCTAAATGCCTCAATGTGTGCCTTGGTAATTAATACTTAGACTATAAATTAGTAAATAAAAACATAAATAGCAAAAGTTTTATTTCATTTACTTGTTAGTTATATCTATTCAACAAAGACTTCACCAAAACACTGAAATATTTGTTTGCCAGTGTTTGTGACAAATTTGAAGAACCCATTATAACATATTGAACTTAGGATTCCTAGTCTACTGCAAAAAGAGGAGACGTTTTCAAAAAATGCCTATGCCAAATCTATTTTAAATGGAAATTAAAAAAAAAAAGCTATTTGCCCTTTTTAGATAAATATACTGAGTATTTTTTTTGTTGTTTTTTGTTTTGTTTTGTTTTTAACCAATAGAAATAAAAAAAATCTCTGGAAATGTAGTACTTTCCAACTAATTATCCGGATTTAGAAGTTTTATGCTCTTCATAGCATAGATCTGAGTAATCTGTAATTACCACCAATGATGCAAGTAACAAAATAAGTTCCACAGAGCTTTGCAAAATTTTTTTAAGCTAATGCAATTGTTTTTTCCTCACAAAACCAGGAATGAGGCCACCAAAACACAAAAAAGTCATTCCTCGTGACATTCATACTCCAGAATAGTTCTCTATCACCATTCATTTATCAAATATATATTTCAGGCACACCAGATTACCTGGATAAATCCACCTTTCCAGCTGTGGGGTGCGTCTCAAAGAAATCCATTAGCTGCTACAGAGTACAAGAGGGAAGAGGCGCACGAGGGGAAAGGGTTTTCGTAGTTCCTATCTGCGCATCGATTTAAAATCACCAAAGGCCTGAGTACAACTCATCTCTTTTTCAAATGACACAACAAAAGCCATTACGGAATAAAATAAAATAGGTGTGTCTCGTGTAATGATGCTTCTATCTTCCAGCTTCTCTCACCATGCCTTAACCTGAACTCTTATTTTTAAAGGGGGTGGGGGGTGGGGTGGGGATGGCGATGTGGCACGCAGAGAGCTAATCTGCAGAATTCTGTTTAAGGACGGCCAGAAGCCGCAAGTGCCTGTCCCCCTGTAACGAGAGGCTGGGTTTCTTTCTTTTTCAATTTTTTTTTTATGGGGGTGGGGGAGTGGAGGTGGAAAGAGAAGCTTTGGGACTCAGAGGCTTCTCCGGACACACAGACTGATTGTTCTCCACACTCAGCATTTAAAGGGAGATGAAGGAGGACTAGACTATAAGGAAGGAGAAGCCGGAGGAGGACCAACGCCTTTCAGGTATCGAGTTTCCCCAAAGCCAAGAATCTCCTCCCGAGTTGTTTCAATTAAACAAAGAATAAGGAAAGGGGAGCGGGGAGGGGGGGGGAGTAGAGAGGAGAGATTGAGAGAGAAGTCAAAAAGGTGAAAAGGCATCTACCACCAACCCTACACACACACACCTGGCTTCAGCCACAGAACCACCAGGCGTGCGCTCCGTCCAAGGCGACAGACCTCCAACCCAACTCACCCCGGGATCAAAGGGCCAGGAGAGCACCGGAGCCTGGGAATTGGGGAAGGAGGATGGGGAGGGAGGTCGGGGGTGTTGTGCCTCGGGGCAGATGTCTAGACAAGGCTCTTCCCAGGCTGGGGGAAACGAGATCGAAGGGATCATGGGATTTGGGGCTTGAAGGGACTTCAGAGCCCTCTCATCTTAGAAGAAAACTGAGGTCCCAGAGAGAACCGCCCAAGGTCACCCGGGTGGCTGGTGGCCGGACCTGGACCCAAATTCCCTGACCAAGTCCACGACGCTGCGCCACGGAGGACCCCCGGACTATCCTCCACCCCCCACCTCACCCCCCACCCCATCCAGGGCAGAGGGGAAGCTGCCAGCGGAGAAAGAGGGAGGGGGAGGCTCGGCGCCCGCGTCCCGTCGATTCACCTGCACCGCCCCGGGCCACGAGTGGGAGCCAAGCTGGGATAAGCTGACAGGACGAGGAGGAGGAGGAGGAGGAAAAAGAAAAGAAAAAAGAGGAGGAGGTGAGGCTGCTTCCTGGGCTGGGTCTCCTCACTCTACCTACCTTCATGGCCAGGGCCACCCTTTCGCCCGACAGGACGGTCGGTCAGCCAATTGATCAGCGCACATTCATTAAGCTCTTAACTACGTGCCAGGCGCAACGCTAAGCGCTGAGGATACGAAGAAAGGCCCTCTTACGGGGGACATCTTCCCTGGCACAACCGGGGGGAGGGTCTCCCCTCCTGCCCGTCCGGCTCGCTCCCCGGCTGGGGCCTCCCCGGGCCCCGGGCGTGCTCCCCTCGCCCTCACTCACTTGTCGTACTCCTGGGTCATCTCGTTCTCCCGCTCTCTGGGTCTCGCTCTCTCCCTGCCGCCGCCGCCGCCGGCCCGGTCGCAGAACTGGACTTTCGGGTTGGGACAGTGCACCCGATGGGGGGTGGGGGGAAAGAAGAGGAGGCGGCGCGGTTGCCTGTGGCGGGCGGGCGCGCGGCGGCCGCGTTTGGCGAGGTCCGGAGCAGCGGCTCAGACGGGTTAGGTTCGCTTTTCTTGCTCTCTGAGCTGGCCCTGGCGCTGGCCGAGCGCATGGCCCCCCCCCCCCACCCTGGGCACCGGCCTGGCTTCCCATTGGCTGGCGCCGCGTGGGCGGGGCCTCGAGGGGCTGGGAAACTTGCTAAGGTCCTTGATTGGGACTCTGAGCATTCACACTGCTCCAGGAAAAGAAGAGTAAAGGTGGGGAAAAGGCTAGGACTCGTCTTTGGGTGTGGAATCTTGGGGTGCTCGTCGTTCGGTTTGGAATCCCGGGGGACGTGCGGCGGGCAAGAGCCGGGCTTGGCACGCACTGAGCGCTCACAGCCTTTGTCCCGATGCTTGTCGGCCAAGTGGCAAAGCAAAGTCCGTGCCCTATTCCCTCAGTCTCTGAGTTCGTAGGGCGCCCGGATTCCTGGTCCTCCTCTACCTCCTCACGACCCCTAACTTAGATCTTCACCTGTTGTGAGCATTCAGAGCCCCCTCCTCCCTTTACCTGGACACTCCCTTACCGCCTCTGGCTCTATAGCTTTTGCAGCTATGGAAATTGTCGAGGCAGGCACCCTCTGTCCAAACCCCTTAAGACAAATGTGACAGAATGTCAGAGTTGGAAGGGACCCTAGAGAACTAGTGCAACACTCTTAAGTTTGCAGATAGGGAAACAGGATAAGACAGAGAACCGAGACATATCCAAAAAAACATACAACATTTCACTAGCAGAGCTACTATTAAGAAATCTAGGTCGTCTGACTTCTAGTCTGAAGACTATAGGAGCATAAACTTGTTATATTATAAAATAATAGGAGTGTAATTTTAGAGCTGAAAAGGACCGCGTCTTGTTCTACCGCATCACTTTAGAAATCTGGAGAAGGGAAGGGGCAATGTTAAAGGTTCCTTTGCATCCTCACATCTTGGAATCAGTCTGAAGAGCTTTTTTTTTTTTTTTAAATTAAATCTCTGATTTTAAGCTGTCCTGGGAACTCCCCGTGTGGAAATGCCTTCCCCTATTAGTACTCGTTTGAAACATATACTCATAGAAGTACTAAATGTTAAGTGGTCCCTCGTTCACAACTACGGTGTATTAGAGACCGAACTTGAACCCAGATTTTCCCCATTCTAAGTCCCTGCCTCTATCGTTGCTGCCCCGCACAGCCTCTCAATGCCCTCTACCACATCTCTGGCACCTTCCATTTTTTTATTCACACAAGTCACCGCTCTTGTTCAGTCCTCTTTGCCTCTCACCTAGTTATTACAATAGCGTTCTAATTGATTCTTTTGGCCTCAAGTCACTCCCTACTCCAATTCTTCCTGAACATAGCTGACAATGTAATTTTCCTCAAGTGCAGGTCTGACCAAGTCACTCCCTTGCTTAATAAACCCCAATGATTCCCCATTACCTTTATGGTCAAACATAAACTCCTCTATTTGGCTTTGAAAAACCCTCACATCTTGGCACCAACCCACCTTTTCAATCTTGTTATATATATTCACTCCCCCTTGCCACTCTCTATGGTCCAGCTAAACACAATCTCAGGCCTCAGTGTCTCTCAGTTATCCAGAATGCACTTATTTCTCACCTCCACCTCTCAGAATCTTTTCTTTCTTTCAAAACTCAAGTGACACCTTATACAGGAAATCTTTCCTGTTTTCCTCAGTGGTCAGCCCCTTCCCTCCCCCAAATTAACTTTTATTTATTGTTTATATCCTGGTATATATTACATGTTCCCCACCTTCACCCTCAATAGAATATAAGTTCCTTGAGGACAGGGACTGTTGTTTTTGTTTCTGTATCCCCAGTGCCTAGAATAATTCCTGGCATGTAGTAGTGCTTAATAAATGCTTGTTGATTGATTGAGAAACTAATAGCTACCTACTTCTCTAAATGATAGTCCTTGCTTCTCCTGGCTCTGCATTTCCCTTCAGCCCCCTCCTTCCAAAGTCTCCAAAGAAACCTGACATCAAACAAGTCTACAATCAATGTAGTATACTCTCAAATCACAGACAGATCTGTGATTTTATCTATGTGGACATTCCCTTCAAAATGCAGATCACAACCCATCCCCGTCTGCCTGCCTGCCTTTGTGACTCATCTATGTCTTCCCATGCTGAGGGCCCTTCTCACTTTCTCCTGATATATGGATACCAATAAAGCATATTGGCTGCCTGTCAGTGAGCTCTGCTCTTGTCACATGACCAGTCCATTTTTTTCAATCGTATGTTGCTTTGATAATACCTTTTATTCCAGTTATTCTTATGTTCCTTTTGTTGTGTGCTGCCGCCTGCTCAAATCTGCCCATTTACAACTCCATTGTCCTCTGAATATTTTTTAATTTTTTAGAAACTAGTGTTCTATGGCAGTCATACAACAACACTGGTATTGGCATTAAAAAGAAGGGCCTTTGTTTCAGGGAGAAGTTTAGGGTCATTTCAATGTAATCCAGCTTGCTCTCTTCTTGTTTAATTGGGGACCCAACTCAAGGTCCATTTGCAGCATCTGCCCAAGTATATATATTGCATGTCATAGGTTTTTTGTTTTTTTTTTTACAATTCTCTCCACTTCTCCAATTCTCCTCCCTCAGGAACTGTAAAATGAGCTGGAGAAGGAAATGGCAAACCATTCTAGTATCTTTGCCAAGGAAACCCCAAATGGGATCACAAAGAGTTGGACATGACTAAAGCAACTGAACAACAACAACAAAATGAAAATTCCATTAATAACATAGGTGAATAGGTAATTTTGGCTGGCTTCCTGGTCAGGTAAAAGGCTTATTGAAGATTCAGCTCAAGTTCCAACTGTTCCATGAAATCTTCCTTGGCTATTTTAGTCCTCACTAATCTTTCGGTCCCCCATTTTACAATCTGTGCCATACGATTTAGCTCTTGGTTACATTGTCTTGTTTATTTTTTTCTGTTTTTCCAACTAGACTGTAAAGTTCTTGAGGGCAAAGAATATGTCATTTCCTCACTCTGAGTCTTGGTTTCTTCACTTCTAAAATGAAAGCTGAACTAAATGATGACTAAGGTCCTTTCCAGCTCTGACATTGTGAGTTCCAAGGTTCCTTCCAGTTCTAATATTCTGTATTCTGTACTCAGTTCTATGTCAATGTCAGTCCATTAATCTATGACTGATCACCATTGCCTCTGCCTTCCTTAACCACCATTCCTCTTTATGTGTTCCCTTTCCCTATTACAACATTGGCTTCTTGAGGACAGGGGCTGTCTTTCTTGCTTATTTTTGTATCACTAGTGCTAAGTGACATCTCTTAAGTGCTTAAAAATGCTTCCCCCTCCCCCATTCACTGACTTTAAGCACATTCCTCCCTCTAGCATATTATTTCTATGTTCTCCGTTCTAAGGACCCATTTTATGGTTCTATGAGAAGAGTTCTTAACCTTGGGTTCATGAACTTTTAAAAATATTTTGCTAACTGTACTCAATATAATTGCAATCCTATGTACTTTATTTTATGTACTTAAAAACACGATTCTGAGAAGGGGACCATAGCCTTCACCAGATAGGTGGAAGAGGGCATAACACAAAAAAGACGAAGATCTTCTGCTCTATGATCTAAAGTCCTTTCTAACTCTAACGCTGTATGTATGTATGTTTTATATTTCTTTTTAATGATACCCACAGTGTTGAACATACTAAATACTCAATATAGACTTAAAAGAATCATAGAACCTTAGATTTAGAAGAGAAAACTAGAAGTTCTCTATTCCAAGCCCCTGTCTGCAGTAGGAATTTCCTTAAATCATTCCTAATAAGTGCTATAGGGCTACTGCTAGAACATCTTAAAATAACAAGAAACTCACTACATACCAAGGCAATCCATGTTAATGTGGGACAACTCTTAACTCTAAGGAAATTTTCTTTTATATTGAACAGAAATCTGCCTCCCACTTCTACACACTCATCCTTGCTCTGCCCTTTGAGGCCAAGGTGGGAGGACACATCTAATATTTTGTAGCTAATGCTGTGATTATTTCTGCATGACTTTCTGAAATGGATCTTGTCAAATAACTGAGATTTAGTCCATATTCTATTTCCAAGAGACAAGCAGATAACCACAACACTGCAATATGTAGCATAGTAATAATAACAGCTAGCATTTATACAATATTTTAAAGTTTGCAAAATGATTTACAAATATTATCTTATTTTACCCTCAAAACAATCCCAGAAGGTAGGTGCTATAATTATCTCCATTTTACAGATGAGGATAAATCATGATACTTTGAGTAGGACCAGAGGTCTAAAAATTCAACTCAAAAAACATTTATTTCTTTTTTTATTTTTTTTTCAAAAAACATTTAATAAAGGGCGGCAAAGGAGGGAATTTAAAGTTGGGTGTCAACCACTTTCTGGCAAATTTAGAAATCTAGATGTCTCACATTCTTTTCCTGTGGCCTCACTTTAGATCTTAGCTTCCAGATCAGGCTCACATCAGCTTAAACAATTGCAAAACACCTGACAGAAAGTCACAGACTTATTTGTCCTAAATTTAACCTTTAGTAGCAAACCTTCCTTACATGGGGTTAAATTAAAATTCAAATAGAAACTGCCCATTCAGTTTCCTACTGCCTCAAGAAGGAGCCAACATAACTTACTCACAGTTATAGTACTCTGGAGATGAAATAGATTTATTTATTAATTTATTTTGATGTATCAAAAATCACTTCAAGCTTTTGAGTTTTAAATTTTTCTCCCCCTCCCTCCCCAAGACAGCATCTGATATAGGCTATACATACACATTCCTATTAAAAATATTTTCGCATTAGTTATGTTGTAAGGGAGAATTAGAACCAATAGGAGGAACCACAAGAAAGACGAAACAAAACAAAACAAGAAAAAAAATAGCAAATAGTATGCTTCAGTCTGCGTTCAAACTGCATAGTTCTTTCT
The DNA here is from genome assembly GCF_900497805.2 of Vombatus ursinus. Classification (NCBI taxonomy): domain Eukaryota; kingdom Metazoa; phylum Chordata; class Mammalia; order Diprotodontia; family Vombatidae; genus Vombatus; species Vombatus ursinus. The sequence goes on along the minus strand of NW_020948840.1, from coordinate 778,069 downwards.
TTGGATGTGGATAGCATTTTCCATCATGAGACTTTTTAGAACATTTTTTCATATGACTATAGATGGCTTTAATTTCTTCAACTGAGAACTGCCTGTTCATATCCTTTGACCATTTATCAACTGGGAAACGACTTGTATTCTTATAAATTTGACTTAGTTCTCTATATATTTTAGAAATGAGATCCTTATAAGAGTTACTGGTTGTAAAAATTCTTTCAGTTTTCTGCTGATGAATTGATTTTTGAGATCATTGGATTATCCAGAGGTTCCCAAACTTCTTTAGCCTACTGCCCTCTTTTCAAAAAAAAATTTACTCAGCAACCCCCTGGAAATCTAATTTCTTTAACCCTTTAACTTTTTTTGTTTTTTGTTTTTTAATTTGTGTCATTTCAAACTACTACTGCCCTTCTCAATCTCTGTAGCACCTTGTAGGAGGCTGTATTTCCCACTTTGGGAACCTATGAATCCAATTCACTGGTTTTACAGAGGAGGAAACTGAATGCTATAAAGTTTAAATGCCTTGGTCAAGGTCATGTAGAGAGCGAACGGCACTCATGTTCTCAATCCCAGTTTACTACTATGTAGTGTAAAGATTGATAGATTTAGAATTAGAGGACCTAGGTTCAAATTGCAGTTATGCTGCTTACTAGATATGTGACTCTGGCTCTCTGAAAGCCCAGAAAATATCACCCCAGAAAAAACCCTGGAACAGCTGAACCAGAAGAAAGAGGGGAGCAGCCCAGGTAGCTTGAGGGATTAACGGGAAAGGTCCCTCTTGCCCTGGGGGAAGGGGAGCAGTACTGAATGGGAGGCATTCCAGACAGCTAGCGAGTGCCTCAGCATTCTACAGCAAATGGGTCTCCCAGTGCCTCAGCAAAAACAAGGGAAGCAAGCACTACAAAGGGCCCCAGATGAATAAGCACCCTGCAGCATTCGTCTGAAAGGAGCTGAAGAAAGCAGCCTAGAGTTGCCTGAAAGTTCCAGCCTTGCTGATTCCAGCCCAACACCAGGTAAGCTGCCAGAACCTTACAGCCTCCAACTGAAAACTAGGAAGAGATCCTGAAACCCAGGTGATCAAGCAGGCAAACACCAACTCCTAGACCTCCGAGTACCTCAGTGAGGGCGGGGGAATCAGTGGAAACCAGCTCAGAAAACCATCAGGTGCCTCGGCATTCTACAGCAAAGGAGTCTCCTAGTGCCTCAGCAGAACTAAGGGAGGCAGCACTGCAAGGGGCCCCAGGTAGATAAACACCCATCAGCACCCATCTAAAATGAGCTGAAGAAAGCTAAAGGAAAGGAAAAGCAGGTAACCTAGAATTGCCTGAAAGTTCCAGGCTTGCTGATTCCAGCCCAACATCAGGTAAGCTTCCAGAACCCTACAGCCTCCAATTGCCAACATAAGAGGCCCCAGCACACAAAGCCAGTGACCAAGACCTAGGCTCCCAACACAAGAAGCTTGGGTCAGTGCCCTCTGCTCCCCAGCAGGAGAGCTCAATCTCTTTAAAGGCCAGGAAATAAAGAAACACCATGAGTAAAAAGAAATGTACCATAGATTCATATTATGAGAAGACTGAAGATCAAGACAGAAATTCTGAAGAGGACAACATTGTCAACAAACCCACATCTGCAACATCAAAAGGGAATATGAACTGGTCTGAAGCCCAAAAAGTCTTCTTAGAAGAGCTCAAGAAGGATTTTAAAAGTCAAATGAGAGAGGTAGAGGAGTCCTTAAAAACATAATTGGACAATTGGAGAAGAAAGTACAAAATCAAACATAAGAAAACAATATGTTTAAAATTAGAATTGGACAAATGGAAACTAATGACTCTATGAGAGAGCAAGAATCAGTCAAACAGAAACAAAAAAATGAAAAAATAGATGAAGACGTAAAATGCCTCATGGGTAAACAACTGACCTGGAAAATCGATCCAGGACAGACAATTTAAAAATTATTGGCCTACCTGAAAATCATGATGAAAAAAAGAGCCTGGACAGTATCTTTCAGGAAATCATAAAGGAAAACTGCCCTGAAGTCCTAGAACCAGAAGGTAAAATAACCATAGAAAGAATCCACCCCTCCCTGCCTGAAAGAGATCCCAAATTGAAAACGCCGGGGAATATAATAGCCAAGTTCCAAAATTACCAGATTAAATAGACATGTGACTCTGGGCAAATTCCTTTTGTCTCTGAACTTGAGTTTCCTCATCTGTAAAATGAGGATGTTGGGCTAGATGACCTCCATATTCCAGTTCTAAATTCTATGCCTAACTACATCAAAGCATGCAACCTGGGATTTTGTTGTTAAGTCATTTTGGTCATGTCCAAAAACCTATTTGGGGTTTTCTTGGCAAAAATATTGGAGTGGTTTGCTATCTCCTTCTCCAGTTCATTTTACAGATGGGGAAACTGAGGCAAACAGGGTTAAGTGACTTGCCACAGTCACACAGTTAGTGTCTGAGGTCAGATTTAAGCTCATAAAGATGAGTTTTCCTAACTCCAGGTCCAACACTCTACCCACTATGCCACCTGGTTGCCCCAAACTGGAATTAAGATGTTCTATTAATTTTCTCCCATTTGGTAATTTTGCTGTTAGAAGCAAAACTCACTAAGAGCAACATCTTACTTTTTAAATAATGCCACAGTGAATATACTTAACATTTCATAGTTCCTCAATAGGTAAAAGGGAGAAATTAGTATTTTCCATTTATCCATGGAGTCAAAAAAAAAAAGGTCAAATTACCTGTCAAAAGTCACAGTATTTAAATGAGTCACCTGCTTTCCTGTTCCTGTGGAATACCACACTTCAGCTCTCATGGGGTTTATTCACATAAGTACTGCAGTGGTGTTGAAGGAAGAAGCTAAGCTATTTGCTGAAGTAGGCAATGTGAAGCTAATAGTAGGTATTCAGGGATTTGACAATAACAGAAGTAGTTGCTATTATTAACATAGATAAGGATAGCTCACATTTCTATAATATTTGAAGGATTAAAAATGTTTTCATCACAATAACAGTACTATCCTCATTTTATAAATAACAGCTCAGGGAAGTTCAATGGCAAGGCAGCCTATGTAATGTAAAAGAACACTAGATTGAAAAAAGGTCTGAGTTCTAATTTCATCCCCACAGTTACTGTGATATAACCTTGGGCAGGTCACTTCATCTCTCTAAACCATAGTTCCCACACCTATAAACTAAAGGGTTTGGAGTAGATTAGGGAACACAAAATGATTTGCTCAGATGAGTTGGCAGTTACCAAGGTATTCAATTCAATTTCTTTTTTTTTTAATTCAATTTCAAATGAACAAATATTTGTTAAGCATATGCAAGGCACTGTACTTTATACTAGGGATAAGCACACATCCTGCTTTCAAGGAGTTCATAATCTAATAGATGAGAAAGACCTATGAAATTATGATACAAGGTAGAGTGAAATAAATGAAAACTGATAGGAGAAATTTATGAAAGAACACTTTCAACTGAGAGTAGGAGTTATAAAAGGGAGGAGTCAGAGAAGATACCTGAGTTAGGGTCCTTCAATAGACAGTTATGGGCTGGGAATAGAGCTAGTAAGTCCATTACAGAAATGGGGATGCCATGAGCAAAGTTACAGAGATGGAGGAAAATAAGATGAGAACAGAGGATAGCTAGCCTACCTAAGTAAGATTTTGAATATGTGAAGAGGAATAGTGTCAGACAATGCTGGACAAATAAATTAGTCAGTCAATAAACAAGCCTTTATGAAGCACCTACTATGTGCCAGGAACTCATCTATGTAAGGCAGCTAGGTGGCTCAGTGGATAAGGCTCTGGGCCTGAAGTCAGGAAGATAAATTAAGATAATTAAAAGATAATTTATATTCTATTTTTAAAATTACATTTTATTTTTAATTAACAAAAATCAATTTCTCTTCCTCTTACCCCAACCCCCATTAAAAAAGAAAGAAAAATAAAATTCTTGTAAAATATGCACAGTCATGCAAAATGAATTCCAGCACTGACCATATTTTAAAAAATCTGTTCTGTATCTTGTGTCCATCACCACTCTGTCAAGATGCAGAGAGCATGCTTCATCATTGATCCTCTGGAATCATGGTTGGTCTTTACATTGGTCAGAGTTCTTAAGTTGTTCATAGTTTTTTTGTTTTTGCAGTACTGTTGTCATTGTATAACTTATTCTTGTTCTACTATGCTCTCCCTGGTCACCACTCCACTCTATAGGTAGAAAGCTTGATATATCTTTTCCAGAAGCAGTGGTCGTATTGATTTGCTTACTAAGTTGAAGGCAAGAGATGAAAAGCTATGGTTGGGGGAGGGGAGAGCAAATGGCATGGGCCTGGATGGCTAGATGGATGGGATATTGGTATGCTCTGGAGTCAGCTAAATACCGTAGACTTGTAAGTTTGCACTCAATCACCAAAACAGCTCAGTTGAAAGGCATCCCAAAACTGAATGGATTAATTGCCCCAAGGACTAGGAATATCGTTTTTAAAGCTCTGGTAGAAAGGATGTTGCTATTTCACATGGAGAGAAGTGGGGACAGAGTCAATGCAGATGGTAGAATGGTGGATGGTGGATGGATGGCTTTTTTCCCCAGTTTTGTAACCAAAGCAAAAGGAGTTTCCTTTTTTCTTTTCTTTTTTTAGATTATACAAGTTCAATAACGCAAAATATGTTACCATATTAGTCATGTCCTGAAAGAAGATACAGACCCAAATGAAAAAAAAAAACATGAAAAAAATACAGAAAGTGAAAAATAGTATGCTTTGATCTTCATTCAGACTCCATCAGTTCTTTCTCTGGAGGTGGACAGCATTTCTTATAGAGTCCGTCAGAATTGTCTTGGATTCATTGTATTTCTGAGAATAGCTAAATCATTCACACTTGATCATCATACAGTATTGCTGTTTCTGCATACAATGTTCTCCTGGTTCTGGTCACTTCACTTTGCACCAGTTCATACCAGTCTTTCCAGGTTTTTCTGAAATCTGCCTGCTCATCATTTCTTACAACACAGTAATATTCTATTAGTCATATACCACAACTTGTTCTGACATTCCCCAATTGATGAGCATCCCCTCAATTTCCAATTCTTTGAATGGATGGCTTTTGATATTTTTTTTCCTTCAAGGCTTTGTTAAGGTACCACCTCTTCCATGAAGTTTTTCCTGATCACTGTAGCTAGAGTTTTCTCCCACTTTGAATTTCTCAAAAGCAGTTTGAATGGATGTCAACGTGGATCCATCATAATCTATACTGATTCTTTATCCCCTTCGGTAAACTGTAAACTCCTTGAAGTTAGGGGCTGTGTTGATTTTCACACCTGAATTCTGAGAAACTAGAATAATGATTTGAACATTGTAAACATCTAAGAGACATTTCTTGAATTTAATTATGATAGTGCAAGTAAGTAGTAATGAGGGCCTAAATTGAGGTGCTGGCAGTGGGAATGGAAAAGAAGAAATGAGAGAGAAATATTGCCAAGGTAGAACAAGCAGGATTTGACAATATGTGAATAAGAGAGAAGGGAAAGTTACAGATGACTCCAGGATTATGAGATTGGGAGAATTTCAACAAAAATAGGAGAGTTGGGGGAGGGGTAGAATTTGTTAGAAAGATAAAGAGTTCAGTTTGGACATGCTGAGTTTGAGTTTCCAGTGGAATATCCAAATAGAGATGCCTAAGTAGACAATTGGAAATATGAGAACGAAGCTCAGGGGAGAAAGTAGAGATATACATTTTGAGATAATAAAAATGATAATAAAAGCCATGGGAGTGGATAAAATCACCAGTGAGAGTGTAGAGAGAAAATAGTCAAGGACAGATCCATGAGGGTACATTTCCATTTAAAGAACAAGAGGATTATGAGGAACCAATTGGGAAGCCTCAGAAGGAACAGTCAGAAAGTTAGGGATAAAACTACAAGATTGTAGCATCACAGAAACCAAGGGAAAAGAGGGCATCAAGAAAAATGGAGGGAGGTGGTAGACGGTTTTTATACCACCAAAAAAGAGGTCAAGGGAGATAACAGAAAAAAGATTTTGTTCTACTTTTTGTTTAATAATTATTTTCATTTTTTAATTAAGAAGCATTTAAAATCTATCCCTTTTACTATCCCTCATAGAACAATTTTTAAAAAATCAAAAAAGCAAAGCCCTCAATGCATAATTGCATAGTACAGCAAAACAAATTCCCACATTAGCCACATTCTGAAAATGTGTATCTCTTTCTACATTTTCAATTTATTCACTTCTCTGTCATGAGGTCAGTGGCATATTTCGTCTTCATTCTTTGAGACTCTCTGTTTATCATTGCAATCATCAGAGATTTAAAGTTTTTCAAAGTTTTTTTCTCTATAATGTTAACATTGTATAAATCGTTCTAATTCTGCTCACTTCATTTTGCCTCAGTGCCTAGAAATTTTCCCAGTCTCCTCTGAAATTATACATTCCATCATTTCTCAAGGCACAATAACATTCCTTTAAATTCATATGCCATAATTTGTTTAGCCCCAATAGGAGCACATCTCCTTAGTTTCCAATTTTTGGTTACCATGAAAAGAGCTGATATAAATATTTTTGTATGTATACATCCTTCTTCTCTTTCTTCGATTTCTTTGAAGTATAGATAGGCCTAGTAGTAGTATAGTTGAATCAAGGGCATACACAGTTTGGTAACTTTCTGGGCAGAGTTCCAAATTGCTTTCTAGAATGGTTCGATCAATTTACAGCTCCACCAACTTTTGTAGTTATTTGAATGAAAATTTGTAGTTTTGCAGTTATTTGAATGAAATTTCTCTTTCTAGCTCTTCCTGCTGTTGTTTACATATAAGAATGCTAATGATTTATATGGATGTTCTGATATTAATCAGATTAACAAATCTGTGTAGGGAAATGAAGATTTAGACAGTAGTTGAAAAAGTACTGTAGCAAGAGTAGTAGCAGTAGTAGTAGCAGCAGTAGCAGTAGTACAAAGAGTTTAGTGCTATAAACTCAAGTCAGGAAATCATAGTTTGAGACAACTATAAAGTCTCTTATAGTACTATCATTCTATGGGTCTAGTAGGTGGTAACAGTGAGTGTTGCTTGACAGTATCAAGGTTCACTTAGTTAAGCCCAAATGCCAATGGCCACTGCTCTCCTGACAAAATTACCACTACCTTTATATTTCAGAGGCACAACGGACATGCTTACCTCTTAAACAATGGGTATTTATTAAATGCAGTTGTCTAAACATTCCCCCACCTTAAAGCCCCTAATCCTACCCCTCTTTCCCAAAGTCAATAATAGTAGATGATCCTATCTCCTACATAACGTGCCCTTACTCATCTCTCTTCTCTCTCCCCCATTCCTCCCATAAATATTTCTAATGTCATCTTATTTTATTAATGCCTTTTGTTTTTACATCACATTCATTTCTGAATATATCCCTTCCTCTTCCTCTATCCAATGATCCAAGTCTTGTAAGAAGAAAGAAAAAAAAGCACAATTCATCAAAACTAACCAACACTTTAAATATTACCATCAGCATATTCAACAGGCAAGTAGGTAGCACAGTGGATAGAATGCTGGACATGGAGCCAGGGAGACCTGGATTCAAATCTGACCAAAGACAGTAATTGGGTGGCCATGGGCAAGTTATTTAACCTCTGTCTGCCTCAGTTTCCCTATCTGTAAAATGTGGGATAATAATAGCACTTGCCTTGCAGGGTTGTTATTAGAATCAAATGAGATAATTTTTGGAAAGCACTTAGCAA
>NW_020948840.1:690643-770307 GCF_900497805.2 Vombatus ursinus | reverse complement strand
GACCTTAAGGAGCTTAAAATATTAAACACATATAAAACACATATACCAAACAAAATGTAATGTAACTATAGAACATGATAAATAAGGAAGAATGTGAAAGAGATGGAGGAGGGGGCAGATAAAATGGTACACACACACACACACACACACACACACACACACACTTTTGAAAAGGGAGAGATCACTTTCCCTGCAGGAGAACAGAGAAGGCTTCATGAAGAAGGTGACAGATGACCTGGGGCTTCAAGGAAAAGAAAGATTCCAACAGGTAGAGATGAGCAGACTGCTCACTGAGATACAGCAGGTGATAGGGCAAAAGTGGTGAAAAAAAATTAGTGCAAATTTGGATTGGCATGTACGTGTGAAGACCTATAAAGTAAAGAAGGTTGGCTAGAGCCAGATTTTGGAACTCTTTAAATGCCAGGCTAAGGATTGTGTATTTACTCCTAGAAGCAATAAGCCACAGCAGGTTTTTCCCCTTGTTGGACAGACTTATGCATTATAAACATTAATTTGGCAGATATGTCAGTCAATAAACACCTGCCATGTGGCAGAAACTGTGCTAAGTAACGGGGATATAAGATTTGGCAACTGATTATGAGGGGCAGGGGAGTGAGGGACAGGACGGTAGATTCATCTTCCTTATCACTCACGTGTCCCTTCCTAACCACTCATAAAGCCACCACCCTCATTCAGACCCTTATCTCTTGGCCCCTGGAATACTACTACAATAGCTTTCTAATTGCTTCCAATCTCTTCTTTCTCCAATCCTTCCTCCGCACAGCTGCCAAACTAATACTTCTAAAGTATAGGTCTCAATATTGTCACTCCCTTGCTGAGAAAGTGTCAGTGGCTCCCTTTTGTCTACAGGATAAAGCACAAGCTACTACGTCTAGCATTTTAAGCCACAGTCAGAATTTTTTCAGACTTATTTCACATTACTCTCTGTCAAGCACTTTAGGTTCTAGCCAAACTGACCAAATTGCTGTTCTTTGTCCACAACAACCCTTCTTGTGCCTCTGATCTTTTGCAGAGGATGTCCCTGCCTGGAATGCTCTCCCTCCTCTCTTCCATCCCTTGGAATACCTAGCTTCATTTAAAGAGTCAGCTCAAATGCCACCTTTAACATGGGTCTTTCCTGGATCCCTTCGCAAGTTGTTAATGCTTCCTCTCAAATTATATGGTATTTCCTATGTATATATTTTGTATTATCTAAATCTATGGGCACACTATTTCTCTCTCTCCCTTCCTTGAATGTAAGGTTTTGACAACAGGAACTGTCTTTTTTTGAGGGGGTGGAGGTGGAGGCAAGGTCTTTGTTTCCCTAGGACCCTGCATAATGTTTGGCACAGCAATGAGGCCAGGGTCACTGGATTGATGAGTACATGCAGCCGGGGGGGGGGCGGGGAGGAAGAAGGGGCTGGATTATGAGGGACATTAAAAATCAAACATAGAATTTCACATTTGATCCTAGAGGTAATAGGGAGCCGCTAGAGTTTGTTGAAGAGATGGAAGACATGGTCAGACCTACATGTTAGGAAGAGAACTCTGGCAGCTGAGCAAAGGATAGACTGGAGTAGGAAAAGACTCGTGGCAGGGAGACCACCCGCAGGTTACTGTGAGAGACCAGGCATGAGGCGATGATGAGGGCCTGCACTAGGCTGGTGGTAGTGTCTGAGGAGGGAAGGACACATGTGAAAGATGTTCTGAAAGCAGAAGGGACAAAATTTGACAATGGATTGGATATGAGGGCAGGGGCAGGGTGAGAGAGAAGTTGAAGACAAGACAAAACAAAAGTTGTGAGCCTAGGGTTCTGGAAGGATAGCAGTGCATTTAACAATGATAGGGAAGTTAGGAAGAGGGGAAGACTTGGTGGGGAAAGAAAATGAATTCAGTTTTGGACATACTGAGTTTAAAATTTCTACTTTGAGATGTCCAACAGGCAGTTGGAGATATGACACTGGAATGTAGGTTAGGACCATATATGTAGATCTGAAAATCATTAGTAGAGAGATAACTGAATCCAAGGGAAGCTAATGAGAAGAAAAGAGGGCATAGGACAGAGCCGAGTGGCACAGCCACAGTTAGAGGGCATGATTGGGATAAAGAGTTAGTAAAGGAGACTGAGGAGTGGTCAGGCAGCTAGGAGGAGAACCAGGACAGTAGTGTCATGAAAACTTTGAGAGAAAAGAGCATCAAGGAGCAGAGGGTGATTGACAGTGTCAGAGGCTGCAGAGGTAAAAAAAAAATATGCATTGAGAAAAGGCCATTAGATTTGGTGATTAAGAGATAATTGGCAAGTTGGGAGAGAGAAGTTTCAGGTAGATGATGAAATCAAAAGCCAAATGGCAGAAGGCTAAGTAAGAAGAGAATGGAGGGACTAATGTAGATAGTCTTCTCAAAGAGTTGACCTGAGGAAAGCAAGAAAGATATAGAATAACTAAGAGGAATGGTGAGGGCAAGGGGTTATTTTTTTTTGTCTCCCCTCCATGTGACACTGGCCTTCTCACTGTGCCAGACATTCTGCAAGGTCCTAGGGAAACGCACAGACACAGACACACATATGCACACAAATGAGACAATTACTGCTGTTAAAACCTTACGTTCAAGGAAGGGAAAGTGAGGGAAAGAGTGTGTCCACAGATGGAAACAATACTAAATATATACAGAGCAAATACCATGTAATTTAGGAGGAAGAATTGACAACGTAGCGGGGAGATCAAGAAAGGCCCCATGTTGAAGTTGGCACTTGAGCTGACCCTTGCATGGAGCTAGGCACTCCAAGAGATGGAAGAAGGGAGGGAGAGCATTCCAAGAAGGGAGGGTCTTTGCAAAGGGCCCAGAGGCACAGCAAGGGTTGTGGACAAACAATCCTCAAGTGATAGGGAAGTGTAGGTATGTTTGTAGGTAATAGGGAAGCAGCCAGTAGACAAGGAGAGACTGAAGATCAGTAAAGAGGATAGTGATGCTAGGGCAGCGAGGTGGCACTGTGGATAGAGTGTTGGGCCTGGAGTTAGGAAGACTCATCGTCATAAGCTCAGATCTTGCCTCAGACACTTACTAGTGCTGTGACCCTGGACAAGTCACTTGCCCCTGTTTGTCTCGGTTTCTTCATCTGTAAAATGAGCTAGAGAAGGAAATGGCAAATTGCTCCAGTATCTTTGCCGAGAAAACCCCAAATGGGGTCATAAAGCGTCAGACACAACTGAAACAACTGAACAACGACAGCAGTAATGATAGAGGCAACAATATGCTAGAGGATATGGGATGAAATGGGATGCTTTGTGCATGTAGAAAAGTTTGCTTTGGCAAGGAGGAGCCCCTCACGTGAGATATGGTTGAAGGAGACAGTAACGGAAGGTATCTGAGTACTATGTGATGAGGAGGAGTGGAGCTCTTGGTAAATTTTTTAAGTGAAATATGAGGCAAGGCACTCAGCTGAGAGGGTAGGGGGAAGGGGAAGCCACAGCAGATCTGAAGAGGAATGAAAGAGATTTGAAAAAGCCACTGAAGTTATAGGGAATTAATCAGGGTATAAAATGATTCCCTAGCAGCAGTGAGGGCCAGTTGAGATTATGTGGCATAAATTTGTTGTGGACCCAGTCAACAAAGTTTGGTGATTTTCTTCAGCTTTGCTCAGTAGAACATAAGTAGGAACAAAGACAGAGGATGGAGTGAGTGATTTAAGGTTGAGCCTTGGAAGGGTAGATCAGTGATAGGATAAAGGGACGTGGGACTTGAGGACAGTATACAGTTGAACTGGTTTACTAAGGAGTCAGATGGGTAAGGGAGGAGCGTGATCAGTGCAAGTGTGATGGCCTCTAAAAAGAACTGAAGAGTGGAGGAATTAGAGGTCATGGTGAGAACAACATGGTTAGGGTTAAGAGTTGCAAAGCAAAGAGAGAAATGGAATGACAAGAGATTGTGATCAAAGAATTTCAGAGTTCATAATCATGGCAGTGGAATGTTTGTGGATGATGGCAAGATCACGACCATCTTTGTGTGTAGCTGTGGTGGGGTAGAAGAATACTAGGTCATGGGAAATGAGTAAGATGAGGAACTGGGAGATTGGGGTGTTTGAGGGAGTATCAATATATATGTTGAAGTCTGAGGGCAGAAGTTGGGCAGGCGAGAAAGACTGTGAGCCAGACACCGAATGCATTAAGGAAGAGTGTCTTGTAGGTTGATAGAGGACAGCCATCAGAATCTTGATTTAGAAATAAATACCAATTGAATGAACCTCAAAAAGAAGTTACTGAGTGATGGTGATAAAGGGGAGAGCCTGGAAATGGCAGTGGGGAGCAAGATATATTCCAACTCCACATCCTCCTTCTGGACCATTGAATCACAGGTATGACTAAATGTGCAAATCTGCTGGAAAAGAGTGGCCAGGAAAGTAAATCATCCAGTTCACAACTCAAATGGTTCCAAAAGGGAAAAAGGTCAAGTGTGCTGAGACACCTAGTAAGTTTTTCACTTATAAGTAAGTAAAAGTACTTTTCTGTAAACTTTTTTCAGACATGAGTATGTTGTCATCTAAGTCTGGCTCTAAAATCATGAAGACATAACACTAGATCCTTGACTATATTTTACAAATACTTGATATTGTAAAAATTAACTGAATTTTCTTTTCTTTTTTTTTTTTTGCTTTTTTAGTGAGGCAATTAACTTTTGTGGGTTAAGTGACTTGCCCAGGGTCACACAGCTAGTAAGTATCAAGTGTCTGAGGCCAGATTTGAACTCAAGTCCTCTTGACTCCAGGGCCAATGCTCTATCCTGAATTAACTGAACTTTTAAGGATAAAAAATGGTATTTTATTTTTTAAAATTTATTTATTTTTAGTTTTCAACATTCATTTCCATAAGATTTTGAGTTTTAAATTTTCTCCCCCTCCCATTTCTTCCCTCTCACCCTGAGAAAAAATGGTATTTTAAAGTAAACATTTTACTGGTTTGGACACACTTGAGAAAAATGGATTATTAGCAATCTGTATTTTATGACAATAATTTGTGGAACTTTTAGCAAGACTCCTAAACAGGAATTTATATTCACATTCTTCTCTATGTTCCAGAAAATTCCTCTTCTCTTTTTTTAGTTAATGTACTGTTCTCTGTAAATTCAGGGTTGAAGAAGAGTGTTTTTTATTAAAAAAAAGAGGGGAAAACTGTGCAGGTAACAAAAAGACAAATTAAATGCAAGGCTGCCATTAGCAGATGCTGGTAGACTCCTAGCCTTGTCTAACCCTGCTTTGAGACAAGGGCTCTATGTGCAGTGTAGCAATGCTGAGTTTCCAAAGAAAAAGCCACTGGAGATAAGGCACTAGATGGCTCTTACTTAACTATTATTACAGTCATACAATAATGCTGATTGACAAGACTGCTGGAGGATCAAACAAATCAGGGACTCTTTTTCAAGTCTAATTTTCAAGTCTAATTGAGCATATAGGGATCTAAACTGCCTAAAGAAAGAATACAAAAATTACTGAAGCACAAAACAGCCACAAAAAGGAAGACCATATTTTTAGGCTTTTCCCTTTGACTGACACTGATGAAATACTCTTTGTAAAAAGGAAATGGCACTTGCTGTTATCTATAATGTGGTAAGGAAAATCAGAACATGGTATAGAAATGGGAGCTACTATTCTCCATTCTTTCTTGCTCTAACACTAAAGCTCAGAATTGTAGTTCTTCATTTACCAAAATACAGCTAAGAAAAATTTCAGCTCTCCAGCATTGTGCAATGGAAAGACAATGCATTTGGAATCAGAGGATTTGTCTTTAAATATTGGGTGTGTGAACTTACACAAATACGTTTACAGATCTGGACCTCAGTCTCTTAATTTGTAAAAAGGGTGTTGGAATAGACAACCACTAAAATCTCTTCCTACTCTAATTCTTCTGATCTATGATTTTAAGGTACTTTGGCCTTTTGATGGTTTAAAAATAATTATATGCACATACACCTCTTTGTGATAGTATGAGTTGGCCATGTAAAGGAGACTGGGAAAATATATTATTACTAATCAAAGCTCACATTTTTATAGATTTTTACAGTTTACAATGGGCTTTATGCACAACTCTATGAGATGAGTGAATAAATCATTGCCTCTATTTTACTGATGAAGAAACAGTTAAGTAACTTGCCCATCAGAAAAAAATTAGTAAGTGGCATAGTTTACTTTCAAATCCCAGCCAGACAATTATGGGATTTCAGTTAGAAGGGACTTGAAGGCTATTAGTCTAACCCATATGAAAAAAAAAATGAATCCCTTTTACAACATAACTGACAAGTTGTCATCTAATTTTTGTTTGAAGATCTCCAGTAAGAAAGAAACCAAGACATGCCAAGGCAGACCATTTGACCTTTTAAAGAGCTGAAGTTTTCTTTTTTTTATATATTTTATTGATATCTATTTTAAAAATATTTATGTATATATATGATATACACAGATACATTAATATCTCCTTTCTCCTCCCAAATAGCCATCTGATATAACAAAGAATTAAAAAAAAAGTTAGGGGAAAAATCAGCATAACTGATCAATACATAAATGAAATATGAAAATATGCACAATGTTCCTGGTCTCCTTATCATCTTGGATTCCTTGCTGTCTCTCAACTCTCCGTATTTCCATGCTGTTGCCAAGCGTTGTCCATTTCACCTTTTCGACATCACTTGAATACACCTTCTTCTCTCCTCTGACGCTGCCACCACTCTGGTGCTGGTCCTTATCATCATACACCTCAATTACTGTAGTAGCCTGCTGGTGAATCTGTCTACCTCAAGTCTTTCTCCCCACTTCAATCCATCCTCCATCCAGCCACTAAAGTGATCTTCCTGAAGTGCAGGTCCAATCATGTCATCCTCCTACTCAAGAAACTCCAGTGGTTTCCTATTGCCTCCATGAGCAAATACAAAATGCTTTGTTTAGTATTCAAAGCCCTTCATGACCTAGCCAACTCCTCCCTTTCCAGTCTTCTTACACCTTGCTCTCAGACAGGTATTCCTCAATCAAGTGACTTTGGTCTCATCGTTATTCTGTGAACAAAACACTCCTTCTCTCAGCTCTGGGCATTTTCTCTGGCTGTGACCCCATGCCTGGAACACTCTCCCTCCTCCACTCTGACATCTGACCTCCCTGGCTTCCTTTAAGTCCCAACTAAAATTCCACCTGCAACAGGAAGCCTTCTCCAACCCTTCTTAATCCCAGTGCCTACCCTTTGCTAATTATTTCCTATTTATTCTGTATATAGCTTACTATGTATATATTTGCATGTTGTTTCCCCCATTACATTGTAAGCTCCTTGAGGGCAGGGACTGTCTTTTCCTTTTTTTGTATCCCCAGTGCTTAGCATAATCCCTGGCACATAGTAGGTGCTTAATAAATGTTTACTGGACCCTTCCACCTCTGCCAAGGAGTAGGAGAGATTTCTTCTCATACTTCAAAGTTAATCAGATTTACTTAGTTTAGCTGGGAAAAATCAGTGTTCAGTAATTCAAAAGAGGATATTATACCTTAATTACATAATAAGGACCACTTAATAAACCATTTTTCATTTTGAAGAAACAAACTTCTAAGCATTACTGAAAACTCACTATATCTGATTCATTCCAAAGATTTTAAGTCTTTGCTTTTAAAACTTTACATTAAAATTCTTTCCATACCAAAAACATAAAATACTCCTCTCCTTTACAAAACAGAACTGTGAAATTAATGAAAGACATTTTCATATTTTCTTTTTCTAATAACCTAAAATATCCATGATATTTCTTATTCAGACTAGCATATAGGAATTTCGGACAAAGCCAGTAAACACTTTGCCCTGGTTGCTATTTCATCTGCCATCATTTATACCACTTTGGAAAAATGTTATTAATATTACTCTGTAGTCACTGTTCCTACTTTGTTTGAAATATGTAGTATTATGAGATTATTATTTGGCTAATGGTGCAGACTTTGTTGAGATGAATATTATCTCATTGAGGCACTCATCTTGATGTTTCTGATACTGAGTCCAAGCTCTTGAGATGAAATGTCTTTTCCTAAGACCCTAAGTCTATCACATCTGCTATGGCCTTTAGCTGAAAGATCATAAAAGTTGTTTATAAGGTTAACTCTTTATTCAGACATATCAATCTGTATGTTCACACTACATAACTGGAATCATTTATTTTCTAATCCATGACATCGCTGACCATATTTTTTTCCCACAGCTCTTCATGCTGCCCGTTCACATGGGTATGTGGAATTGTAACAGGCTCTAATTTGGCCCCAACCTGCTTTTCCAACACTATCTCACAGTATTTCCCTTCAGGCAGCATAACTAGGTTTGGTATTTCTTCATTCACCTGAACAAACCCTAAGTTTTCTCATTTTTATGCCTTCTGTTCACTGTTTACAATATCCCCAAATACCCCCTATAACTCTAACCCTCCTCCCGATTCCATGCTCAAAAACCTAGTTCAAATGCCATCTCCTCCTCCCTGCCCCATACCATAAGTAATTGTTTCTTCCTTGAATTATCATAAAACTTCATTTTCATTGGACTTTAAAATTTTGCCTTACACAATTGTTTGGGCATGCATTTTGTTGCCATTAGATTATAAACTCTTTGGGAAGAGGAACCATATCTTTCTTATTCACTTTGTATCCTCCACTCATTGCCACCTCTGACTCTACCTACATAGTAGATATTCAATAACTATCAGAAAAATGATTGAAAATCATATTGAAAATCACTTCTTAGAAAAATTAATCTTGAAAAAACTTCATTCCTTTCTAGTCTTATCTAGTCCATCCACCTTCAACTGCCTATTTTATAGATTAGGAAACTGAAACTTAAAAAACATGACTTATTGGAAGTCACACAGCTCACTAGAGTAGACCTGGAACTAGACTACAGGGGACCTTGATTCCCAATCAAGTACTTTTTTCCTGATGTTATATTGTCTTCTACATGGAACTTTTAATTACTGTTAAAAAAAATTCCAAAAAATTATTACAACTTTAAGCAAGGTTAAAACCAAATAAACATTTTAAAAATAAACATTTATTTTTTTCAAACTAAAATTCAACTTTCTCCCTCAAACTCCTTCCCTCCCTTTCCTCACCTCCTCACTCTACACTGAGAAAACAAGAAAAACAAAACCCCTGTTACAAGCATGTACAGTCAAGCAAAACAAATTCCCACATTCACCTGTCTAAAAAACTGTCTTAACGTGTACTTTGAGTCCATCCAGGAGGTGGTTTCATTATTAAATATTATAGTATGTTTCATTATTAGTCCTCTGGATTTGTGGTTGTTCATTATTGAGTTGATCAGAGTTCCCAAGTCTTTCAAAGCTGTTTGTCTTTACAACATTATTGTAACTCAGACCTGTACAACTTGTAAACTTCTTCAGGCCGCAGAGAGGTTGAGACAGAGTGACGATTGTTGGTTGCCTTGGGTCACATGACAGCCACCCGAAATCCTCTGGGAGGCTGCAAGCAGATCTGTGGGCCACATGTTGTGCAGACCTATTGTAACTGGATACAGTTTTCCTGGTTCTGTTTACTTCTCTCTGTATCAGTTCATTAAGTCTTCTAAGGTTTCTCTGAAACCATCCCCTCTATAATTTCTTAAAATACAATATTATTCCACCACACGAAATAGACATTTGTAACTATTGCATAGGATGCCTCACATGCCTGGAATGATCTCCCTTTTCACCTTGGCCTACAGCACCCTTGGTTCTTTCAAGGTTCAGTTTAGGGGCCACATATAAGATCTTTACTGATTCCTTCAGTTAATGCTCTCCCTCAATCCCAAGTTAGTTTGTATTTACTTGTTCATGTGTTACTGGTGCTCCCCCCCCCCCCAGTAAAATATGATCTCCTTGAGGGCAGGGATTACTTTGTTTTTGTCTTTGTACTCTCAGCACCTAATACATTATCTTTTCTTTCTTAATATCCTTCCTTAATTTCTTTTATTTTTTCAATTAACAAGCATTCATTTTCTGTCCCTCCAACTGCCAAACATCATGCCCTCTGGTACTGCTAGGCCACCTTCTTTCCCTTCCATTATTTCCCTCGAGATTTATTCTTTTTTATTCTTCCAGATGAATTTCATTATTTTTTCCTAGCTTCATAAAGTAATCCTTTTGTGATTTGATTGGTATGGCACTGACTAAATAAATTAATTTATATAGTATTGCCAGAGTAACTAATATTCCTCCATTACTTAGGTCTGTATTTCCATAAAAAGTGTTTTTAGTTGTATTCATAAAATTGCTGTTCATGCATCATGGTAGGAAATTTCAATTACGTTATATATTCTGTAGTTATTTTTCAATAAAGTTTATCTATCATTGCTTTTTTAAATATGCAGAAATGCTAATGATTTATATGCATTTATTTTATAACCTACAACTTTAAAGTTATTGTTTCAATTACTTTTTAGTTGATTCTTTAGAGTTCTTTAAGTAAAACATTGTGTCATCTACAAAAAGCAACAATTGTTTCCTCTTTGCCTATGTTTATTTCCTTAATTACTTTTTCTTGCTTTATGGACACTGCTAGCATTTCTACCACCATGTTTAATAATATTAGTGATAATGTACATTCCTGCTTTACCGTGATCTAACTGGAAAGGTCTTTTTTTTAATTTTAACTCCATTATATATAATACTGGCTGTTTGTTTTAGATAGAAACTATTTACTATGTAAAGGGAAAATCTACTTATTCCTGTTATCTGATTGTTTTAAAAAATAGAAATGGATATTGAGTTTTGTCAAGACTTTTCAGCATCCACTGATATAATCTCATATGGTTTTTATTCTTTTTGTTACCAAAATGACCTATTATCTAATACTTTTCCTTATGCTGAACCAACCCTGTTTTCCTGGTATAAATCTAATCTGGTCATAATGTATAGTCTTTTTAATATTTGCAGTATTCATTAGGGATAATGGTCTATTAGGGATAGTTTTCCTTCTATATTTTGTCTCTCCTTGGTTTAAGTATCAAGAACATATGTATATCATTGAAAGGGTTTGGAAGCATTCCTCCTCCTATTTTAAAAACATTTTATGTAACACTGGAATTAACTACTCGTTGAATATTACTTAAAATTTGATTTAACATTTATCTGACCCTGGGGTTTTATTTTAGGGATCTCATTTATGGCTTCTCAATTCATTGTTTCTGATATTGGACATTTAAATATTTCATTTTTCTGTTAATCTGGATATTTTATATTTTTTAAGCATTCATCAATTTCATCTAAATTACCAGTTTTGTTGTCATATGATTGGGGAAAATATTTCCCTTTATTTCCTTTTCAATTGTTATTAATTATTTTTAAATGAAAATTTTGATTTTCCTCTTTATTAAATTAGACTAGCTATTTATTTCATTAATTTTTGAAAAAATCTGTTCTTAGTTTTACTTCTCAAAATCAATCCTTTGTTTTGAGCTGTCAATTTTATTAATCTTTTTTTTTTTCTTAATTTCTACTTTGGTGTTTATTTGGGGGTTTTGATTTGTTGCTTTTCTAGTTGTCTTTTTAGTAGAGAATTAAGAAACAAATGTCTTCTCGTAACCCTAATGTCTTCAATAAGTTAACACAGGCAGAGGTCTTGGGGGTGTTTTTGTTCTATATTGATGATTTTAAGAGAAGGAAATTGGAGGAATGGGAGAATATTCTGGGGAAAAATGGAGTAGGATGCCCCTCAATTTCTTATTTTCTTTTGTTGAAGAAAGCACTAGATATGAATTTTCACTTAAGGGCTGCTTTAGCTGTATCCCTTATGTCTCAATATGCTGCCTTCTTGCTGTAATTTTGATGAAATTTTCTATTCTTTCCATGACTTGGTCTTTGATCCACTAATTCAAGATTAAGATTTAATCTACACTTATTTTTTTAATTTTTTAAAGGATCTTTTAAAAATATAATTTTAAATTGTATCATGGTCAGAAAAGGATGTAGTTAGTAATTCTGCTTCTCTGCATTTGTGAGGTGTGTATGCCTCTAATTCATGGTCAATTATTGTAGTGGTGCAATACACAGTTAGGAAATATGCAAACTCTTTTCTGTTCCCATTTAGTAATCACTAGGGAACTATCATCTTTAATTTTTCAAAAACATTATTTATATCCTTAAACTTCTTGTTTGTCTAGGCCTGAAAAGGCTTCATCGTTATCCTTCTCTGCTATAGTTTGACTATAATTACTACTGTCTATTCTTTCCAACAATTTGAAATATTTTCTTTAAGTATTTAGATGCAATACTATTTGATGAATACATACATGCATATGTATATAGACATATGTATATGTGTGTATAGAGAGAAATAGATGTGATCCTGATTCATTACCTATGATGCCTTTAAGGATAAGTAGTTTTCCAGCTGATCTTTTATTTTTATTGCAGGTTGTCAAAAATTAAGATTGCGATCACTTTTTTGAGTTCACCTGTAGCATAATAAATTCTGCTCCAGCTCCTCATTTTAACGTTACGTGAATCTTTGTTTCAAGTACATTTTAAAGGGTCAATTCATCCTATTCACGTTATAACTGTTCATTGTATATTGCCCTCCATTCTTGTCCTCTTTTACTTTTTTCTCTCTTTGCTCTCTCCCTCTTTACAAAGGAAGTGTTTAAGCATTTACCTAATACTTGTGATCTATAAATGAGAGTATCTTTTTCTCTTTTCCTTGTTTCATACTCAATCACAGATTCTTACTATTTTTTTCCCTTTTAATCCTCCTTTCATGCCCCTACCTCTGATAGAGGATTTTTTTCAGGGGGGGCCACTCCCTCATATTTCTTGCCCTTCTTTTGAACTCTCCCCTTTCCTCTCCTCTACTGGGTTTAATTGTATTTATACACTTCACTTTGGATGTATTCAACCCTCCTTTATTTAGTCAAGATGAAAGTGAAATTTGTAGAAATCTGGTTCCCCCTACCCTTTCCTCAATGTTTGCATGTTTCATTTCATGTACTGTTATAAGGTGAGACAGTGAATTCCCTTCCTTTTCTCCTATTTTCTTCCCCAACTATTTTCCCATTTTTCTGATTTCCTTCTCTTAAAACCATCAATACAGAGCAAAAATACCACCAGGCCCTCTTCTTGGG
Organism: Vombatus ursinus; assembly: GCF_900497805.2. Taxonomy (NCBI): domain Eukaryota; kingdom Metazoa; phylum Chordata; class Mammalia; order Diprotodontia; family Vombatidae; genus Vombatus; species Vombatus ursinus. The sequence goes on along the minus strand of NW_020948840.1, from coordinate 757,192 downwards.
TTAACTTTCTATATGTCCTTTGAAGACATTAGGGTTCTGAGGACATATTTGTTTCTTAATACTCTACTAGGATGTGAAAAATGTATCTTCACAAAGTCTCTCCTTCCAATTCATCAAACTGTACATTTCTTATTTTTCTTGTCACTTATGTTTCCATTTCAAAGTGCCTATTCAATTCTGACCTTTTCATCATGAATGCTTAAAAATCTCCTATTCATTACTGTAGAATTAAGTGAGTTTTGTTGGACATATTATTCTTGGTCATAAGCTTTAGATTTTATCTTTTGCAATATACATTTTACAAGCTCTCTTCTCCTTCATAAAGCAACTGTTAAGTCTTGTGTGATCCTAATTTTGGTTCCTTGGTATTCAATTTCTTGCTTTCTGGATGTTTGCAGTATTTTTTTTTTTTTTTTTGTGAGGCAATCAGGGTTAAGTGACTTGCCCAGGGTCACACAGCTAGTAAGTGTCAAGTATCTGAGGTCACATTTGAACTCGGGTCCTCCTGACTCCAGGGTCGATGCTCTATCCACTGCGCTACCTAGCTGCCCCCATTTGCAGTTTTTTTTTTTCTTTTAACTGGAAGCTTTGCATTTTGGCTTTGATGTTCCTAGGATTATTCATTTTCAAATTTCTTTCAGAAGTGAACAGTGTATTCTTTCCATTTTCACTTTGCCTTCTGATTCTAAGAGACATGGACAGTTTACGTATATAACTTCTGGAAATATGGTATCCAAAGTTGGGTTGGGTTTTTCTTTGGGGGGGAGGGGGAAGTTATGATTTTCAGATAGCCTGAGGATTTTATTTATCCTTGATTTATTTCCCAACATCTTATATTTTCTTCTATTCTTTCAATTTTTTATTTATCTTATTACTTTTTATCTCAGGGAGTCACTGATTTGTTTGGACCAACTTCTCTAATTTTTAGGAGTTAATTTCTTTCATAAGGTTTATCACCATCTTTTCTAAGTTATTAATTCTCCTTGCCATTCTTTCCTCTTTAGCTATTTCTATTTTATGTCTCATTTCATTTCTTCCAGGTACTCTTGTAATCCTTGTGGCTAGGATATTCTTTTTTCCAAGTCTCTACTTGGACTTGTGGAATTAATTCTCTTCTACTAGGTTTAACCACTGGGTATTTCAGTCCAGGGGATTTCTCCATTGGGTTTGGTATTTTCCTTCATTAATTTCCAGTTTCTGTTTCTGGAATTGTGGGTTGGTGTCTGGGTTAAACTCTACTTCCATCCTTCTGAATGGTGTAGGCAGGTCCTTGTTGCTCCTAAGCACAGTGGCTAAGAATAGGGCCTACATTTTGTAGGAAATGTCTATCTTTGTCTTCCATTGTGGTTCAGGGCCAAGCTACCCGGATGACAAATAGGCATTCTGCTAAGGCTGCTTGGATGAATCAGGTGTAGGTTTGCCTGGATCCTGGTCTGGCCCTGTTTCTTGCTGCTACTGCTGGAATTCTAGGGTTGTTCCATGTTGGGCACTGTTCTAAGCTGCTCCATCTCCTGCTTGTCTCTGGGGTCACCCTGAACCTAATGCTCCTATGGTCTGGCTTCCTGCTGTGCCTGAGCCTCTATGTGGTTGCCCTTTGCTGGACGTTGCTCTGGAATTGTCTCCTGTTGTTGGGTCTGGCTGCTTTCACCTACTGTGGCTTATCTTGATTATATTAGTCTTTTTTTTTTTTTGTGAGGCAATTGGAGTTAAGTGACTTGCCCAAGGTCACACAGCTAGTACGTGTCAAGTGTTTGGTCTGAGGCCGGATTTGAACTCAGGTCCTCCTGACTTCAGGGCCAGTGCTGTATTAGTCTTTTGATGTAGCCTTGTACTGAATGGAAGGGTTTTACAGTTACATTTCTAACTTTCTTTTCCATTATTCCTTCTGTGGCGTTTTTAGAACTTAACTTGGGTTTTTATGGGGGGATCTGGGCTCTTCTAGATCCTATCACACTGCCATTTTCCCACAGTCTTCACCAGTGCTCTTTCAAGGAGAGAAATGATATGCTGGTTAGGTAATAAGGAATTATAATTATATATATTTACTATCACATCCATTAAAGTCTTCCTCTGCCTCATCCTGGGGTAGAGTGACTTTATGTTCTGAAAGATTATGTCAACTGAATATAAGGCCTGGCAGGTCCTACATCAAGCTGGAAAGCTTCTAATATGAGCCCAATAATGTACTGTGTATCTGATATCTGAGGACCTACTACTAGCAATGAGATTATTTCACTTTTGTTGTGTATATTTTATTGCCCTCCACAAACTAAATCTTCTGGCAATGTATGGGCATATCTACTTTTCTAGGAACTATCCATTACTGAGTTTTGTCATTTTTAGTTATTTATGTCAGTGTAATCAAGTATTAAATGCTATCTCAGAGCTGTTTTAATTTATGCTTACTAAGGTTGAAGATTTTTTAGTGATTCAGTTTGACATTTTTAAAATGTCTATGCTTTTCCTCTCTTGTACGCTGCCTATTCATACTCTTTCACTACTTATCCAGTAATAACTGAGCAATGCTTTATTTGTATGCATTCTTTATTTTATTTTATTATTATTTTTTTTTTTAGTGAGGCAATCAGGGTTAAGTGACTTGCCCAAGGTCACACAGCTAGTATGTGTCAAGTGTTTGGTCTGAGGCCGGATACGAATTCAGGTCCTCCTGACTTCAGGGCCGGTGCTCTATCCACTGCGCCACCTAGCTGCCCCTATGTATTCTTTATAAATTTTAGATGTTAAGCTTTATTGTATTTGCTGGATATTTTATGCAAACTTATTTTTTCTTTCTATATTATGTTTTTGTTGTACAGAAATTAAAATTTTTTTGCAATCAAATCCATCTGCATACCTTTAATTTTATATGTTCAAATAGTAAGGCACAGAATTTGCATACTAAGGGGCTACCAACTGCTCAAACAACTGCAGCCTACATTTAGATAATAAAATTAGGTACAGAAGATACTGGTTAAAAAAAAAAATTGGAACTACTTGAGATTTCTTTTTATCAATGTGAACCAGAAAATATCTGATATCCACTTATAGACAGATAGGTCCCAAGCTACCAAAATGAACATACTGCCTGAACAAATCACAATTAAAAGACTGAAAGATAAATAAAGCTTAAAAAAATCTCATTTCAAGGGTTAGCTCTCCCAGAACCAAAGAACCTCAGAGATAGAAGGGATCTCTAAGGCTTTTCAGTCCAACTTACAATATCTTTCAAGTGAAAGTTGAGAAAGGATTTGCATGAAAGCTGTGGGAGATAGGATGGTATTTTGGCACCTCTTTTACAGTTAAGAGAAATCACTGGTTACTCTTAAAAATCAAGCCATGCCTTTTACAGATGTGAAAACTGTCAATTATTGGAAAGTTAATACTGTATTCCTGATATTCCTTTACCAAGCTTATAAACAGGTTTATATGAATTCAACTGGATTATAGAAACATCTCCAAAGTTTTTCTTTATTCTCTTCTTTTCCAATTCCATTCCTTCTTCAATTCATAGTCAAAGAAATGTGGTTATCAAGACTGACTCAAGATACAACATATTTTTCTCACATTCTTAACAGGCCTACTTTGGACTAGAGCTCCATAAATGCAAAGACTATACAAAAGTCAGTTGTATACCTCCTTATACTTCATATAATACTTCATACTATTTCATAATACATAGATTCAAATGAAAGTTTTCCATTTTAATTCTTTACCAAACAATTTTAATTTTGCTTAAAAACAAATACAATTTTTAGACATAGTATTTATATAACTCCTGTGGCACTCATTTCCTGAAAGAACATTTATAAATAGTTCAAATTAGACATGGTTTTTAATACAGTTCAACTGTTATTCCAATACATAACTCTGTGAACACTGTCAAAATCAGTCAAGTCAATAAGCATTTATAAATTAGTACTTCCTATGTGTGAGGCACTGAGCAAAACCCTGGTAATTAAAAAAAAAAGCAAAAACATGGTCCCTACTCTCAAGGACCTCATAGACTAATAGAGGAGAATGAAATAATTATGTTATTTTAAAGATGACCTATAATTTCATTGGTATAGGGAGTCTCAGTGAGGAAATTCACCAATGCAGACCATGATTTTCTCTGCAACTCAGAGTCTTAGTTCCAGAGGCACTAAGAGGTTAAGTGACTTCACATAACTAGGATGTATCAGAAATGGGACTTTAACTCAGGTTTTTCTGACTTCAAAGATGGCCCTCTATCCACTACACCAAAGCTGTCTATGTGCATGAGTATGTGTGTGTATACACATATACAAAGATATTAATGTAACACATATGTAAATGTACATATGTATTCATACATGCACATATAAACAGATTTTTAAAAATCTTTCTTACTTTATTCAACATATGATTAAGTTACAAGTCACTCTAACCAATAATTTTCCCCCATCTGTTTTAATTTGGTTCAACAAACATTTATTAAGGCACAAGCTAAGCACTAGGGGAAATACAAAGGTAAGACAGTCTTAATGTTTGCTACACAGGTGAATAAAAATATAATCTCACTAATATTTTGCTATTCTTCAATAATTTGTTTAAATTTTTAATATGAAGACTTTATAACAATATTACTTCCATTAAGTCCTTCTTGATGCTTGTTCGTGGTGTGGAGGTGACTCTGAATTCTGACAGCAGAATACCAGCTCTGGCAGGTAATATCAAGCTGACAAGACTTCAAGGATGGGCCTGGCAGCAGGCCTAAGGATCATCCTGGCTAAGTTTGAAGATGTTTATCACAGGAATGCTGGGTACTAGGATTTACTTTTGACTTACAGCAACTCATGAAAATGTCTAAGATACATACAACTTGTCATCTGCAGTGATGGATGGAGCGTGCACACTGAAACAATAAATCTTTTGAAGTAATGAAGTACAGTTCTGTGGCAAAAACACTGTGAAGATATGTAGAAGCAAATTTCTCAAAATCATTTCCACTTTTATCTTCTTAAAATCTTCTTGCTTTTTTGGATTTAGAGGCTTTACTTTTATTCTCATATTTTTTGTAAAAAAGTCTCTTTTCAATTAAGCTTACCTCTTCATGAAGAAGTGAAGTCTTTATCCTCAGTAGGAAGGAGAAAAAATTTAGTACAAACTGGTAGCTCACAGAAAAATTTGATTCTTCATAGGTAGTTACATGTTTACAGTAACTAGGAAAACAAAAGAAAACATGATTTAAATGGTAATATGTTCCTTTAAAATCAGAAGGAAAGATGAATAATAATAGATCTAAAAGGGTAAAAGTCCTTGAAATAAAAATTGCAAGACAAAGGAAACTGAATTAATACCTGATAAAAGTATCATAAACCCCATGGTTTCCAAGAAAGAATGGAATGGCAGCAGGATGTTCCAAAATGGTTCAAGAGAGAAATCAGATCCTTTAGAGAACTTCAATGAGAACTGGGAGAATTTATGACCTGCACAGCTTAACAGAATAGAAAAACCTGAATCCATGGCGGTGAGTCTCTCCAAAGAAGTGAGAGAACATAAGACTGGAATGTGAGGAAGTGCTGAATGAGGTGATATAGTTGTGTTGGAGACCAACTCATGATTATCTATAGCAGGGGAGGGTGGGACACAACCTATCTTCCCACCCTGATGACTCCCCACTTTCGGTCAAGCCATGGCACCTTTGGGGTCAATTCCACACATCTCCAACAACCCAGTGAATCAATAGCTTCCACTGAGAGCCTACTGCTATAGATGGGAATCAGAGATCCCCAATTTTTTTCATATTATATTGATGGTCATCATAGATTTTTAGGGACTTAAACCTGAAATTCTCAAGAGTGATGGGATCAGTGATTTCGTCACATGAAGATGATATTATTAAACTATTTTGGTCAAGAGGCAAAAAACTTTTCCATGTATAGGCAGGCGCCATGCAAAACCTTTCACATAGTTTACCCTTGTTTCAGATAAACAAGGTAAACAACCCCCAAGTAAGGAATAGTTCTTGCTAATTCTTCAAAGTCAAGTTCTCAAACTTGAATGTACCTCATAAATATTAATACAACAAAATACTAGCTATCTGAAACCCACAGGAGGCATTCTGTATAACTATTTTCCAAAAAAGCCATGGGTTTACTCCTTTTAGGTACCCAAACTATTTTGCACGGCAATATTTCCAGGTAGTATTATATACTTTACCTTCTTAAATATAAAATACTGAACATAATTTAATACTACTTGTTGACTCAGGGGTCCTTAAGATGCACATCAATTATTAAGCTGTGTAGTAATAGCCCTCTCAGGACTACTGGTTGTGGAGGGCTATTTGCCTCAGACAGTTATATTTTCTGAATTTCTGTGATGGCTTTTTGTGATCCCTTTTTTTGTTTGGGTGGGAGTTAAATTTTTTTGCTGCTGTCAGTGTGCCTGCCTCCAATGAGTAACTCTTAGAATTAGAACCCAAATAGGCAAGACTTTAAGAACTGCCATATAAAATAAATAAACAGATTATGAATGATGACAGTGGGGTTGGGAGATGAGGGAGGGATTAATCATCTATGAGTAAAGTATATCAGCTCTAGCATACGGATCATAACCTCACAGATTTAGAGTTGGAAGGGATCTCAAAGACAATCTAGTACAATTTCCTCATTTTATAGATGAGAAAACAGAGGCCCACCAAGATAAAGCTGACATGCCCAAGTTTATAAAGCAAGTAAGTAGCACAGCTGAAATTCCAACCCAGATCTTCTGACTCTATATCTAATGGTCTTTCAATACTATATCATAACATAAAAATTCTGAAAGTCTTCATAAGATGGTAACTATTTTTTTTGTACATGAACTTGAGACCTACCACTACCATCACTTGGTCAAAGAGTGTGTATATAAAATATAAGTTAAGTTTTGAAAAACATAAACCAAAGCATTAAAATGCAAAACCCAATGAGGAATTAACATCACTAATACCCTAATACCTTAAATACAATTGATATGGTTTACAGACTTAGTCTATCACAAATAACTGGCCATCCTGGTGAAAATGTATTTAGGCAGAATATTGATCAAGACATTGATAACACATTGATCAAATAAAGGAAAAAGAAATATTGGAGAAGCTGCAGGAAAATTGGCACTTGTTACATTGTTGTTCAACTCTGGAAAGCAATCTGAAACTATATCCAAAAAGTTACTAAACTGTGCAAAACCTTTGACCCAGCAATACCACTACTGACAAAAAAAGAGCAAAAGATATTATATGCATGAAAATATTTGTAGTAGCTCTTTTTATATTAGCAAAGAACTGAAAACTAAGGTACTATCCATCAATTAGTTGATCAAATTATGATATAATGAACATACTGGAATATTACTTTGCTATAAGAAATGAAGAAAGAGATGGTTTCAAAGAAACCTGGTTAGAACTTGTATAAACTGATGAAGGAAGTGAGCATAATCAGGACAATAATTTCCACTAAAACAACAACACTGTAACAATAACAGTTTTTAAATCTGACCAATTCGATGACCAATCATGATCCCAAAAGATTTAAGTTCCATGAAGCATGTCACTGAGCCCCTGATGGACTTACACGCAGAATGAAACACACATGTTTGGACATGGCCAATATGGGAATTTGTTTTGCTTGACTATGTTTGTTAAGGGATTTTGTCTTCCTTTGTTGTCTCTGTATACCAAGTGCATAAACAATATATGGCGCATAGGAGGCATAAGTGCTTGTTAATAAATGCTTGCTAAATTAACCTTAATTTCTTTACCTCTGTGTAACCTTTCCCTGCATTTTAACTTTATCCTAAGTAGGCTCTTAAAATACTCAATAAAATGCTTTTCAAATTTATCTTAGATAATTCTTCAAGTTTACATTTAATACTCAGTCTAAAGAGATCCTAAAAAAGGTCTGTGCACTATAAAAATACACCTGAAGAATTTGTTGACTGACATGAAAGTAAACCATGCAAAATTCTAGATCAGAAAGGAAAAGTGTAATATTTCAATATGACAAAATAAAAGAAGTGCCTAAATATTTTAGGGGGAGGAACTCAAGAATAAAGTTATTCTAAAATTGCTATTATTATGTCAAATTAATGATGACTTTAAAAACCTTGAGGTATTCAAATTAATGATTCACACAATGAGAACTTAGACACAGACACACATTTAATGATGGCAGTACCTCACCAGAGAAGTTTGGGGAAAAGCAAAATACAATAATGATTTCAAATTTGGGCATGCTGAATATGAGAAGCCTATAGGACATTACAAAGAAAGGTTCAGCAAGCAGCTGGCAATGCAGGACTGACACACAGGAGAGAGATTAGGGATAGATCTATAACCTGGGTATCATCTGCATAGATATGATCTCTGCATCGATGGCAGCTAGAGAGATCACAGAGAACAAATATAAAGAGAGAAAACTCAGAGGCCTGAGGGGCACCCATGTTGAGAGGGTAGGGCATAGATGATAAAACTCAAAAGGAGTTGCCACAAAGACAGGAGAAAAACCAGAAGATAGTTATGTCCTCAAGGCCAAGGAAGGATACTATGCAAGAGAAGGTGTATAATAATGTCAAAAACTGAAGAAGTTAAGGAGAATTAGGAATGAAATTTAGCAGCTGGGGGATTGCTCTAACTTGGGAAAGAGTAGTTTTAGTAAAGTGGTGGGGTTGGAAGCTATAATGCAAGGGACTAGGAGGTATATGGAAATTGAGAAGGTGGAGAAAATGAATGTAAGTTTTTTTTTCTCTTAGAGTTTGATTGGAAAAAGGAAGAGAAATGAAGGATAACTTGAAGGGGTGATAAGGTCAAGAGAAGGTTTTTTAAGGATTGAACTGACTTGGACATACTTATAGGTAGAAATGAAGAAGCCAGTGGATAAAGTAAGATGGAAAATGGAAGAGGTAATAATGAAAGGGGTAAGCTCCCAGAGGAGATATGACCTATGCTATTAGGGAATGGGATCAACGACAATTAGAGGAGTTAGCTTTTGGTAAGAAGAAGAGGAATCTCTTTTTCTTTTTTAAAAATTAACTTATTTTTAGTTTTCAACATTTGCTTTTATAAGGTTTTGAATTCTAAATACTTCCCTCCTTCCACTTTCCCATCCCCAAGATGGCATGCAATCTGATATAGGCTATACATGTATGATCATATTAAACATATTTTCACATCAGTCATGTTGTGCAAGAAGAATCAGAACAAAAGGGAAAAACCATGAGAAAGAGAAAACAAAAAACAACAAAAGAAAGAGAAAATGGCATGCTCTGATCTGCATTCAGACTCCACAGTTCTTTCTCTGGATGTGGATAGCATTTTCCATCTCGAGTCTTTTGGAACTGTCTTAGATCATTGTACTGTTAGACTTAGCTCAAAAGAGCCAAGTCTAACATAGTCAATGCATACAACGCACAATGTTACTGTTACTATGTACAATGTTCTCCTAGTTATGCTCACTTCACTCAGTATGAGTTCACGCAGATCTTTCCAAGTTTTTCTGAAGTCTGCCTTGCTCACCATTTCTTATGGAACAACAGTATTTCATTACATTCACATACACAACTTGTTCAGTCATTTCCCAATTGATGGGCATCCCCTCAATTTCCAATTCTTGGTCACCACAAAAAGAGCAGCTATAAATATTTTTGTACACGTTGGTCCTTTAAGGAATCTCTTTTTCAAAGACAGGTACAAAGAGAGAATAAGTAGTAATAGTTTTGCAGTGTTGGAGTAAAGAAAATAGAGAGCTCATGACATGTTTTTCTCAGTAAAGCAGGAAATAAGTCCTTTGCTGAGAAGCATACTAATTATTTTTATGACCTTGGTCAAGTCACTTAACTGTTCTTGGCCTCAATTTTCTCATCTGCAAAGAAGGAGAGAAGGGGAAGTTGGACTAGATGGTCTCGGAAGTCCCTTCCAGTGCTAGGAGTATAACTCTATAAAGACAGGGTAATTATAGAAGGCTTCAAATAAGAGAGGTCTTCAACTGATATTGTGGGGAATGGGAAAGAAAGCTAACTGAGAATAAAAGCAACAAGGATCCATTGAGATTAGATGACAAACTTTCAGTGGACCTTGTCAACTGAATTGAAATCAGGTCAGGTGCCTTAATTCAATTATATTTAGCTCAATTAATCATTAAGTGCCTATTATATAAAAGGCCAAGCTCTAGGCATTGGGAATTAAAAGATAAATAAAACATAGTCTCTAATCTTAAAATGTTTATAATCAATCAATAAATATTCATTAAGAAACTACTATGTGCCAGGTACAGCACTAAGCACTGGGGACACAAAAAGTGGACAGTTCCTACCCTCAAGGAGTTTACAATCTAATTAGGGAGACAACAAATAAACAAATGTGAATAAACTTTACACAGGTTAAACAGAAAATAAGTAAAAGAGGGAAGGCACCAGAATTAGGAGCAGTTGGGAAAGGCTTCCTGTAGAAGATGGAATTTTAGCTGGGAAGCCAGGGAAACCAGTTGGCAGGTTTGAGGAGGGATTACATTCCAGGCATGGAGGACAACCAGATAAAATGTCTGGAGCGGAGAGATGGAATGTCTAGTTGGTGAACTAGCAAAGAGGTCAGTATTATTGGATCAGAGTACCCAGGGGAATTTAAGATAAAAGAAGACTTAATAGGTCTCAGAGAAGGTGGTAGATTATGCAGGGCTTTGGATGTCAAATAGATTTTGTATCTGATCCTATAGGTGATAGGGAGCCACTGGAGTTTATTTAGCAGGGAGTGATGGTTGGACTGGTGCTTTAGAAAAATCACGTGAGTGGCTGAGTAGAGGATGGACTGGAGTTGGGAGAGACTTGAGACAAGCAGACGTTATTGCAATAATCAAGGCATGCACTAGAGCGGTGGCAGTGTCAGAGGAGAGGAGGGATATTAGAGGGATGTTGCAAAAGTGAAGTCAATAGGCCTTGGCAACATACTGGATATGGGCAGTGAGAGATAGTGAAGAATCCAAAATGACTCCCAGGTTGTGAACCTGAGGGACTGGAAGAATGCTGTTGCCCTCTACAGTTACAGGGAACTTGGGGGGAAGAAGGGGAAGCAAGCACATAAATAGTAATGAAATAAAGAAAAGTGATGTCACTCAAATAAGTCCAGGCAACTCACTAATCTTATGGGAGAATGAAGTAAATGCAAAGGAGAGGTACAGGAAAGTACTGTGACAAACCTGGGGCAAGGGAAAGGGGTATTAGTCACAGTTTCATGGAGATGGCATCTGAACTGGGCCTTGAAAGAAGGGCCCGTGTTTCCTTTCTCCAGTCCTTTCAGACAAGAATGATCTCTATCTCCTCAGAACTCCCAAAGCATTTTGCACCTTTCTCGAGAGACTTTCAAAAACTATTATACTTCTTTTTCCCACTGTAATTTTCACTCATTGCAGAGAATGAGTCATGTTATTTTTATATTTCCCACTAACCTAGCACAATGTCATATATGTAGTGGGTCCTCAGTAAAGATGTATTGAATGAATGAAAGAACACATGGCATTAAGGAAAAAAATATGTACATGATTCAAAACTGTAGTCTCTAAACCTAGTTAAGCTGGATCTTGACCAAAGGACACACAGTCCATCAAGAGCCTTCCCAGATTTGTAGGACTTTTCAGACCTTTTGTTCCTCTGGCATTGACTCTGAGAACCAGAGATCACCTCCACCACAGCAGACTGGAAGATTATATACCTGCCTTTTTGGGGGTCTAAAACCATGATGTCATCAGTAGATCAACACCTCCTTTGTAACTTATAATCTTAGATTTAGGTACCGAGAAGATTAGTAGTGACTTGCCCCTGGTCACACCGACAATATTTCAGTTCAGATCAGGAAAACCTAGTCTATCACATGTGTATGTTTGTAAAATACACACATACACATGCATATGTGTATTGTATAGATATATATGTGTATTGATATGCAAATATGTATTATCTATTGGGGTTTATCTTAAACACAAAAATAAATTATTTGGTTAATTTTGGAAAACCATATGCATACCAGAGAGTTCCTTTCCTCTACTACTTAAATGAAAATTTCTAATTCTTACAAAAGGAGACTCAAGAGACATCATTACCAAACAAGCACTTGAAGAATGCTGTAAAACTGGTTTAATCTAAACCAATTAAAATCTCACATAAACTTTCACACTTTTTTTTGGGGGGGGGATTGGCATTATACTATTTCCTCTATAGATAATTTGCTCCAATTGAATTCTTTTAATTCTACTTTTTCGATATCAAGAATATTTATCTCCTTAGAAACAATATATTTCCAATGAATGAATATGAAAAGAAATTATGTAATGAAATGGAGAAAGGACAAATATAATATAATAGTTGTGCCACAATTATTTGTATGAAAATAGTAGTAGCACTAAGAACTAAATTACCCTAAAATTTTCATATAGGTATTTATTTCTGAAAGGCAATTCTTTGTAGTGCTAAGGGCATCAAACTTGGAGTCAGGCAAGACCTTGGGTCTAGTTCTCTACAACATTGACAAGCTGTGTTCCTTGGCAAGTTACTTAATTTCATTAAATTTCAGTCTCCCCATCTGTAAAATCTGGATAATGATGGTTATAAAGAATATGCTTTGAAAAATTTCAAGCATTATATGGGAGATATTATTGTTATTATAACTGGCTTTTCAATTAACTTCTCAGGAACTCAGACAACTCTTTAAGTCTGTAAGTTGCAGAGAAGGTGTCAGCCTGCATGGGTAGAGGGAGTTTCCCTCATCTGGAAGTTCCCTGTCCTAATTAAATCATAGGTCTAGTTCCTATCCCTCATTTAGTACATGTACATACTTGTCTTCCTCATTAGAATGTTAGCTCCTTGAAAAGAGAGGTTATTTCAATCTATGTACTTGTATCCCCAGTACCTTGCACAGAAGCTTAATAAATATATGTAGAATGATTATTGTTTTTGCTCTAGATTTGTTACATCATTGTACAGAAGTTTTGTTTTTTTTTTTTTTTGCATAGAAGCTTCCACCATCAAGGCAGATCAGCAACTGAGAGGTTAAGTGACTTGCCATGGTCACACATCTAGTATGTATCAAAGGCAATATTTGAACCTAGGTCTTCCTGCCTCTCAGCCCAGTACTGTATCCATTATAAGCCACACAGTCTCTTTTGTCATAGTCTCACTATTCTTATGTTTTTGATGAAGCTCAGGTATCAAGTTCCTATGACAAGTGTCGTTCCTGCTATTATTCTTTTATATGTTCAAAGGACAATTATACAGGCAGATAAAATAACTATTTTTTGTTGCTGAAAAAAAAGTATTAGGATGTAAGCTCATCCACTACAGGTTTATTACTGTTTTTACTCTATTCCTTCTCTCTTGCAGACTCATTTCAATGAATTTAAAGTACTCAAATGGTTCTGTGATCTCATTGATGTGAATGTTTTCTCCAGTGATAGAATAATGTTATTTCCATGAGACATTTAGTCATTTCCTACTGTAGTGCTTATAATATTAACAGAAAGGCAAGCATTAAGATAACTGAAGTTTATGCATCAACATCAACTACAAAGGATGACAAAGTAGAGAAATTCTACAAACTGGATAAAACTTGCCAAATTAAATCAGTATACAGTCTAATATTCAAATGTAAAATAGGTAAAGAAAAAACTAGCAGTTCACTGGATCACTTCCTAAACCTCACCAGGCAATTATTCAGACTTGAACTTGCCCATCAATATGACTTCATCTCAAAATATAATATGATTATCACTAGATTTGGATGTCTCAGAAAAAATATTACGTAGTATTCTCACTGACATGGTTGGTTACATTTATGGAACACCAACTACCAAAAAATTGTATGATGCAAGTGGGCATGCATCTCTCAGCTCCATTCATTAATTCGACAAACATCTATTAAATGCCTACTATGTGCTAGGCACTGTGCTAGATGGTAGAGATACAAAGGCAAAAATGAAACAGTCTCTCCTCTCAAAGAACTTTCATTCTCCTGGGGGAGGGGAAAAAAGCAACATGTACACAGATAAATACAAAGCATATACAAAATAAACATAGAGTAGTTTTGCTTGATGAATGATTGCTATGGGAGAGAGACAAACAACTGGGGGAATTAAGAAAGGGCCTCTTGTAGGAAGTGATATGAATAGAAGTAGGAGTTCTAAGAGGTGGAGGTGAGGAAAAAGCATTCCAGGAAAAGTTTATGCAGTAATGTCTATGTGAAACTGTAGATAGGCTAATTTGGCCATAATACAAGAATGAGTTAAGTAATAGTGAGTTAAGAACGTGAAAAAAGTCTGGAGAGATTAGCTGGAGTAAGGCAGTGAAGAACTTTCAATGTCAAAGAGAAGAGTTTGTATTTTATCCTAAGGCAAAAGGAAGCCACTGAAACTTCCAGAGCAGGAAAGTGATCTAATCAGACACATGCTTCAGGAGTAACAATTTGGCAGCTGTATGAGGATGGATTGGACGGAAGAGAAGCAGGCTGTAGGAAAACCAAATGGGACATTATTACAATAGTCTGGTGACAAAGGCTCAATCAGGACAGTGGCTACTAAGTAGAGAGAAGGGAAGAAATGGTAATTGATTGGTTATGTGGAGTGAGTAAAAGTATAGAGTTGAGGATAATTCCTAGGTTACAAACTTTAATTATTGAAAGAACAGTGATTTCCTTGACAGATCTAGTTATTTGCTCACACTGATCCCCTATGCCCAGGATGCCCTCTCTCTCTAGCCTTCTTCCTTGCTGAATTCCTACCCATCTTTAAAAATCTAACTCAAATGCTACCTCCTTCAGGAAAATCTGAGTTCTCTAGTTTGGAAAATCACATATCATTTGTTTTGCAGGTTTTTAATGCACTTATGAGGTAATCTTATGTATTTGTATTATCTTATCCCTCTAGCAGACTTTAATAACCTTGATGACAGAAATCATGCTTTATCTAAATTTTGTCTCCCTAGAGGACAGAATAGTGCTTTGCATACAGTGGGTGATTATTAAATATTTATTAAATGGTTAGTGAGTAAATGGCTACCAATATTTATTTCAAAATTTAAGTGAGACCACTTTTACTGAGTCCCAATAGAATCTGAAATCACTTCCCTAGTAAGAAAAAGCAAAGATGCTTCACATGGTATGGCTGAATATTTTTGCGGCTTTGCTTGTTTAAAAGACTACTTTTGTTTCAGAAGAGGGGTCATTTCTTCTTACAAGAAAAAATTTCCCTCAATCTTATCACAGTGTCATTTTAAGAAAAGTGTTCATTGCTCTGGAAAGAGTAGCGGGAAACTGAAACCTTTTTACTGCTGCTGTTTTAAGGTTTTCTAAAATACATAGTATAAGGGACTATTTGTGCAATATGCTTTCAAGAAACAGGTTCTAACATTGATCAATATTTATCTGCATTTTGATTAGTTCATCACTTTGCTGTAGATTGATTTAACTGGACCAAAAAGTTCTATAATTCTGTATCACCTCCCTTTTAAAATCTCTGTTTTTGTTTTACACAACACAAGGAAATGGTACACATCTTTGGACTTTTAGCCCCTCAATCTTCCAGTCACATCAATCTAGCTGTAATTGACTAATATGCCAAATTTTACATAAAGAATTTCATGTTACAACTGGTTTAGCAAAAGGGCAAACACTTCATTCCTTTCGGCCTAACTCTTCCCTCAAAGTGCCACATACCTCTTACAGAACTTCTGAGTGCTAAGCCAATACTGTGAGTTCAAGGTTGTTAATGATTTCCCTTTCTTTTGTAGGATTTTCTGAAGACTGTGTCCATGGAAGCAAGTTGTATTCTGGTCTTCTGCCCAGTTCAACTGGAAACTTGATGGTTTCTTCTTTTCTGGATTTGGTGCTGAATCAACCAGTATGCTAAATTGTTTTTGGAGGTTTGCTACCATTCCTGGAAATAGATGGAAGAAAACCGCATAAGAAAAAGCAGTGCTTAACTCACAGAAATACAAAGTACATAATATGATAATGATACCAATTGTTTAAAAAAGCATCCTCGAGTACTGTTCCCCTTTGAAGTAATCCCTTTGGATGGCTAGAGACACTAAATCCAAAGCTTGTGGTGCTCAAAGAAAATAGTAACTTTTCGTTACAATCACATTTTGTTTCTGAAACAAAATGATACTGCCCACTTTAACCATTCACTGTATTCACCAAGGCTCAAATGATTTCTAATCAACAGGAGAATGTTTTTTTCTTGCTTCCAAAATGCAAGCCTTCTGTTAAAGGATGAGGGTAGAATACTAGAATAGAGGTAGGAGGGATTTCAACAGACTTGGGCTATGGTCCCAGATGAGACACTAATTTACTATGCAATCTTAGACAAACCACTTAACTTCCTCTAGGGCTCTTCTACTGTAAAGTGAGGGAAGAGGGATGGGTTACATGATTTCTAAGTTTACTTCTCTGTGTTTAGAATATTATGACTTTACTTTAAGACTTACATTCATTGAAGACATTTAAAAAGGAAATGTGAAGGAATGTAAAGGCCATTTCAAAAGATGTTTCAACTATCCATATAATCTTAAGGTTTTCAGCTGCAAAAACATTTAAACCTCAGTTTTTAATAATGGCAGCAATGCTGGACAAAGTGTATTTGATGATTAAAATAGCTATTTTGATAGGGACAATACTTTTTTATGTGTGTGCATTATGGCATCTTAAAAACATCAGTTATAACTTATAATCACAGCTTGTATATTTACAATTTTAAAAAATACAGATTTTACTTCTATATAAATGGTGGCCTGGTATAGTGGCAAGAATAGAAGACTTTGAGTCAAGAGACCTGGATTTGAGTCCCATCTCTGAAACTTCCTAAGCATATTTCCTGTGGCAAAATACTCTAACTTTGTGGCTTTAGTTTCCTCATATATAAGATGACCAAAATAAGATGTGTACTGCTAACTTGTTGTAAGGAAAGCACCTTATAAACTAAATGAATATGAGATATGATTTTTATAATCATCATTACTGTTATTGTTATTATCAGAAAACATATTACTGCCAACATAATTGAGCAGTTTTGGTCACATATTAAATCCTGCGGATAAGGAAAATGATAAGATAAAACTATGTAAGTACATAATAAGTAAGTGAAAACAATACTCGAGAAAAATTCAACTCACGTCGTCTTTTGTAAACTACTGATCTGTCCACTGATGAATAATACAGTGGCTTTGCACTTTTCCACAGGTACCTATAAATGGAAAAAAATTGTAACATGATGGAAAAGAAATGATGAAGGAGAGACCACTTTCAGTTGAAGGCAGTGAAATAAAAGAATGCTACCTAAAGTAAATGATACCCATTAGTCCTTGAAGGAAAGGAGAAACTAGTTTCTTTTAAAGCTTAGCTTAAGCACCATATGATGTCACACTTAATTCACCAACACCCCCACTTCTAGTGTACCCCTAAAATTATCTTGTATCTACTTTGTATATATTTATATGTATATATATGTATGTACACACATGTTTTATGTAAACTTATATCTGTACTTATTCTTTCCCCTGATATAATGTAAAGCTCCTTGAGGGCAGAGACTACTTCATTTTTTTTTTTTTGGTCTTCGTATATCTAGCACCTAGGATGATGCCAGGAATATAGTAGGTGCTCAATAAATGTTTCTGACTGATTCAACAGATGGAGATGGTGATGGTCCATTTTAAGTATGGGGATGATAAGGGCAAAGGCACTGTGACAAAAAAAGGCAGGCAAGAACAGGATACAGAAAACAGTTCAATTTGGTTGAAAATAAGTTCATGGAGACGAGTAATGAGATAAGCCTGAGAAGATGGTTTGAAATCAGAATGCAGAGGACCTTGAATGATAAAATCAAGAATTTTTACTTTATTCAGTATACACTAAGTAGTCACTGAGGGTTTCTGAGTAAAGGAATGATGTGATTAGAGCAATAAATTGGGAAAGTTACTAAAACAGCCATGAAAAGGATGAATTACAGACACAATGGGGAGGAAGACAATTTATGCAAATATTTGCATAATCTACGTGAGAAGAGAGTAGGAGTTGAAAAGGGAAGACTGATAATATAGTATAGTGAGTCAATAAACATTTATTAAGTGAACTCACAATTTAGGAGTATAGGTGTAAATCCTGCCCAAGAAGCCTTGCCATTTCAGAAGGAGATCATAAAATACATGGCTTCTTCTCCAATCTTTATTATGTAACAAAAGGTCAAATGAGTCATTTTTGAAAATGTTGCTTTAGAATCTATAAACTTATACTACTTCTAATTTATGTGGAATAAAAATAATACAGGTTGTCCCAAAAGTCTTAGTTCAGTTTTAAGTTATTAAAGTTTAGGCCTTTGGGATACCTTGCATATATTGACTTCAATTTAATATCTTTCTGAAATGCTTCAATATCATATTGACACAAAATAAGATTAAAGAAATTTTGTCAGCTCAAAAAATATTTTCACCAATCATTCTTGATCACATAAGACTAAAAAGATCAGTACATGGCCAAGAGAATGATGATCTAGGACAGGGGTGGGGAGCCTGTGGCCTTGAGGCCACATGTGGCCCTCCAGGTCCTCAAGTGTGATTCTCTGACTGAATCCAAATTTCACAGAACAAATCCTTTAATAAAAGGACTGTCAGAGCATAGAATTTAAGAGCTAAAAGAAATTTACTCCAAATCTCACATAGGCATATTGCCTTCATATTATAAGCTGGAGTACATCTAGTCATAAGCAGCCAGTATGGTGACAGTACTGGAGACCATGCCATATGAGAAGTCGTTGAAATCCTTTAATAAAAGGATTTGTTCTGTGAAGTTTGGATTCAGTCAAAGCGCCGCACTTGAGAACCTAAAGGGTCACATGTGGTTCCCCACCTCTGATCTAGGAGGAAGTATAGAACAGTGGGAAAACCTGTCTCTGATACTTACTACTTGTGTGATGTCAGGCAAGTCACGTAATTCCCCAGACCTCAGTTTTTCCTTCTGTAAGTAAGAGAGTTGGTCTATATGGAGTTTGAGGTCTCTTACAGATCCAGAACCAATACCATCTCAGGAAGGTACATCAAAATAATCTAGTCCAAAACATACTTGAACTGAGAAATTACATTCAGACTCCCTGACAAGCAGACATTTAATGTCCACTGAAAGACCTCCAGTGATGACAAACCTGCTACTTGTTGAGGGAGCTTGTTGTAGTGTAAGAGAATGCTAACTGTTAAGAAATAGTTCTTTCCACTAAGTCAAAATCCCTCTCTCTAAAACTTCTGTTAAACATCCAAAGTTTCTTCAACCACTTCTCCTATGGCATGGTCTCCAATACTGTCACCACACTGGCTGCCTATGTCTAGATGTATTCCAGCTTATACTATGAATGCAATATGCCTATGTGAGATCTGCAGTGAGTTTCTTCTAGCTCTCAAGTTCTATGCTCTGTCAAATAAGGTTGGTTCTATACAAAATCATAATACAAAACAAAAATCAGCCAAAATAAAGATAAAATAGTGTACATCTCCCTTCTTTTCCTTTGACTTGGTTTTAATGGCAGTTTCTCTCTATTAAGGAAACAGGATAATTGCTGGTGGCTTTCACTTTGATTTTCTATATTACTGGGATCAGTAGGATGAGGAAGGAACTTTAGAAAAGGGGTGATGTTGGTCAATTGAGGAAGATAGTGTAAACCACACAAGACAAACAGAATGTAGCCTAATGTCCAAAAAATGGTTATATATTGGTGAAAACTGTAAATTCACTGTACTTTAGCTTTTAAGTATCTAGGATGACCTGAGAATATCTAAGTGATTTAGAAATACAAGTGATTCAAACTGGAGTATTAAAAAAAAATGTACTTTGCTCTGAATTCCTCTTGTTTTTGCTGTTTCTCATCAATTATTTTCTTCATAATCTGATACCACTTTCTGAAGTCAAAATATGGCTTACCTGGAAGAAAAGAAACTTAATTATGCACCCTACAAAACCTGGGATAACATACATAACCCAAATGATACCTCATTTATTGATTACAGAATTAAGGAATCATAGATTTAGAGACAGACAAAACCAAAGGATCATCTAGTTCACTCCCCTGTTTTTAAGCATTTTAATAATAAATCTTGGTAAACATATAGAACCAATAATTCCACACTTAACTGAAATACTAACTTGCCAGTCTTAGGATAGGGGGTTAGGTGCAAAGTTGGGTGCACAAGTAGTTCAAAAAACAAGGTTGAGAATATCAATTAGTATAGAAAATAATGCAAATACTTCAATGCTTCCACTGAAAGTTTAATATTTTATTTTCTGCCACACCCAAATAACTGATGTGTATGTTCCAAGTTGTAGGGTGATGTCCCTCCTAAGTTGAGGGTGTCTCCATAATATTCCTTTAAAACAAAACAAAAGAAACAACAACAAAAGAAAATGCCCAAATCCTAGCTTTACTGGAAAAAAAAAAAACACCAAAGGATATAAAGTAGCACGGGAGAAATAACTTTTTTGGAAAGATGGAGGGTAGAAAAATATCACACAAAGGGGGATGGAGAAGAAAAAGACAACTGTATACTTAGAGCTTAAAAAAAAAAAAAAAGGCTCTTCCTGAAAAGGAGGGAGGTAGATCCTCTCTGAATGAAGCGGCTCCTATTCTCTAAGGAATGCTATAGTAGATCCACAGAAACTGGCACCATGAAGACCTATTAATTCCACATCACAACAACTCTCACATCTGCCCTTGCTTTTCTATCTCCACTGCCATCACTCTATTTAAAAAGTTACCACATTATCATGTGCTCAGACTATTGCAATAGCCTTTACATAACTCTAACACCCTCTCCATTCCCCTAATTCTTCATATCAGTTATTCCTCTGCTCAAAAATTTTTGCTGAGTTCCTATTGCCCTAAGGAAAGCTCATATTCCTTTGACATTCCCACCACTATCTGGTCTCAACCTACTTTTTCAACATGAAGTTACTAGGCCTTAGTCTAGGGCCATGAATATCAAAAGCATTTTCCTAGGCATCCTGGTATTAAGAATACCACTAACCCCAGATAAAATATGAAAACTCAAAATATGCTTTAAGCATAAACTCAAATGGCCTATAAACATAAAACACAATTTGGAGGGGGCACAATTTAGATATTAGATTTTAGAGTGAATGATATTAATAGAGACATTCAAGTACCTTCATGGTTATTTTCATTATTTTCTTGCGCAAGGCTAGAAAGGGACCTACAAATAATAATAAGTAAATTATCAACTAATTTGAAAACAATCACAACCTGAATTCTTCTACTTAACATACATAACTAATTGAACCAAATTTTTGGCAGGAAAAAATGAATCATTTGACCTGTTTAGATACTATACATTCTGTCAAATTCTGTCTAAGGGAAAGCAGCACTAAAAATCTTGCTCTCTCAAGCCAATCTTAAAAAGAATATATACACTATCAAAATCTAAGGATAAATAAATAAGGTCCTACTATGAATATCAAACAAGTAATGCCAAGAAAGAATCTAGTACATTATAAACCATTTAGTAAGTCAAAGTAAATATTCTGAAAATAATTGAGACATAAATGCACTGGTATAAAGCAGTTAGGGCTGCTGAATGTTTTATGGCAATTAAGACTTTCCTAAGTAAAAAATTTAACATAAATTTCTTCACTCAAAATAACTAGTAAAGTCAGTAACAATGGTATTACTTTAGTTTACTTAATATAATTATCATTATAAAGTGTGACTCCCCACTAAATAAAGACATAAACCACATATTTACCATTCAACATTGTCATTCAATAAAAAGAGTAGTTTCAGCACCACAACAATAATAGCTACAGCCTGAACATCATATTTAACTGTCTTTGTCTTTTGAGTTATTGGATCAAAAGTCAGGAAATCCACTTCTCCCATGCCAGTTATTCTAGTCACTTGACAAGTCAGGCTATGCATTTCATCTGTAGAAGAACAAAATAGGAAAATATAAATGGAATTTTCCTAAAAACTTGAACATTCTAATATTTGTATATCATGGATATATTTAGATGCACTTTGAAACATTTAAGAAAAATGGCATTTTATGATGTTTCAGGAAAAATAAAATAACAGCTCTCTCAAAGTTATTTTCAACAAAAACTGACTAATTTATTAAAATTCATTGTTATATATTTCATTTTCTAAACAAATTCAATGAGAATATATGTATGAATATATTATTTATTATATCATCAAAACACTTTTTAAAAACAAGTCCATAAAACACAGTGAATGCCAATTCCCCCTTAATACTTAGTACCTTCCAAGATTATCTACAATTTATTGTTTATATCTTGTTCATAGTTATTTTCATGTTGTCTCCCCAATTAGGCTCTGTGCTCCTCAAGAACATGGACTGTGTTTTGCCTTTTTTTGTATTCCTAGTGCTTAGCACAGTGCCTGGCACACAAGAGTCACTTAATAAATGTTTGCTGATTTGACTTTTACATCTAACTACACTGGACAGATTAACACCTGCAGCATCATACTGTTGGAATGTTCAATAGAATAAAAACTATTTTATTGCATATCTCTCTTTGTTTTGATCTATTTAAGCATTCCTCGTGTTTATCATACATTTGGAAACCTAATTATGCTTTGCGTCATTCTAAACGAAAAATCATAGTGATTTATTAGTAAAAAAAAATGTTCACTAACAACAAAAAGCTGAAATATTAGTCTCAAAGTAATTAGAAAATGCTTAGCCAAGAAAACTTGTAAATTTGCTTTAAGATATTCCAACATACGGTGGAGTTGTGAACTGATCCAACAATTCTGGAGAGCAATTTGGAACTATGCCCAAAGAGCTATAAAACTGTGCATACCCTTTGACCCAGCAATAGCACTTCTAGGGCTGTATCCCGAAGAGATCATAAAAATGGTAAAAGGGCCCACATGTACAAAAATATTTATAGCAGCTCTTTTTGTGGTGGCAAAGAATTGGAAACTGAGGAGATGCCCATCAATTCGGGAATGGCTGAGCAAGGTGTGGTATATGAATGTAATGGAATACTATTGTTCCATAAGAAATGATGAGTAGGCAGACTTCAGAAAAACCTGGACTTACATGAATTGATACTGAGTGAAGTGAGCAAAACCAGGAGAACATTGTACACAGTAACAGCAACACTGTGTGATGACTAACTCTGACAGACTTACCTCTTCTTAGCAATGCAAGGATCTAAGATAACTCCAAAAGACTCATAATGAAAAATGTTATCTATATCCAGAGAAAGAACTATGGAGTCTGAATGCAGAGCAAAGCATACTATTTGCTTTCTTTTTTTGTTTTGTTTCTTCTTTCTCATGGTTCCTCCTATTGGTTCTAATTCTTCTTTATAACATGACTAATGTGAAAATGTTTAATATGAATGTATATGTAGAACCTATATCAGATTGCATGCCGTCTTGGGGTGGAGAGAGGGGGAGAAAATTTGGAACTCAAAATCTTATGAAAGTGAATGTTGAAAACGAAACAAATTTGAAAAAAAAAGATATTCCAACATAAGACTTAAATATAAATATGTCTATTATATTGAAAGACTTAGATATTAAGACTTTACTCTTTCAATCAAGATAGTTTTCATTTATGTTTTAAGAAGATTTACAAAAAGATTTGCTAAATTTGCATATTATTTGCATCAGCCTCTAGGGAAGCACAGCTTCCTCTTGGGCAATTTGTAAGCTAGAACTATATTATTATTATTTGTTACTGCAATTTCTTGACTCTCCAGCACAAGAAATACATAGTAGGAAAAAGACAGGGGAGAAAGATGAAGAAGAGGTAGCACTGATAGTAAATAGAAAGTGGGAGGGAAGACATACCACTTTAGTTTTTATACCTCTGTACTGTGATGTAATATTGTATATTGTAGTTATGTCATCTTTGATCAGTATCACAGAATGTAAACTCTAATAGTCAGAGACTATGTTTTCTTCTGGGATCATAGCTTTGGATCTTAGAAATTACCAGTTCAACCTCTTCTTTTTATAGCTGAGAAATGTGAAGCCCAGAAAGGTTGAGTTACCCTAAGACCCAACAGGCAGCATGCAGCAGAGCCAGGCTTCAGCAAGCCCACCTTTTGAGGCCAGATCAGAGTACCTAATATACACTAGATGACAGTAGGGACCTCTCTCCCATTATACAGCCCTTGACTCAACCTGAAACAGAAAGTGGGTAGTCAGGCAAGTAAAGACCATTAAACTAGCCAAGTGAACCAAACTGACCCTCCTGCCACTCCCATTCCCACCATAGAACTGGTGTCTCAGATGGAAGCCTGTTATAAATTTATGATTTTACCAATAGGAGACTGTCTCAGTTATTTTTTCTGATGCCTAGAACCATCCTTATCTAGCTCAAGACTGAAGCATATTGGGGAGAGCTAAAGGCTCTCTTTCCTCCAATGATAGAAGGCTTTTTAACCTCTATTCTTTGAAAGAAAATCAAAGAAAAAAAGTAATTTAAACATAAGACCACTGATAAATCTCACAAGAAGAGCAGAAATTTGATCTTCTAAATAACAAAACATTAGACTAGCTACTGTGGTCTAAATATCATCAAGAAAAATTTGTAAAGTACTTGTTTTACTGTCACTTAGTTTTTAATATGGCCAATTTGTCTAATTTATTTTGCTCCTATTAAAAAAAAAACCCCTCACATCTTTGAAATTACTATTGCATCAGTATGGTCACCATATTTGTACTTTCTCACAAGTCTAAATCTCCTGAATTTCTCACACTTCCAGTTCAGCAAGAATTTCAGGAACTGATTATATCAGTAGATTCCAACTAGGTTACCTGTAGTTGAGTGTATTTTAAGCTATGTCTAATGAAAATCCTTTTATGCTCTGTATTTCGCTACACTGAATTCAAGGCATTAAGTGTTATTCTTGTTACACCAGATTTTATTCTGCATCTTCTAATGGAAAAAGAAACTGGCAAATATGAATTTCAAGCTAGTGGAGAGAGCACTGGACTTGGAGTCAGAAAAATCTAAATTCAGATTTGACCTCTGACATTTATTAGCTGTGTGGTCTTTGGCAAGTCACGTAATCTCCTTCTGCCTCTATTTCCTCATCTCTAAATTAGGAATAATAAAGCATCTACCTATCAGGGATGTTATGAAGATGAAATGAGATATTTGTAAAGTGCTGTGCAAACCTTAAATAGCTGTGGGTAGTTATTGTTATCATTAAACACTTTTGGAATATTTTTTTTTTTTTTATCTAATAAACATGTCATTGAAGAACAGGTGATGCGAATGTTTGAAAACTTCAGGCATCACAAATGTTCTAATAATTGACTCAATTATCTGGACAGAATTTACCTTTATTCCTGGCAGAAAGAGTAGAGACATTATTATCATCATGGGGTAGGTAAAAGACTTGTTCTGTTTGACCCTAGAGGAAAGAACTAAGTGCTATCGGTAGAAGTTGCAAAGACGCAAATTTAGTTTTGATATAATGAAGAACTTCCTAACAATTAGAGCTATCCAAAAGCAGAAGGGGATGACTTGAGAAGTGGTGGGCTCCTTCTCCTCAGAGGTGCTCAAGAAGAGTCTGGAAACCACTTGTCTGAAACCTTATTATAGTGGGAATTACTTTTGTGTATAGGTTGGATAAGCAGGCTGTTAAGATCCCTTCCAACTCCTGAATTCTGTAAATGTAGGCACTTAAGCCTAAATTCAAATGAGTAAAAATGAAAAGCAAAACAGGGCAGAAAAAGACTACCTTTTCAAAGAATATTTTTGGGTGCCATAATTTGAAATATTTCTGGGCTAAAATTTTCCTTTCAAAAGATGTGCAAAAAAGTTTTGCCAAATAAATTGATGGTACAAATAAGAATATGATTTTTAAATCTTTTTTAGAACAAACTATTTTGGGTGCTTTAGAAATATTAGGTTGTATAACTCAATCAACTTCCTAATTACAAATCACTCTTATCTATTTAGTGAAGCAAGACTCCTAAGGAACAGTTTCCCTTCATGCAACCCTAATTTTTACATGTAGTTGAAATTACACTGAATTTCTTTACAAAGATTCTCTAATTCAGACTACTTATTAATTCAGATTGACCTTCCTCATAACCACATAGAATCAGTAATGTACTGAAAGTCAGGGTAGCACAGTGTCCAGATACAAGGCCTTCAAGTCAGAACAACCCAGGTTCAAGACCCATCTTACATGTACTAGCTCTGACACTGGGCAAGTCACTAACTTCTCAAGTACCTCTTAGGACAAGTGGCAGAGCAGCTACTGACTTGCACTGATACAGGGAGTTTCTTCACTGGGAGTTCTACATATACTAATGAAATCATAGGTCCAGTGAAAAACAAATGCTTTACTGTGATGGTGACATTTAAAATTTTTTAAAATAAACATATTCTTTTTCCTAGAACTAATTTTTGATGGATTCATTTTATTTAAGCAGCACATTTTAAATTCACTTAAAATCCCTACTTGCTTCTTGTTTTATATTATTTAGGTTATTACTTATGTGCTATTGCTATTTTCATTTTGTTTCATTTTGTTTTGTTTTGGTTAGGCAATGGGGTTAAGTGACTTCCCCAGGGTCACACAACTAGTAAGTGTTATATGTCTGAGGCCAGATTTGAACTCAGTTCCTCTTGACTCCAGGGCCAGTGCTCTATTCACTGCACCACCTAGCTGCCCCCGATTCACTTTATTTAGACAGAGTAGACAACT
Source organism: Vombatus ursinus (assembly GCF_900497805.2). Lineage (NCBI taxonomy): Eukaryota > Metazoa > Chordata > Mammalia > Diprotodontia > Vombatidae > Vombatus > Vombatus ursinus. Next base: position 730,455 of record NW_020948840.1, on the reverse strand, counting down.
CCCAAACATCTACACAGTTCCCTCAACAAAGTACAGTACCAAAAAACAATTAAGCAAAACCATCTAATTGTGATGGTCACTAACAGACATGCCACTTTTTCATTAAGCTGAAAATCCTAAAACCTTTCCAGGAACCACCTGATTTCTAGAATAATTCTTTTCTGATCTGAAGCTACGCATACGCGCATTTATTAGTAGTAGTCAAGACAGGGCTGTCATATTAGTCTGATAAATCAATAAAAAAAGCATTTGTTAAACACCTACCTAGGTGATACATGCTTAGCACACAAAGTAAAAAATGGTTCCTGCTTTCAAGGATGCTACATTCTTTCTATTATATTTTATCATTCTGGTGCTCTAATGGTGACAATACCAAGTGGCCTTAGATTTCTTATCACAATATTCAATTGACTATAATAAGTCTAATATGTATTGTATAAACATAAAAACATTTCCTAAGCACACATACACGGACATGCACCCATACACACACTATATATAGTTATACAGATATAGATATATGGTCTACTTACCAGGTAAATTGGCTTCCATCAGGTACTTCATACACAACATATTTGGATGGAGAAAACAATTCTCAGTTATATCTGGAAAACGAGGTAAGTCCAAAAATTTTCCAAGTTCAATCATTTTTTCATATATATCTTCATAGACAGGCCAAGACTAAAATAAAAAGGAGACATTCAAGGTAAAGACATCATTTTTGCATTTGGTTTTTAAAACTTTAGGATACGTGACAAAAGATAAAAGGATACGATTTTTTTTTAAGGCAATTGGGGTTAAGTGACTTGCCCAGGGTCACACAGCTAGTAAATGTCGAGTGTGTGGTTTGAGGCCAGATTTGAACTCAGGTCATCTTGACTTCAGGGCCAGTGCTCTATCCACTGTGCCACCTAGCTGCCCCAAGATAAAAGGATATGAACGAGACTTCCATGAATGTGCTACCTAAATAGAAGACAAGCTGCCCAGATCCCACAGACCTCCTTTAGCAAAACCCTGAAGTTTGCACCAGTCTGAATGATGAACAAGAAATCAAATGAGAAACTACAGTGACATTTTCCACCTCAGAACTGAAGAAAAAAGTCAACCAGGAAAGGTAGGTTCTCAAGCAAAGTAAGGAACAGGGTAACCATAGAAAGAAACTTGTAGCTTACAACATGGCTGTGTCTAGAGAGGCAAGAAAGTAGAAGGATCTCCTGAGAAAGTCCTAGGATGCCCAGAAAATCCCAGGGCAGGGACTTTGGAAATGCTGGGGATTAGCAGCTCATAGCTAAGTGCTGACCAGTGCACAAGACTGAGAAAGTCCAGGACCAGGGGCTTTGAGGTCCTTAATACTCTTTCCTGAGATGCCAGAGATGATCCTGAAGACTTAGCACTCTGAACCTTAAAGACTGGTGGAGAAGGCAGGTGAACTCAGGGAGGAAAAGGTCATTACAAGAATACAAGGTACCCAGGGTGACACCAAGTAAGGTTGACCACCGCACCCAAAAATTACAGCAGGGAAAGGAACAAAGCTCTAATTCATGAACTAAAGCTGGAGAGATAAGCAAGTCAAAGAAAAAATTATTGGCAATTTAACTCAATGAGAACTGCAAGCAGAGAGTCAGCAGAAAAAAGTGGATTTTCCACATGAACGCACATAGAAGAAATTAAGCAAGAGGGAAAAGTGAAATATAAGGTTTGAAAGAAAGAATAAGAAGGAGAATATGTAGCTTGGAAGAGAAAATGGTAAATCTTTCCCAAGAAATGGAACCCTAAAAATTAGAGTAGACAAAACAGATATCAATGATTCCATGAAGTAGCAAGAAATATAACAAAATCAAAAGAGTGAAACAAAAAAGAAAATGTAAGATATTTGATATAAAAGACAATTGATTGTTGTACATAAGGAGAGAGAATTTAAGAATCACTCAAACTGGGGCAATGGGTGGCGCAATGGATAGAGCTAGGTGGCGCAATGGATAGACCTCCAGCTTTGGAGTCAGGAGGACCTAAGTTCAAATCCGGCCTCAGACACTTGACACTTACTAGCTTTGTGACCCTGGGCAAGTCACTTAATCCTGATTGCATATCCCCTCTTCTCCCCCCCCCCAAAAAATCACGCAAATTCCCTGAAAACAATGATTCAAAAAAAAGACCTATATTTAAAGAAATAATGAACGAAAACTGCTCAGTTCTATCAGAATAAGAGGACAAAGTGAAGTCTGAAAGAATCCACCAGTCAACTCCTGGAAAAAAATTAAAAGTCCCACATAATATCATAGCTAAAACCCAGAGCTTCCACATTAAAGAAATAGGAAAAAATACGCAATCCAGAAAGAAAAGAAATTCAAGTTTCAAGGAACCACACAGTTAGGATCACACAAAGCTGGCGTTTCTCTTCTACATGAGGGTAAATCATGGATACAATATTCCAAAAGGCAAAAGATAGGGAATTATAACCAAGAATAACTTATGCTGCAAGTTGAGTGTAATTCTATAGGGGAAAAAACAGTCCTTTAATGAAAAAGAGGACTTTCAAGTATTTCTGCTGAAAATAACAAAGCTGAGAAAAAACTCTGAAATAAAAACACAAGAGACCAGAGAAACCTAGAAAATTAAGTTTTATTTAGCAGTTAGAAGGAGCTACTAGATGACACAGCACTAACATTCTAAAAAAAAGAGAAGAAACAAGCTTCCCATTAGAACTTTAATGTTGTCACAGCTAATAGCTAACAGTCATACAGCACTTATGATGTTCCAGGCACTGTACTAAATGCTTTTAAGTCACAACAAAAATCCCACCTTCTATAGGAAGCTTCTTTCAGCCCCTCTTAATTCTAGTGCCTTCCCTCTTAATTATTTCCTATTTATCCTGTATATAGCTCGCTTTGTATATATTTGTTTGCATGTTGTCTTCTCCATTAGATTGTTTTTTTAAAATTCATTTTATTTTTAATTTATGGAATAAAAGAAGCATTTGATTGTTCATGAAACAGCAAATATACTATGTACAACTTGCTATTCTTTTCAAATATACAACAAAATTATCATGTAAATTTCTTTTTTTTCTTCCCTCCCTCTCAATCCCTGCCCTAGAGATGGCTACCATTAGACACAAATAGGTATATATATGTAAAATTATTCTATATGTATTTCTACTTATCATTTCTTTCTCTGGATGCAGATAGTATCTTTCTTCATATGTACTTTATAGTTAACTTGGGTATTTATAATAGTTACTAACTTATTTACTCAAAGTCATTCTTAAAACAATATTGCTATTACTATATACAATGTCCTCTTGGTTCTGCTCATTTTATTCTTCATCATTTCATGCAAGTCTTTCCATGTTTTTCTAAAATCATTGAGGTCATCATTTCTTACAGCACAGCAGTATTCCATCACAATCACATATCAAAACTTGTTCAGCCATTCCCAATTGATTGGCATCTCTGTAATTTTTAGTTCTTTGCCACCACAAAGACAGCTTCCATACACACTTTAGAATCTATTTAAAACACTTGAAAGTATTGGTATAAATGGATTATTCCTTAAATTGGTGAAAAAAAAAAAAGCATTTACCTAAAACTATCAACAAGCATTATTTGTAATGGGGATAAACTAGAAGCCTTCTCAATAAGATTAGGTGTGAAACAAGGATGTCCATTGTCACCTATATTATTCAATATTGTACTGGAAATCCTAGCAATAGCAATAAGAAAAAGAAGGAATCACAATAGGGAATGAGGTAATAAAACTCGCTTTTTGAAAGTGAAAGGATGATATAGTTGACTAAAAAGTTAGTTGAAACAATAATTTTAGCACAGTAGCAGGATATAGTAAATCCACATAAATCATCACCATTCTTATATATCACAAACAAAACTCTTCAAGAAGAAATAGTAAAATATACTCCATTTAAAATAACTCTAGACAGTATAAAATACTTGGAAGAACACCTGTCAAAACAAATCCAGGAACTGTATAAACAAAATTATAAAAAACTTTTTATATAAATAAAATCAGATTTATATAATTGGAGAAATATTTATCACTCACGGGTAGGCAGGACCAATATAATAGGAATGACAATTTTACCTAAACTAATTTATATATTCAACACCATCCCAATTAAATTGCCAAATTTTTTTTTACTGAATTAAAAAAAAAAATAAAATTCATTTGGAAGAACAAAAAGTCAAAAATATCAAAGGAAACAATAAAAAAATGTAAAGGAAGGAGGTTTAGCAGTACCATATCTTAAACTATGTTATAATATATGTATTATAATATAATTATATTATCAAAATTATCTGGTTAACTATCTAAATTGGCTAACAAATAGAAAGGTAGATCAATGGAATAGAGTAGACATACAATATACAACAGCAAATAAACATAATAACCTTGTATTTGGCAAATGTAAAGACTTAAGATTTTGGGATAAGAATTGATTATCTGGTAAAAATTGTTGGGAAAATTGAAAAGCAGTATGGCAGAAACTGGGCATAGATCAATATCTACATTAGGTTATAAGCTCCTTGAGAGCAGTGACAGTTTTTCCGCCTTTTTTTGGAATCTCAGCACTTAGCACAATGCCTGGCACATATGATGTGCTTAATAAATGTTTATTGATTAAATGACTACAATTATCTCACTTGATCCTCACAACAACCCTGAAAGTAGGTGCTATTATTATCTCCATTTTACAGATGGAAAACAGAGGCTGAATGACTTGCCTATGGTAACACAGTTAATAAGTATCTGAGGTCGAATTTGAACTCAGGTCTTTCTGACTCCAGATCTAGCATTCTATCCAATGGACCACTTAATACACAAATGAAGTTAAATAAGATAAAACAGAGATCCAATAAATGTATTAGTTCTGTTCTGAGGGTTTTAAGATAGGAGAGAGAAGGCAGGATAAAATAAGGAATATGCTAATATAGAAAGGAGGAAGAGTGGGGAAGGACTGGCTATTTCTCATAACTGGAGGACGTGAGAATATACACATATAGAGGAAAGGGTAGCAGTGGCAGGCATCAGATGAACTTTACTCTCAAATGAAATGGACAAAAGAGGACTAAACACACACACACTGAGTTCAAAACAGGAACATATCAAACTCAACCGGGAAATAAGCTGGGATGGGAAGAATTTAAGAGAGAAGAAGATACTCTAGCAAAACAAATGTCCTAATCCAGGAAGAGGTACTGAAAAGTGGTGCTAGGAAGAATTAGAATCCGGGTGATGTTAGATCGCCTTTCAGACAATTTGAAGAATTAACAACAAATCGTGGAATTGTGAATACAATCTTATTGTACCTTAAGAAATAATTAAAGACATGACTTCAGAGAATCTTGGTTAGTATACACTGACTCAGAGAGAAGTGAAAAGAATCAGAAGCACAATTTACACAAAAACAACAATGTAAAGAAAAGCAACTTTGAAGCACTTTAGAACTTCATCAAGGAAATGAATAACAACGTCTCTACAGGACCTATGATGAAGCATGTCACCCACCTCCAAACAGAGAAGGAATGGGCACAAGGTAAAGAGGCATCTTTTTGATCTTTTTGGACATGGTTACTATGTGAATATGCTTTGCTTGACTTCACTAACTTGTTTCAAGGCATTCTCCCCTCTTTTTCTCTCTTGGCTAATGGGGAGAAGGAAATTAGAAGGTAGAAGACGTTAGCAATAGGGATGCCAAAAAAAAAAAAAGGGGGCTATTGTAACATATTTTTTTAAATGCACATAAGAGAACTGAAGGAAGTTTAGAAGGAAGTATAGACCAGCAGCAGAGTTTTAAAAATACAATGTAGAATTATATACTTTCCAAAAAATAGCTGTGTGAAATGGACATTCATCCTTTTTGTGTTCTGCTGTGCACATGAAAATGTTCTTTTTGGGTGATGATCTCTTAACTGCCAAATCTAATGGCTTTTGTCAATTCTCACTCTCCTTGACCTCTCTGTGGCCTTTGACCCTGGGTAACTCTCTCCTCCTTCATATTCTCTTCTCTCTAGGTTTTTGGGACACCACTCTCTTCTGGTTTTCCGCCTCTTTTACTGATCCTCCAGATCACTCCCTCTAACTATAGGGGTCCCTCAGGCTTCCATCGTGGGCCTTTTCTTCTCTCTTTATACAACTACTCTTGGTGAACTCATCAGCTCCCGTGAATGTAATTACTGTCTCTATGCTGATGATTCTCATATCTACCTATCCTGCCCTAACATCTCTGCTGACCTCCAATCTCCTCTCCAAATGCCTTTCAGACATCTCAAACTGGATGTCCAGCAGACATCTTAAACTCAGGATGTCCAAAACAGAACTCATTATCTTTCCTCCAAACCCTCCCTGCTCTTATCTTCTCTGTTGCTGTAGAGGACAACACCATCCTCCCAGTCCCTCAGGCTCACAACCCAGGAGTCATCCTGAATTCATTATCTCTCACCCTCCATAACCATGCTGTTGCCATGCTGCTGATTTCACCTTTGCAACATCTCTCTAATATGCCCCCTTCTTTCCTCTGACACAGCCACCACTCTAGGGCAGGCCTTCATCGCCTGACACCTTGATTACTGCAAGAGCCTGCTGGTGGGGTCTGTCTGCCTCAGGTCCGTCCCTAATCCAATCTACTTTGGTTCAGCCACCAAAGTGATTTTCCTAAAGCACGGGTCTGATCGTGTCACATACACCTTCCCCCTCCCCCATATATTCCAGTCACTCCCTACTGCCTTCAGGGTCAAATACAAAATTTTCTAACATTCAAAGCCCTTCAAAACCTAGTCTCCTCCTATCTTTTCAGTCTTCTTACCTCCTACTTCCCACTTTGTACTCTTTGATCCAGTGATACCGGCCTCTTTGCTGTTTCAGGAACAAGATAATTCATCTTCCTGCTCTGAGCATATCTCTGGTTGTTTCCTATGCCTGGAATGCTCCTCATTTCTGCCTACAGCCTACCCTGGCTTCAAGTCTCAACTAAAATCCCACCTTCTACAGGAAGCCTTTCCCAACTCCTTAATCCTAGTGCCTTACCTCTCTGCCATAGGAGACACTTAATAAATGTTTAATGACTACTTGCTATTGTTTAAGTTCAGAATAAAAAAAAACTCCAAAAACTATAAACAGTTCTCTAGAGAATTACAAACTACCACCAACCACAGAAGACTGTCTTGTCTTTTTGCATCCTCAGGGCTTAGCACAGTGCCTTGCACATAGTAAGCACTTAATAAATGTTTATTGATTGATTGTAAAAGAAAATCAAACTGATTCTGAAGTGTTATCTCATACTCAGCAAGTTAGTAAAGATGTCGAAAGATAGAATTCATGCGATTTAAGGTTGTTAAAATACAAGAGAGCTAATGTACTGTTGTTAAAACTGTGAACTAGTCTATCCATTCTGGAAAGCAATTTGGAATTATGTTAAAAAAGTGAGTAAAATGTCCATTCTTTTTGGGCAGAGATCCTACTACTAGTATATATCACAAAGAAATAAATGATTCAATGAAAGGCCTCAAAATACCTTAACATTTATAACAATACTTTTTCTGACAACAATGAACAAAGTAGATGCTGGGCAATTAGGGAATACCAACGAGCTGTGGAACATGAATGCCATGGAATATTATTGTGTTGTACAAAATAATATGAAGAATAAAAAAGCAGGGCAAGTTTTACAAAAGGAAGGAAGGTAAGCATGGATGTATCAAATGAGGGTTTTTTGAGGATGAGGGAGACATGTTTGTAGACCATAGGAAAGTAGCCAGTAAACAAAGAGATACTAAAGATAAGTTAGAGATTGGGGATATTAGAGGGGCAATCTCTTGGAGGAGATGGGATGGAATAGGATCGCCTGTATATACAGCAGGGTTAGAGAAGGGACATCTTATCATGTGAGACAGAGATGAAGGAAGAGAGTGGCAGAAGGCATCTAGGTAATGTGAGATAAAGGGGGGGGGCAGTGTAAAGAGGGAGCTCTTGGAGAAAGGCCTTATTTTTTTCAGTAAAATCTGAAAATTTTTCAGTAAAATCTGAAGAAGGATTCTCAATTGAAAGGCTGAGGAAGGAAATATAATTTCTAATTAATGCTATCATTCACCCATATCTGACATCTACATTTTGATATTTCAAGGATCCATGATTTTATTGGTATAAGACTCTTTCTACTGACAGATCACCATCCTCTATATCACAATGTATGTTTCTTATGGTCTAAAACTTCTATCATCTAGTGGACAATCTGATGAGCTTCTCTGAAATGTAACAGGCTGATCTTGTACAACAGACATATAATATATACATAACTGGATTTGTATTCAAACTTTTTCCAGCCAAACAGGACCTGTTAGAAATTATCCTCTGTTGCCTTTGAACCCCCACGACCACTTCCATGGCATGATGAAGTATCATAATAGGATTTTAGAGGATGGTTTCAAATCCATAAACATCTAAAACCCATTATTAGTTGATTTTATATGTATACCCACATATAATAATATTAAAGAACAGTTGATTGCCTTAGATAACTTTTAAAAATGAATTAGATTTACAAATACCCAAGAGAAGTACCTCCTGGAAGCAATTTGTTTTTTCTTAGTATATTTCCAAATATCATCTGGATAGTTTTTATTGTTTTTAACAGTCACTCAAAGCTATTATATTAATAGCCATATCATCATCATCATCATCATCATCACAACTACTACCTAACAACCACCTCATTAATGGTGAGATTGTTTAAAGAGACACAAAGACTTGACTTGAGAGATGGTGACACGATGGGAAATATGGAAGCAGGAGAAAATATCAGTTGGGTTCCTTTCATCCCATCCTACAGCAATGTCTAAGAGAACAGGGGTGGGGAACCTGCAGCCTTGTGGCCACATGTGGCCCTCTAGGTCCTCAAGCATGGCCCTCTGACTGAATCCAAACTTCACAGAACAAATCCCCTTAATAAAATGATTTATTCTGTAAAATTTGGACTCAGTCAAAAGACCACACCCAAGGACTTAGAAGGCCAATGTGGCCTTGAGGCCACAGGTTCCCCAACCCTGGTCCAGAAGATGAGGAGTGGGAGTAGTGAGAGAATACCTGCTAAACAGTCCTTAATTCCCCTCGGGTAGTTTTAAAATATGTCAAATTATTATGGTGACAAAAGTGTCCGAAGGGCTATATAAAGGCACATAAAGTAAGATGGTAAACAGACTTAAGAGTAGAATAAGAAAACATGAGGAAAGGAAGGGAATAAGCATTTGTATAGTACCTACCAGTGTGCCAGGCACTAGGTTAAGCACTTTACAAACATTATTTCATTTGATTCTCATAACAATCTTGAAAGGTAATGCTATTATTATCTTCTACTCATAGTAGAGGAAACTGAAGAAGCAGAGGTAACGTGACTTACCTAGAGTCACACACACAGAGCTAATAAGTGTCTGAGGTCAGATCTGAGTAACCAGTAATTCCTTCATTTGGGGGAGCTTAAGAAATAACTGAATGCTCTCTTGTAGACATTTTCCTCCTTTAGCTAATAATGACCAGGTTTTACAATGAGTGTTAAATTTTTTCCAAGTCAAAATGAATCATCATGGCAAAATGCCATGCAGTGGATTTGGCTGAACCAGCATTACATCTTTTCTTACTAGTCATTTAAAGAGTAGATCAGAATGCTGTTAATCAACATTCAAAAAACAGGGGAGCTACTGTTTCTGATTGGATTTCTAGTTTTTTCTTTATTCATTTTGCTAAAAGTTCCATAACAGATGATGAAACTATGAATTTTTAAGGAGGATTATAGAAATACGGTCAAGGATTATAATAGTTTGACTTTATAAAGTATAAATTATCTAAATTTAAGAGCCTGAAATCTACCAAAAAAAAAATAAATCATAGCTGACAACATACTACTAAATATTGCTACCAAAAATTTATTAACAGAACAAATTGCTACTGAATGAAATCAACAATTAGTAACAATTGTTCCATGCATTCACTGGTAACAGTATCCTTGAAATAGATTTGGATTCATTGCCTATTTCCCTAAACAGAAAAATCTCAGCTAGAAATAATGTGGCTTCAAATCAGAACACCATGCTCTAGAAACTTGAGTCAGATACAAAGGTTATTTGCCTGCGGGGAAAAAAGACAATGCATCAAGATGAATGGAAATACTAAAATATAAAGAGCACACCTACCTCAAATCCTGAGCTTAACTCTAAAATCAGACTGATGGTAGGAACTCAATCCCCGCTCCCAAAAAGAAACGAAACCACACTGACCCTATTTCTTAGATACACTCTCCTATATAAACTCAGGATCTGAATTCCTGAGCTGAAATAGACCTTAGAGATCATCAAAATCAAGCTGCTTCTTTTACAAATGAACAAAGAAACCAAGACCTACAGAGGGGAAATGACTTGTTTAAGGCTACTCAGCAGTGTCCAGAATCTTATAACTTTCTTGATATTCGAAGTAGTTCATTAAGACTATCTGGACAAGTCTAATGGGGGGAAAAAATCTCTTGACTAGGATTAAAGCTCAAGAAAAACATCAAAATTTTTTTTTCATTCTTCTATTTTCCCCACCCCTTTGAAAAAAAAAGTTTGCTCAGTTTCTGGAATAACAAAAACAAAACAAAAACCAAACACAGAAGAAAAACAGTCCTTAGCAGCCCACACAAAAAGCTCCACTGGCACTATCTCCATCTCCATCTCTTAAAACAATTGCACCTTTTGTCATTTCTGGTGGAGGTACTGCTGCTGAAGAAGCCAAGACTTAGTAGAGAAAGCTAAGACGTGGAAAGAGGGAAGAAAATGCTCTCTTTGTTAATGAAAAGCCTTTTCCATTTAAAGTTTCAACATACACTATTAGAACAGTGAATGCACTTTTGTGAGCAACTGCAAAGTACACAATAAAGAATGGTTGCCTGTCAATTAAACAAACAGTCATTTGAAGATATCCCAAACCTTCACCTTTTTCCTGAAAAGAGGGAAATTCAGTATACATGGAATATTCCTACACTTCAATGAAAAATGTGCCTAAAAGGTACTATGTGAATAAAGCATATAAACTAATTTGAGCAATATGGATTAGTTTAACCACAATAGTAAAAGATCCCTAAGGTAAACATGTTTTTAGAAGCTACAAACTACTATAAGTTATCCTAACAAGCATTAAAACTAAGTGTTTGGGAAGACAATTTATTAAATTTCACAAATATTCCAGTGGGTTTATTTTCCTCCATGAAGCAATGCTTCCAGGCAGGTAAGGACAAGCCAGAGTTTCTGTTACCCAACAGCAGGCTCCTATGATAACCATGATTACAACACCCCTGTCAGAGGTGAACTTCCTGCTTAGCTATTTAAAAAAAGGCAGTGCCTCACCCTTACTTATTCTTATTGTTGTTTTGAAATTAAGTTTCAGGTGAGAAAAAAAAATCTAATGCTGCATGCACCTGCTAATCCATAGGCCTTTCTTTATAAATAAATGAAAATGAGTAAGAAAATAAAAACAATAAAGGTAATGAGTAAAGCTTGTTTTTAGGTTGCATCTTGGAGAAAAAGGAAAATAAACAATCCATGATTCTAAGGGAATTGGGCAGAATCATCAAAATGATCCTTTCCAGTTCTGAAAAAATGATATCAAAAAGATGATCCATAAAATATATGAAATGTGGGGTAGGAGTGTCCCCCTCCACCTTTAGGAATTCATTCAGGCATTCTTAACCTGGGGCCATGGGCCCCCAAGAAGTCTATTGATAAATTTCAGGGATTTCATGAACTAGGATGGAAAAAATTATATTTTTATTTTTATTAACCTCTAACTAAAATTTATAATATCCTTTAATTATGAACACAGACAAAAACATTATTCAGAGAAGGGGTCCAAAGGCTTCTTCACCAAACTGCCAAAGGGGTCCTTGACATAAAAAAGGTTAAGAGCCCTTGATTTAGCTGGATATGAATGTAGCTGGATGTTTTCTGGACTGCAAACACAATATGAATCAGCAGTATGATGTGGCAGCCAGAAGGGCTAAGACAACATTAGGAAGCATCAACAGAAGCATGATGTCCAAAATAAGGGAAGTGATAAGACTACATATAAAGTACTGTGTTAAACTCTCAGCACTACATTAGGAAGGCCAATGACCAAGCTAGAAGATATGGATGGCATGATTATCAAATATGCAGATGACACAAAACTGGGAGGGACAGCTAACACACTGGGTTCACGATCAAAAAAAAAATCTTAAAAGGCTAGAGCATTAGGGTGAATCTAATAAGATTAAATTTAATAGGGATAAATGTTAAAAACTAGACTTGTGTTTAAAAATATCAACTTCACAAATACAAGATGGGGGGAATGGTCAGATAGTAGTTTCTGTGACAAAGATGGGGGGGATGCGGTTAGCGGACTGAAAGCTCAATCAGCAGTATGATATGGCAGCCAAAAGAACTAATGTAATCGGACCAAAATTAAGAGGCATAGCTTCCAGGAACCTCCTCAGGTGATGGTCCTGACTGTACTCTGCACTAATCAACTAAGGTTGGACTATAATGCTCACATGTGAGCCCCCCAGTTTGGGAAGGACATTGGAAGGTTGAAGAATATTCAACGGGCAAGCAGGATGGTTAACGGCCTTGAGTCCCTGTCACAGAAGACCAGCTGAAGAAAACGAAGATGTTTAGCCTGAAGAAGAGAAAACTTAAGGGGGACAAGAAAGCTATCTTCCTTTACCTAAAGGGCTGTCCTTCCTGTGTGAGAGAGAATAGATTTGTCCTGGGTTTTAGGAGCAACACTATGAAGTTGCAAAGGGACAAATTTAGGCTTAATGACAAGAAAACTTCCTAGCAATTGGAGTTATTCAAAAGTGGAACAGGCTGCCTCTGGAAATAGTGCTGATGAAGCATCTGGATAACTACTTGGCAGTCATATCATAACAGGGATTCCTTTTTGGATATGGATTGGACCAAATGGTTATTAAGGCTGCTTACAACTAAAAATTCTGTAATTCTGTGAATGGAAAATACAGTGAGAGATCTGGAAACCCTCATGGGGACTACACAAAAGAATTAAGAATGTTTAGGTTGGAGAAGAGACTCAGATGCGGTGATTCAGGTTAGTCATGGGTGATAAGATCGCCATCTTCAAACATCTGAAGGACTGTCGTATATGAGAGGGATTGGATTTCTTTGGTTTGGCTCCAGAGAATGGAACTGAGAGCAATGGAATGGAAGTTGTGAAAGGCAAATTTCATCTCAATACAAGGTAAAGCTTCTTAATGGTCAGAGCTATCCAAAAAAGGAACAAGCCTGCTATAAGAGGCAGCAAGTTTGCTATCACTGGAAGTCTTTAAAAAGATTGAATGATAACTAGTCAGTGACATTAGAGAGGACAATGGATTGGGTATGGTTTAGAACAAAGAAATTCTGAGGTCTGAGATGCTATGATTCTATAGAAAAGATTTTAATGGTCATAAGCTTACTGTATAGCACCAAGAAATAACTTCTGTTCTCAAAACAGTGTCTTCAGGGAATATATTGTACAGTGGTCATTGATTTGGAGATATATCATTATTTTAGGAATGTTTGCTCATGTGTGAAGTGTGATAATTGTACAGACCTTACCAGAAGTCAAGAACTAGGTACCAATGGTAGACTGCATATGGTATCAGCACGCAAATTAAACATTAGATTTTAAGTTGTTTTAACCACTGGATCAAGCCTGGGAAACACTCATCTATGTGTATGGTTCTTTATTTAAAGATTCATGAGCTCTTAGTAAAGCTATTTTCATGCTGACTTCCCCATTAGATTGTGAGTTCTTTGAAAGCAAGATCTGTCTTTTGCTTCTCTTTGTATTCTCAGTGTTTAGCACAGTGCCTAGCACATGGCAGGTACTTAACAAATGCTTATTGACAGACTGAAATTGTTTTTCTTTCTGCTGTCTTTTGTTTTTATATCTCCTCTATTTCCAAATGCATACCTTTCCCCTCCATTCTTCAGAAAGCCATTGTTTATAATAGTGAAGAAAAAGAAGGAAAGAAAAAGCAGTTAAGTAAAACTAACCAAATATCAACCAAGTCTAACAGTATATACAGTGTTTCATAACTCATGTTCCCCAATGTTTGCAAAGAAAGAAGAGCTGACACTGTATTTCACACAGCTACAGGCAATTCTTATGGACCTGCCCTAATGGAAATAAGGGGTAAAATTCAAAAGTGTGTGTAACAGATAGGTTATTCATTTTGGTTCTGTTATGCATTTCATGTTTATTTCTTGAAGCACCTTGCCCATTACCTTTTGCTTAGTCTAGTGTAAAAATGTCACTGCACTCTCTCCTCAGGGCAATAAGGAGGCTGCAAAACTAGAGGGTGTTTGTCGCTGAAGAGAAAGTGGTCTGAGATTTAAAATGCTGCAGATAAATCACAAGACTGATAATTCACATAATGATCACTGAAGGCTTGGCATATTGATCTAAGGACTACACATAGAAAATGAGTCATAAAAGAAATATTAAGTCTCATACATACATTTTCTTACCTAAGAAACTAGTAAGACACTAGCAGTTTTAATACAATACATAAGTCAAGTACAACCTATATATGTAAGGAATCCCCAGAAAGCAGCCAATGAACAATCTTGCACGTGAAGTGACAAAACTGTATCATTATATAAGAAATATTACTTTTGACAATGGTATGAAGAATGGATTAATAACTCACATTGAAGTTTGTGAAGGGATTTCCTCATAAAACTCTATGAAATTTGTCAAGTAAGCATTATCCTTATTTTATAGATAAAGAAACTGACACTCTGAGAAGTTAAATAATTTGCCTATTCTCGTATGCCTAGTAACTGAAGAAAGACTGAAAAAAGACCCAGATCTCCTGACTCCATGCTGCTTCTTGAAAAAGGAGTGATCTGTAAAGGATTTATTGCAATAGCCCATGTCTTGGGAAACAGTAAGTAATAATTAATAGTTTTCATTATCTAACATTAGTCATACCCCTATCTTATGTTTTAAAATCTCCTTTCTTTTAAACATAGGATATGTCTTGGAACTTAGTAAAATAAAACATAAATGTTACTGAAATTCATTTTACAAAGGGCTAGGCATGTATTAAGATCGGAAGTAATCCAAAAGCTATCTATTACACAAGCCTTAACTTCAAATACTTCCCCCCAAAAGTTCAAGTCAAACTTTCTGAGCGCTTTTAAACCAATTCCATTCAGCTTGCATCAAAACACTTATTTAGCATCTAGTCCAGATTGAAGGCAAAAAGAGAAGGGGACAGGAAAGGATGAGATGGATAGACAGTGTCACAAAAGCAATGAACATGACTTGGACTGATTCGGGGAAATAATAAAGGAGAGAAGGGCCTGGTGTGATATGGTACACAGGGTCAGGAAGAGTCAAACACAACTGAACGACAACAACATATCCAGTAGTGTGTTAAGATACTATAGGTATACAAAAACATAAGATAGGCCCTCCTCTTCAAGGAGTAAACAATCTAGTTGAGAAGGTATGATACATACAAAATAGATCCATTCATATTCCATATACCGATAAGCTCCAAATTGTCCTAAATATACTATCCAAGTATTTTTCCTTATCTCTCTAGTCATCCTTTTTGGCTATTCTCCAGCTTCCAAACCACACAGTAAGAAAAAAGGAGGAGCCTTCCTCTATTAATCCACTCATCATCCCATCAATAGATTAATGGATCAATATCAACCCAGAGAAAGATCTACAAGGCTTTGCCCTCGGTCTTGTGCTATCCAACATATCAATCAATGACTTGGATAAAAGCACAGCTGACAAACGTATCAGCTTTGTAGATGATATAAAGTTGAGAAGAATAGTTAAGATAGTAACAGATTTGGAATCCAGACAAATCTCAACAAACTAGAATGACAGGCCAAATTTAATATTTTGAAATTTAATATAAAGTCATTGGGTTGAAAAAGAAAAACCAACAGTACAAGGTAGACAACAGTTCAAATGAAGACCAGTTTTTAGCACACTGTGCAAGCCCAATCAGACATTTAAAGACTTAAAACTGGAAGAGATTTTAGACTTTAAACCCATCACTCTCTGTTATTATAAATTAGAAACACTTAGTAACTTGCCTAAGGTACACATCTGGAGTATGAAGAAGAGTTGAGTTTTGAACCTAGAACCTTCCACTTCTCCTTCCATTGTCTTTATAAAAGTAAAAAAAATGAAAGCAAAGTACCAGTGCTATACTCTTCCCTGTTCAGACCACATCTGAAGTACTGAATGCAAAGAAAAAATTACTTGTACAAAGATACTTATAGCAGCATCATAAACAATATTGAAAAGTGGAAAAGACTTTAAAGTTAGTGGGTGGCTAAAGGAGTATGTATCAATAACAAAAAATACTATATGACCAAGGAGAATGAGATATAAAAAATTATTAAGAAGTATGGGGAAAAGTCTAAATAAGACAATGAAAAGTACAAAAATTCTATGTAAATATATACACAAACTATATCTACCTACATGAATATATAATTGATCAACAAGAATTTATTAAGTCTCTACTATGCACCAAGCATTGTGCTAAGGGCTGCAAATACAATGACAAAATTGAAATAATTCTTGTCTCTAAGGAGCTTACACAGGGTAGACAACATGTACATATATTTGTATACAGAATGTGTGTGTGTGTGTGTGTGTGTGTGTGTGTGTGTGTGTGTGTGTGTAAAGAAAGAGAGAGAACAGGAGGTAGTCTGGGGAAAGAAAACACTAACAACTGGGGGGGGCAAAGGAATGAGGGAAGATGAAAGGATTCATGCAGAAGGTATCACTTGAGCTAAGTTTTGAAGAAAACTAGGGATTTCAAAAAGTGGAGGTGAAGAAGGAAAGCATTCTAAGCATGATGGAGTCAGTGTAAAGACATAGGGATGGGAGACAGTGTCATGTGATGAGCAGCAAGCAGACCAGTACAGAGTTAGTGAAGCAAAGAAAAGTGTAAGAAGAATGGAAAAGTAGGGAGGGCCTATTAATGCTAAAAAAGAGTAATTTATATTTGGATCTTAAAAGTAATAAAGAGCCACTGGTGTTTATTGGGGATGGAAGTGGAAATATAGTTAGACTTACACTCTAGAAAAATTACTTTGGTGGCTATGTGGAAAATGGTTAGAATAGGAAGAAATTTGAGACAGAAGACGACAGTGTGATACTGCAATAGTCCAGGTGACAGGTGATGAGGGCCTAAACTAGGGCTGTGTGAGTAAGGAGAAGAGGATATATCCAAGAGATGTTACGGTCATAGAAATGACAAGATTTGACAATTAACTGGTTACATAGTATGAGAATAAGAAGTTGAGGATGCCACCAAGGTTATCAACCTTGGTAAATAAAAAGATAGTAGTGAATGGGTAGGGGAAGGGGTGGAGAGAGGGACAGAATTTGGAACTAAAAATAAAAATGATTTTTTAAAAAAAGGTTGTTGTGTCTTTGATAGTAGAGAGTAGTAATAATAGGATCATTCAGAGAGGTGGGTTGGAAAGAATGGAATGAGTTGTGTTTTAGACATGTAGAGTTTAAGATTCCTGTAAGACAGCCAGTTCAATCAAAAGAGGCTACAGATAGATTAATCTATAAACTGCAACCAATATCTGCATGTTTGTGTAGTTCTCACTGCAAAAATGATTAAAGACAAAATAAGAGGAAAAAAATTACCTTTAAAAATAGGCCAGGAAATCAAAACAAACCACCTTAATATAGCTCTTTCCAATGCATTATTCATCCACTTTCCCACAGTCTAGAAATGTCTACATTGAACCAATTTCTTCTGAAAAATCTTGTTATTTGGAATACCTTTTCTTGTTATCTAATTGTAAATGCTACTGAAACATTTTTTCTCTCACGCACCAGTTTTCAACACCTGACCCTGTAAATCCTTTTGGACACAGTTTGCAGAAAGGAAAAGAGGTTTTCTTAAACCAACATCAGTTAAAGAACCCTTAAAGAATAGTTGCCTTTCCTGGAGTCTGAACACTTTCCACTTTATCCGATGTTGTATATGTGGTATAGTAACCTGGGAATGAGGCCAGCATTGGCTACCAGACCTGTATGGCAACATTTTATTCTTTCCCCAAGACATAATCCCAGATTATTTGTTTCTATATAATTTTTTTTCACCCTTAATCTCTAAATAGAATTCTCATTTGCTTTTTCTCCTCCCTGACCCTTCCCATGGTTAATTTAGAAAACCCACAGCAAATGAGAAAACTGTATACTGGTAAGAAATTAACTCTAAAAACAGGTTTGTTACATTATATACTTCCCCATACATACTCCTGACTGTACAAAGTAAAAAATGGTTAAAGATCACATATTTCATTACTAAAGAGCACACTCATTATTAATAATGATTTTTTAAAATCAGACTGCAATTTTAAAAATATGGATAATTAATTAGCAACAAGAGAAAGTTTAAAGCAAAAACAATGTTTTGCCAACACTTCAAAATTTAAGAAAATCTAATGTTATATTTTTAATTTCCAACTGTAATTTAGTGAAATGTTTCTGTGGTAATATGACAGCAAGCGAAAATAAAATGACCCACTTAATTTGTTAATTTACAAAACCCAAGTCTCTGGAACAATACTTAAAATTAACTAAACATAAAAATGTCAGGGTGTGGAACAGTGAAGATTTAAAAGATAAAACACTGAGAACATTGTATTTTAAGCTAAAACCTCAAGTCATTTTTAGTGAGGCTACAAACACTGTAGATTAATGTGTTTTACAAGTTGCATTAAAAACAAATGCATTTCCTTTCAACACTGTCCATTGGAGGGCAGTACACATCATAACTAAAGGCTTAGGCTTAAGCTTATAGAATATTTAAACATGGAGTTTTCAATATTCCTTATTACATGCCACATACACAATCACTTAAAAATTCTGCAATACTGGGTCTACCACTATATGTAAGGATAAACAAAGATTACTCATTGAGAATAATCAGTGTCGTACTATGTATTTTGAGGATGGTTATGTCGCTGCCATCAAATGACTTTAAGATCATTCTCCCAACTTTCTCCAAGGGCTTTACGACCTGATTCAGGGTCATCCTCTTTGACCTACCTATCCTTTAAAGACCAATATAAATGTTACCGCCTCCATGAAACCTTTCCTTATTGTCCTGACCAAAAATGACTTTTCTCCTTAGATATTACATAGCACTTTGATTTTAACTTCCTGCACACTTATCACATAATACTGTGTATTATTGTTATGCTGGTGTCTTCTATCATTACTAGTCAAGGCAACTAAGTGACACTGTGGATAAGAACATGGGGCACTGGAGTTTAAAACCCACCTCAGACACTTATTAACTATGTGACCCCAGACAAGTCATTTTAACCTCTATTTACCTCAGTTTCCTCAACTGTAAAATGAGGATAATAATAGTATCTACCTTCCCACAGTTGTTGTGAGGATCAAATAAGATAATATTTGTAGAGCAGCTGCCACAGAGTAGACACTTAATAAATGCTTATTTCCTTTCTTCCTTACTAGACTATAAGCCTAGTGAGGGGAGGGGACATCTTATCTGAACTTTGTATTTTCTCTGGCTCCCAGCACAATGCTCTTTATACCATGAACACTTGACAAAAATTTTCGGGTTACTGTTGTTATGTACAGTATGCACTAAAGTAAACTAAATTCCCTAATACAGTAGAAAATTACAGTATGCACTAAAGTAAACTAAATTCCCTAATACAGTAGACATCAGCACAAGAAACAATAGCATACCCTCAAAAATGATATAATGGAGGCCATTCTTCATTTATTATATGTAAATGAAATCCTCCTACCTTTGGGGATACATTTATGGAGGTCTTCCCAACTGGGGTTCACATTATCTTAAGCCTTCATCCTATTCTGGGTAACATGGGGGCTTAATGACCTTTAGCATGTCACTTCTATCTAGGCCTCCATTTCTTTATCAACAAAATTGAGGTTATACCACACAATCTCAAAGACAACTTCTTAATAGCCTGATTCTAAATATAAGACAGAGTATCTGTCCTTGAAAAATTTCCAATCTAGTCAGAGCGGAATATATTAAATAAGAATACAATTAAAGACTCCAACAAAATTTTCTCTTCTGAGAAAGTCCAAGTAAATAAACGTGAAACTCCAAAACAATGTCAACATCACTTACATGGTAAATGTGTTTAAAAATCTGGGCTAAAATTCCAGCAACGGTCTGATATAAGATATGGAACAATGGAGATTTAAAAAAGAACTTCACTTCTCTCATTAGTCAAGACAAAGTCACTAACTAATGATCAAAAACTACAGTGATTCATTTCTATCAGCCTCTCCCAGAAATTGCACTATAATTAGGAAGAAGAGATACACACCTAGTATTACCAAACCAAAGCTACTCTACTTTCTGTATTATAACTTAAATGCTGGACACACAGTGACTAGCTAGGAACAAGTTTAGCTACTACACTTAAAAGACTAACAACATGTAATAGAGATACTTCAAGGACTCATGATTTCATCTATGTGAGTCCCTTCCCCATCACGCAAATCACAACCCGTTTACAACTTATTACATATCTTTGTGAATTATTGTGGCCAATAAAACTCCCTCTGGATTTGGAGTCAAGAGACGTAGGCATGAATCTTGGCTGTGATACTTACTAGCTATGTGACCACAGGCAAAACACTTCACTTCTTTGAGCCTCAGTGTTTTCATCTGTCAAACGGGTTTTAACTCCAAATCCACAGCTCTATCAACTATGTAATACTTCCCATCATCACTGTAGGAGGGCCAGTTTCCAGCCTGATAGAACTTCCTAAAACTTGCATTCCACTGGCAAAGTCTTTAATAACTATGCCACGAAGAGGAGCATGATAAAGGAGACTGATGACTTATTTTTTTAATTAATTTATTTTGATTTATCAACAATCACTTCCATGTTTTTGAGTTTAAAATTTTTCTCCCCCTTCCTCCCCACCACCCTCCCCAAGATGGCGCACAATTTGATACAGGCTATGTGTGTATATATATATATATATATATACATTCTTATTAAGCATATTTTCAGATTAGTGATATCGTAAGTAAAACTTAGAACTAATAGAAGGAACCACCAGAAAGAGGAAACAAAACTCAACAGAAGAGGGAAAAAAAATAGCAAATAGTATGCTTCGATCTGTATTCAAATTCCATAGTTCTTTCTTTGGATGTGGATGGCATTTTCCATCATGAGGCCTTTGGAGATGTCTTAGATCCTTGTATTGCTGGGAAGGGTTAAGTTTATCAATATTAGTTATCACACAACGTGGCTGTTATTGTGTACAACGTTCTCTTGGTTCTGCTCACTTCACTCAGCATCAGACCGTACAAGTCTTTCCAGGTTCTTCTGAAGTCATCATTTCTTATAGCACAATAGTATTCCATTATATTCATATACCACAACTTGCTCAGCCATTCCCCAATTGATGGGCATCCTCTCAATTTCCAATTCTTTGCCACTACAAAAAGAGCTGCTATGAATATTTTTGTACATGTGGGTCCTTTTCCCATTTGTATGATCTCTTTGGAACATAGCCCTAGAAATGCTAATGCTGGGTCAAAAGGTGAAGATCTATTTTTTTAAATACTTTTTTTTTTTTAGGCAATTGGGGTTAAGTGACTTGCCCATGGTCACATAGCTAGTAAGTGTCAAGTATATGGATGATGCCGGATTTGAACTCAGGTCCTCCTGACTTCAGGGCCAGTGCTCTTTCCACTGCGCCACCTAGCTGCCCCCTAAATACTTCTGATAAAGGCACAATAAATATTAGATTATTAAATACTATGATGGCCTGTTAAACAATAAATAAATAACACAATATTGTACATTTTCTGCATTAAAAGGGTCAGACAAATCTTGATAATTAGCAGAGGATTTTTAAAAGGCGCGGTGATAGATACTTTATTTGTCTCTTGGAAAAAGGTCAGAATGAACAGCATTAGTCAGGGCACATTCTCCCATCTTTTACATAATCATCCAGAGAATAAGAATTTGGAGCTAAAATAGTTATACTTGGCCTCCGAGAGCCAAAATAGGACTAACTGGTGGAAGTTACAGAATCTGAGTTTGAAAAGTAACTAAGAACTCATCTAGTCAAATCTGTACCTGATCAAGAATCACTTCTACAACATTACCACCAAATGGTCACCTAGTCTTTAGTGGAGATGGTAGAATGGAGGTGGAGCTCACTATCTCCTGAGGGATGCAATTCTGATTTTGGATAGCTTTATTAGGAAGTTTTCCCTCATAAAGAAGAAATTTGCTTTTCTGCCACTTTCACTTCCCAGCTTTGCCCTCTAGGACCAAGGAGAACAAGTCTAGACCCCCTTCAAATACTCTAAAACAGTTATAGTTAAATGTCTACATTATCTTTCCTTGAAGCTAGATATCACAAGTTACTCCAACAAGTTCTCATCTGGCATAATCTTCAGGACTCTCACTACCCTGAGTCACCCTCCTTTGGACACATTCTAGTTTATGAAATGTCTTCCCTTTAGTTTGGTATCCATAATACTGAATACAATACTATGAATGCATTCTGAATAAAAGCACAGTGGTACTCTTAGCTTCCTCATTCTATATACTATTTATCTCAATATAACATAAAACTGCATTATTGATTTTTGCTTCCATATCACAACTCATACTTAACTTGCAGCCCACTAAAACCCCTAGAATTATTTTGGATGAACTGCTATCTAGCTATATTTCCTCCATCTTGTACTGCTGAAGCTGATATTTGAACGGAAGCATATGACTTTATTAAAGTGTATTTGTTATTAGATTCATTAGATTCAGCTCAACATTCTAGCTTGTTGAGGTCTTTTTGGATCCTGACTTTCTCATCCAATGCGTTATCTTTCCTGTTTTATGTTATGTGCACATTTGATAAGCATGTCACCTATGCCTTTGTTTTGTATGTATAATATACATATATAATGTGCATATACATATGCACACATATGGATGCAAATGTATATTAAAATGTACATACGTATATGTACATTATAGAGGTAGCTAGATGGTTCAGTGGATAAACCACTGGGCGACAAGAGACAAGAAGACTTTGAGTTCAAATCCAGCTTCAGACACATCTTAGCTGTGTGACCCCAGGTAAGTCACTTAACATCTATTTGCCTCAGTTTCCTCAACTATAAAACAAGGATAACAACAGTACCTATCTTGTAGAATTGTTGTGAGGATCAAATGAGATAATACTTTTAGTAAGTACTATATAAAAGCTTATTCCTTTCCATTCTTTTATTTAAGCAATTGATAAAAATGTTAAATAGCCAAGCAAAATATGAACCACTTAAGTACCTCCACTAAAGAATATCCAAGTTGACATAGAGAAATTACTGGAGTGTTCAAAAGACAATTAGAACTTGTCAGTGTTACTGCTGAATTATTGATAATTCAGGTAGGTACTGGATGAGATAAATCTCCAGCTCTAAAATTCTGTGATTCCCTTTTTTTAAACTCAATCCTTTTGGCGAGCAAGATTATAAATGGAGAAAGAAATGAAGGGAGGGATAGAAAATGTTGGAAATAAAAGAGAAATACATAAAAAGTAGCAGTTAATAACTAAACAACTGCAGTGTGTTTTGTATAAGGGATGAACACACTCACTACTGTCTCTTTCTGTACAACCAAGTGGTTGTAACTTCTTCCTTATTAGGCTGTCCATTGGCTGTGTGCCACAATATAATACTCAGTAGTTTTATGGCTCCTGTAATCAGAGCAAACACCAATGCTCTAGGCTTTTGGTTTTGGTGTATAGAGCAACTGCAATGTTGAGAACCCACTTGAAGGTTTCATTTGACTTGTCCCATTTACCATAGGAACCACTGCCATATGTGATGACACAGTTGTTCTAATAGTAGGGTGCTCTCCAGTTTTAAGAATATCTTTACAAATCATTTGTTTTATAAATAAGTAGGCATACGGGAATCCTTTAGGCTTTTTTTAATAGAAGATGGTATAAAATTCAATGGCAGAATAACAATGTAGAAAAATTAGTGCCTCATGAAGTAATTAAAATTATTATTCTTTTAATTCAACAATTATTTATTAAGCTCATACTATGCAGTGAGAACTGTGCCATGATACAGTTTATAGAAAACATAATTTTTGTTCAGATAGAGGATACTGACACACTAATAAGACATAAGGGTATAACAGATGTGCAAATAAAGTCATAAGTAAGTATGAGGAAGGAATAACCATTATTCTGGGAGAATCAAGGAAGGCTTAATAGAATAAAAGTAGCATTTGGGCTGAACTTAAATAGTTAGATAGGATTGAAATAACCGGGGATGACAAGGCAGGGAGAGGCAGAGAAAATAGTGTGAAAAAGATATTAAGGCCAGGAAGCAGGAGTATGGATAAGCATATAGTTTAAGCAGCCTACTGTGTTTGGTAAGGCAAGCAACAGGGACCCACCTATGAGTTTTGAATATGATGAGATACTTGCTCTAAGCATCATAAATTGCAGAAAATATACCAACCAGCATTGGTAGGAATTTTCTTATCCCAGAGTTTACTAAAGCAACAAAATAAACAGCTGCTAGGTGGTACAGTGGAGAATATATTGGACCTGGAGTCAGGAAGACCTAAGTTCAAATCCTGACTCAGACACTTGATAGATATGTGACCCTGGGCAAGTAAGTTAACTTCTGTATGCTTCAGTTTCCTCATCTGTAAAATGTGGACAATAATAGTGCCTACCTCCTAGAGTTACTAAGAAGATAAAATGAGATAATATTTGTAAGTACTTTGCAAACCTTAAAATATTAATAGTCAATACTCATAATAATTGGCTGCTATGTGCCAAGCACTGTGCTAAACACTGGGGATACAAATGCAAATAAAAAAGAAAGCCAGTCCCTGCCTTCAATGAGTTTACAATCTAATTGAGGAAGACAACATAAAAAAGGAAGCTAAAAAAAGCTGGAGGTAGGACGAGGGTTATATTGTGCCAGGGCATGATGAAGAAGTCCAAAGAAAGTGCATCTACTGGGAAATAGAGAGAAAATTGTGCTGGGCCCCCTTCTTAAATGGAGGTTTTGGAGATCATGGCTCTGCTCTCTAGTCAGAGAGGAACAGAGTTATCAATGAGATGTCAGCACCAAGGATTTTTCTAACTTGAAGGACGATGAGATTTCCCAATGATGAGTTTTCTGAGGCATGAAGGCATGATGGAGTAGCCCAAAGAAGTTCAAAAGCAGTGCAGTTGCTGTACAAATACTACTTAGTGTTATTAGGCAGGAGGTGGTACTGTAGATAAAGTGCTGGGATGGAGGTATGAAGATCTAGTTCAATTCCTGCTTCAGACACTTCACAGCTAAGTAACTTTGGGCAAGTCACTTAACCTCTCATCCCTATTTTTCCCATGTATAAAATGGGAATAATAATATTATCTTCCAAGGTGGCTGAAAGAATCAAATAAGGTAATATGTACAATGCTTTGTAAACCTTAATATGCTATAATAATGCTAATTATTAAATGAATTACGGGCCCAAACCCTATTCCTATTCCTTTACTATCCTATCAATAAATTATGCATTTATTAGTGATTTCTTCTACAGGCATGGTGTTAACTGTTGTAGATAAAAAGATGAACATGAGCATTTCCTGCTCCTCAAGGAGTTTTCATTCTGAAGGGAGAGACGGCACATACACATAGATTATACACAAAAGTATATACATAGTAGACAAGGTAACTTCGGATGAGAAAGTACTAGCAGCTGTGTGTAAAGGGAAAGTCTCTGCAGAAGGTGACACCTAAAGTGAATCTTTAAGGAAACCAGAGATTTGAATCCAAGAAGCAAAGGCAAGAAGCAAAGACCACGCTAGGCATGGAGCCTTTACAGGAGATGAAGCTTCATGTGTAAGACACAGTAATAAGCAGGCCATTGTGGTTGGACCACCAAGTAAGAAACGTGTGAGAAAATTAGGAAGGTAGAAAAAAGACAAAGAGCATTAAATGCCAAACAGAAGAGTTTATATGTGATCCCAATAGCAAAAGGGAACAGCAAGAGTTTATTTAGTTTAATAAGTGACATTGACAGACATGCACTTAAGGAAAATCACCTTGCAATTGTCTGGAAAAATGGGTCATAGACTCTGAAGAAGCCCTCTACCTGGTGGACTATGAGAGAAACTGAGGAGAAGCAACTATCTCTTTTGAGACTTTGTCAGCATTTTCTCTCCCTTGGATTTCAAGGAGGTGGGGGAGGGAACGAACCAAAGAATTTATCTCAATCTTCGAGACACTGGTGGTTACCACCATACAACAACAAAGTACAGATAGGAGCTTGTCTACACAAGCCTGAGTTTCTGGCCACAGATTTCCATTTTTGTTTCCTTCCCAGTCAATTAACAATCTTGAGAAAAGGATTTCCCCAGCTTTGACAGCAACCTCATGAATTTAAGAAGTCAAGAACTTCTGAGTCAGATATCAGTTGTCCTATGGGAGGTGATTCCTTAAACAACACCTCTTCTCAGAGAAGTACCACCAGGAGGCTACCACAGTTGAACAAAATAAGAAAGGACTGGCCATGCTCTGAATGGCTTTAAAACCTGAATCCTGGTTGTTGCTCAGACAGTACAGATCTGAGATGAAAGTCAAATGTCTATTTCAGATCCCACAAAGTTATCTTTACTTTTTGGGAGAATATAATGCATATGACAGATTGATGTTTTATGTTTCTTTACTTGTTAATTCTTTTGTGTTTTAAGCATTTATTAGCATAGTGGTAGTGGTGAAGGAAATAAAACTGTTGCCCCATACTTGGTAATTTACATATTTTACAATGAACACTTCGTCAAGAAGGGACCCCATTACCAACTTTATGAGGAAATCCTAGAAACAAGCCATACTTCAGTTCTGTTGGAGAGATTTGTCAGAGTTACTCCAGTCTAGGTGTAGCAAGGTAGAGACACAGAGAAGTCTGATACCCCATCTTGACCAGGATGAACCAGATCTTCGTGAATTCTGAGCAAGGGCTCTTTTGGGGAAAAGCCTTTCCACCCCAACCCCAGGCTTTGGGTCATACCTACAAACTAAGAAAGTAAAATGAAAGGAGATTAAGAGGAGGAATTCTTTGACTGCGACCCTCACAAATACTGAATAAGCAAGGGCAAGGGCAGGGGAGAGAGTGGCTAACCTTATATCTATATAAGATGGGGTGGGTAGGAGAAAGAAGTAAATATTGAAAAGGAATGAAAAGGAAATGACATGGAAATGAAAAATGAAAAAGTAAACCTACAGAATTTAGCCAATCTACTGGGTTAGTGCTACGGTTTGTGGTGGGATGAGCGTGTATATTTATAAAGATTAGGACAGAACGGAATTCTGCCTATGGTAGGTGGCTATCAGAGCAAGTGTCTATGCATGACCATGTAAATGGGATTAAATTAACTAAAGGGAAGTAAGGTCTTTCTTATGTTTTACTGACAAAAACAATTTAGCTGAATATGACATAAGAAAACCAAATTTAATAGTTGTAACTTTGAACACTAGTGGAACAAATTTACTTACATACAGAAAACAAGTTACAGGATGAATAAAAAGATAAGATTTAGCAATATGTTATCCATAGGATACATATTTAATACAGAAAGTCATATGTTGATTTAAAATGAGAAGTTGATAAAAATTTACTACGCATCAACTGACACTAGAAAGGAGTCAAAGTCATGACACTTAATAAAAACGTGATTGATTGAAGATCAATGTGTTACAGTCTGCTTGCTTTAATGGTATCTACACAATGTTAAGAGAACAGGAAGACGACTCCCAGCACATTGTGTGCAACCGCTCCAGCAATTTTATAGGAGGCTATGGATAAAAGCAGCTAGATGGCACAGTGGATAAATGCCAGGCCTGGCAGGAAGACTCATCTTCCTGAGGTCAAATCTGGCTTCAGACACTTGCTAGCTATGTGACTCTGGGCAAGTCATTTAACCCAATGTTTTCCTCAGTTCCTCCTCATCAGTATAATAAGCTGGAGAAGGAAATGGCAAACCACTCCAGTATCTTTGCCAAGAAAACCCCAAATGGGGTCCTGAAGAGGCAGACAGGATTGAAATGACTGAATAACAACAAAAAATGGATGAGTTAAACAGAATAGGTACGCTTGGATGGCTGTGATCTGCATCACTGGAGAGAAAACATATAAATGAGATCACATATCCAATGGAGTAAAGTATCTCACCAAAAAGAAAAATGAGTCAAGCAAGGAATATAAAGTTATTCAACAGAATGATTTACTGTTAGCTTATATTATATTAGTGACCAAGAAAGAGAAAATACTCACCTCAACAGAAAAAAATTTTATGTCTTGTCCATATAACTTCATCTCCTCTGGAAAATTCTGGTAAGTGTTTATGTAGGGAATATGACCATCTTCTACAAATCTGAATTTTAAAAACTAGGATGAATCATAAATGAAAGCTATAGGTTTGTTTAAAAATTATTTTTTTTCTGAAAATCTTTTATTTTGACAAGTCAAGGTAAGAGCTAGTTAGATGCATTCTTACTTTATCTATATGCAAACATTTTTAAAGGCTAACCTATACCCACATATAACTAATGGAAAAGAAAGTTCTTTATACCTTTTAATCAACTATATGATTGTGAAGATATCTGCTGTAGAAAATTATCTGTAAAACTGTATTTCCTTCTCATGTCTTTTTTAAAGACTAAATGTGATTTCTAAGTAGTACACATTTTATACTCCAAACTTAAATATTTTACTTGTTTTCCCCAAATTATTCCTATATCAGTACATGTCAAATTCATTCACCAAGCCAGAAGTGAGAAGTTTATTAGCATAAATCAGGAGTAAATACAGCTTCCAATAAAAATGAAAATAATAGCTAGTATTTATATGGTGCTTTAGAGTCTGCACTTAGAAGATAGCTAGCGGTGCAGCTGATAGACCCATGGGTCTAGTATCAGGAAGATCTGAGTTAAAATCCATCCTCAGACACTAATTAGATGTGGGACCATGGGCAAGTCACTTAACTTGTTTGCCTCAATTTTCTCAACTGTAAAATGGGGATAATAGTAGCACCTAAGTTGTGGATTGTTGTGAGGATCAAATGAAATAATATTTGTTTAAACAACAACAACAACAACAACAAAGCACTTAGGACAGTGCTTTGTAGCACACAAAAGGTGCTACATACCATGCTCATTTCCTCTTTCCCAATCCCCAAAGGCCATGACAACTACTGGACTAACAGGAGACACTTACAGCCAGTGGGGAACAGAGAAACACATTCTAAATAGACACAGATACAGAGAGATAGATACTCAAGAAAGGAAGCAGGTTCAAGGAATGCCCTATTTGCACTCATGAGTCAGGAACTGTGGAGAGGAGTAGACTCTGGGAATTCAATATGAGGACTCTGCAAAGAGAGAAACAACTTCAAGCTCTGCAGTACCCGGAGATGAGGTATATTTACCATATGCATAGTTGCACATGTACTTCATTACCACTTTATTCTAAGTTTGAGCTATTTTTCCCATCTGTGTATTTAGGGGAGAAGATGTCCCAGGTATATGATAAGGAATGTAATGTTTTATAGGTATTGTTCTTTTTATGCTATTTGTGCTTAAGTGTCTTTGTTAAGAGTTAATTAATTCTGACTGTTACTGCAATCATACATGAGGGCTCATGATCTACAGTGTTAGGCATGAAGACCCACAGGGTTATCCCCTAGAACCCAAGGTAACAACTGTCTTCTGGGGACCCCACTAAAAAATACAAATTGGAGGAACAGTCCCAAAGGGTATTACAATGATAAAATAAGGAAATAAGTTTGTGTTTGCTATTATCTTCTTGGTCACTTTTTGGTGAGGAGGGGATAATAATTCTATCTGTGATTTTCTGTTCTTTGAAATATTCTCTGCTATGAACTGTCTTGAAAAGTATGTCCTCAATACTTCCACAATTCTGACCCGTTCTGCCCCCAATCCTGGTATAATGTGAAGTTTTGGAAGCCTGGAACTATTTTCTGTTTTGTCCTTGTCCCTAGTGCCTAACACAATTCCTTACACACAGCGGTGGTTTAATAAATTTTTGGACTGGTTAGATGTCTTCCACATGTATTCTGTCTGGTCTACTTGCTTTTCCTGAAGTAAGTAATATTAATATTTCCTCCTAGGGTATAAAAAGAATTGTTACTAAAGCCCAAATGCAATGATTCCACTCTAAGAAGAAATTGTCATGAAAATGCCAGCAACTGTTTCATTTATGACTATGTGTTATCCTCCTTCCAGCTTCATCTATAAATGCTACTGGGATAATCTGGTTTAGCTGGGTCAAATGACAAGCTTTCTGCAGAATCGTTTTCTCCTCTGCTGCTTTCGGTGAGTCTGATTAGTTTGTAATATTTAACCATTCTTCTCCATGTTTAGCAAATAAGTTTATACTGTAAATAAAGTTAACCCCAGATGACATATCTTTTTCTCTTGGCAAGGATATCATAAGCATTTGCTGGCTAAAGTGGCTTAGCTGAAAGCCCAATAATATTTGGACTACTGTGGTCTTCTTTTTT
This sequence comes from Vombatus ursinus, assembly GCF_900497805.2. Classification (NCBI taxonomy): domain Eukaryota; kingdom Metazoa; phylum Chordata; class Mammalia; order Diprotodontia; family Vombatidae; genus Vombatus; species Vombatus ursinus. The sequence continues at coordinate 699,801 of NW_020948840.1, read as the reverse complement.
GTGGTGATTACTTTATATCATGTAAAATTCTCTAAGAAATAGTACTTATAGAATCAAAGTTTTTATACTGATATATTTTTCATTTTGGGGAGTCAACAGTTCATTTATACAATCTGGGAAAGAACTGTTATAATTATTTTCATATCTTTCTTGTAGGTTGGTGTTCATCTTCTTACTTTTGCTCTAAATAGTCAATTTTCTAATTGCCCATAGACAGCTGATTCTGAAATACTACTCACATCACACAAGGAATAATTAGATGTATCAGAGACTAACTAGAATCCAGATAAGCAAACGTTAAATTGGAAAGGACATGTACACACACCTGTCTTTATATATATATTTATATGTCTGTGAGGGTATGTGTGTGTAAACACAAAGTGTCAACTAATATACATGCAGACATGTTTTAAACAAGCACATACACACATACACATATACATATATGCTCATATAGGTGGCCATTTTCCTTGTCAAGACAAATCTCTCAATGATTACAACTGACTCTGTATCCCCACCCATTTTCCCTCAAAGATTGCACCAACTATCATCTCAATACTCTCTAAAGTTCAATCTCTACTACCTATTGGTTCCTTCCCTGCTGCCTACAAACATACCCATGTATATCCTTATCCTGAAAAAATACTCACTGACTCAAGCATCCCCATTAGCTATGGCTCTATGTCTCTCCTCAGCTAAATTTCTTGAGCAAGTCATCTGTACTTGGGCACTACTTCCTTCCCTCTCATTCAGTTTTAAACTTTCTGCAATCTGGCTTCTGCCCTCATCTCATCATTCAACTGAAACTGCTCTCTCAGAAGTTACCAATGATCTTTTAACTGCTAAATTGGATGGCCTTTTCTCAGTAGTTCTCACGTATATATTTTTTTACTTCTCTGACGCCTCTGACAATGTTGATCATTCACTTGGATATTCTCTCCTCCCCAGGTTTTAATGACACTGCTTTCCATCCACCTAGAGAAGAGGTTCTCAAACTTTCTGTTCTTTGTACCCCTTTACTGAAACATTACCTAAAGATTATTGAGGACCAGGAAAAAAACTGTTGCGAATGTGGATTATATTTGTTGTTATTTATCATATTGGAAATTAAAATGTCTTTGTATTATTATGAAAAAAGCTTTTCAACTCATGGATCCTGTAAAAAGGCTTTAGAGACCCTCAGGAGTCACTAGACCACATTCTGAAAACCACTGATCTAGAGAATATATTTGGGAGTATATCAACCAAGACAAACCCAGGAACTATGTGAATAAAACTATAAAGTGTTCTTTACAGAAATAAAGACAGATGTAGGTAACTAGATAAATATTAATTGCTTATGGGTAGTTCATGCTAAAATAATAAAAATAAAAATACTACCCAAATTAGTTTACTTATTCAGTGCTGTTCCAAACTACCAAAGAATTATTTTACAGACCTAGAAAATATAAGAATGAAATTCAATTGGAAGAACAAAAAGTCAAGAATCTCAAGGGAAATAATTTTTAAAATTGAGAAAGAAGGGACCTACAAGTAACAGATAAAAAACTATACTACAAAGTATAATACATAAAGTAAAGCTCAAATTATTTGGGACTGGTTAAAAATTGAGAGATCTATTAGAACAGATAAAGTATACAATATACAAGAGCAAACAAGCACAGTAGTGTAACATTCAATAAACCCAAAGCTCCCAGTTATTAGAATAAGGATTCACTGACAAAAAATACTGGGAAACATGAATAGAAGTCCAAGAGAAATTAGGCATAAACCAACATCTCATATCATATACGAAGATACTCCAAATGGATACATGACACAGATATAAAAGGTCATATTACAGATGGAGCAAGGCAGAAATTACTTGTTAGATCTATGGATAGAGAAAGAGTTCATGAACCAACAAGAGATAGATGGCATCACAGAAGGTAAATGGATAACTGAGATTACATAAAATTAAAAAAGTTTTGTACAAACAAAGCCAGTACAGTTATAAAGTTAGAAGAATATTAAGGATTGTGGAAAAAAATCATTACAGCAAGTTTCTCTGATAAAAGTCTAATAACCAAGTTATATAAGGAACTGATCCAAATTTACAAAAATGAAAGCCATTACTTGACTGATAAATGGTGAAATGATATGAATAGGCAGAAGGAAGAAATCGAAGTTATCAATAATCACATGAAAATATGTTCCAAATCAATAATAATTAGAGAAATAAAATCTAAATCAACTCAGATGTTCTACCTCACTCACATCAGATTGACAAAGATGACAAAAGAGGAAAATGACAGTTGTTAGAGAAGGAACAGGAAAATAGAGATATTAATGCATGATTGGTGGAGCAACATGGTGTGAACTGGTCCAGCTATTCTGGAAAAGCACTTTGGAAATATGCACAAAAAGCCATTAAACTGTGCATAATCTTTGACCCCTAATATGATTAAGGATATATCCAAAGAGATAGAAGGCAATAGAGAGGTACATCCTGGGTGCAAGTGGCCTGCAATATATAACCAATGAGGAACTTCAAAGAACAGGAGTAAAGAATATCTTTGAGAAGATGTACAATAGGAAGAGATAAGAAGATATGAAAAGAATCATTGTACAAAGTTATCAGTCAATAAAGAAACATTAAAACCTATGTGAAATAACACAAAGTTGCTATCAAAATGAGGCAAGAACAACAATACTATAGGCAACTCATCCTCTGAAACTGCTCAGGATTCTGTGCTTGGTGTCTAGACTGGTCCTTATCTTTTGACCATGAAAGTGAGTGTTTTAGCATGATTGCTGGGTGGGATAAGGGAGCCACCTGAGGCTTGAGGCAGAATAATTCATTTCTGGGTATACCTCACCAGTTTTTGCTGTGTCTACATGTATTCATTTATGTGTCTCTTTCTGTGTTTGTCCCTGTAGAGAATCTCATACAATGGACCATACCATAACTTATCAGAGGAAGCGCTGGCAGTGATATCACTGTTACAATGTTAATGAAGAGCTGGGTCCTTGACCCCATCTTCTGAGTCTTTTTCTATTCTATAAGGCATGTCTATGCTCAAGGCTGTGACAATTTGACAAAAGTGAAAAAAAGAGAACTGGAAGAACAATATTTATAATGAGTTTGACTACACGAAAACAAAGAAGTATACTTAGTGTCTGAACAAAGATATTAGGGAGAAAAATAGAAAATAAATGATAAATGGTTAGTTATTTGCATGTCAAAATTCTTTTTAAATTTAGTTTTAAACATGTTTACTAGGTCTTGCTGAAGTTTCAAGTTCATATTAAACTATTAACTATGTTTCTGGAAACTTTTTTAAAACATTAGATGGATGTAATATCCAACTCACTATGAAATTTTATAGGGAAAAGACTTTAGCTGGTATACAGCTCACATTACAGACATGATATCTGTTTTCAAGATAGCTGGTAACCAGACCCTTGGTATTCAGAGAGATTTCACATGGAAAAGGGTTTATATTTGTTTTACCTCATGAAGGAGTAAAGGATAGGTGTCTCAGAGAGGCAGATTTGTGTTTGACATCAGGAAAAACTTCATAACTGATTTTGTAGTTATCCTAATATTAAATGGGCTGCCTAAGAAGGTAATTGGTTCCATCTCACTCGAGGCCTTCAGATGAAGCCTGGATGATTACTTGGTTGGTGATGACGGAAGGGGAGTTTCAGTCACATACAAGTTAAAGCAGATGGCCTCTAAAGTTTCTTCCAACTCTGAATTCAGAGTCCATGATTCTGATCTTCACGACATATTTCACAGATTTCCATTTAATTGAATCAGATAGTAAAGATTTTTTTTTAATCAACTATTTCACAGAGTGTTTCCAACAAGCAAAATCCACAATAATTTTAAAGAGAAGATTCCAACTCTGACTTTCCCTGTCATCTTGGCTCAAGACTGGCATGGGAGTGGAAAAATGAAAACTATCCTGAACAGGGAATAGCATTCTGGACTTGGATTAAGGAAGATCTGGGCTCTGATCTGAGCCCAGACATTTACTGAACTACCTGTATGACCTTGGGCAAGTTACTTAACCTCCCTGATCTATTTATTCTCTCATCTGTAAAACAGGAACAATAATAGCAACTACTTCACAGGGCTGTGAGGAAAATACATGTAAAACACATAAACCTTAAAGTGCTACATTACTGTAATTATTATTGTTGTTGTTGTTGTTATTATATTGAAATAGGTTGTGATTTCCTAAAGTAAGGCAGTAACATGTTATGATATCTGGTATATCTAATACTTAAAGAGGCACTCCTATACATAATCCTGAAATCTGCTCATCAAATATAAAAACCTGCATGTTTTCTAAAAAATGCAAAAGTTGATTATACATTAGGTTTTCTCAATATTCTTATTTTCATCCCTGATATATATGACAACTTATTGACACTTTTTTTAGTTACTAATGATCACATAGGAAATCTGAAGACCATCTGCTCATTTTTTCTTTTATAAATCAAACTATTTAATAAAAACACTTAGCGGCATAAGTGGCTCTTATAATCTTCTAAGTATCTCAAGTACATTAGTTAATTAATCTTTCAAACATGCCTGTAAGGTAACTATGACTATTTCCACTATATAAACAAAGACACTAAGGAGAGGTTAGTTACTACTGTAGGAGTTAGGCTTCAGATTTAGAACTCAGGCCTCACTATCTCTTGGTCATTCATTCATTCTGAGTCTCTAAGGTAAAATGGAAATGTGCAATAACTACTCCTCCCCCCAATTAGTGCTACTACACACAATACCAATAATTTGTTTTTTCTTCTCTGAATATTCATCTTACCTCAAGAGATCTGAAAGGGTAATTGTTTCCCTCTGCCAAAGTAATGACATATAGCAGAATGCAAGTGTCATTGGCAGAGTCATCTTCAAAATCCCTTTTTCCTTCTGCCTTGAATATTCAACTCCATCAACTGATCCAGAACATACAGAGGTAGTTTCTTTGAAGGGGTAAAAAATAGAGATTTTTTTAAAAACCCAAGTTATTATGTTGCACAATAAAAGAAGAAATATATTAGTAATGTTTCCTCTCAGAAGGGTCTCATCAGGATCTTAAATGAAAAAGTAGCATTTCTCTTGCCAAAGACAACAATCTAGGACTCGTCATTAGAATTAACAGCCAGGGACAAACAATCCAACATTTGTTTAAAAATTTTTTAAAAGGAACAGAAGGGATTACTCTTCATATCTATGGTTAGGGGGAGAATTCTTGACCAGAGAAAATTTCATAAAACATGATTGTGATTGCATGAAATTGAAAAGCTCTGATAAAAGTCTGATACCGAAGATAGATATGTATTTAACACAGATATATAAGAGCCATTCCTCAATAGCTAATTGTTCAAAAAATAGGAACAGGAAAACTTTTTTTGGATCTATACAAATTTTCTTTTATTCTGAACTTAACACCAAATAAAATGAGTGTTTCCACCTACAAAGTAGAACAAAAGAGGATTGTAAATAAAATTAAAAATCCCTATTACATACAACTCCTTTTTTTCCTTTTAAGTATATAATAAATCCAACATGTAATATGGCTGTCCTGATTGGCTGTGTTTCCTTCTGGACTTCCTTCTATTGTCTTGGGTGCTTTTTTGTTTAAAAAAACCTTCAATAATTCTGTTTGGGAAGTTAAACCTATTACTAGTCCCCCTCTCCTTCCCAACTCCTTCCCCTCAAAACGGAAAAAAAAAAAATGAAAAACAAAAAATACGCATAGTCAAGCAAAAAATAATTGCCCATTGGCCATATCTGAAAATGTCTGTCTTAATCTGCACTTAAGGTACATTAACCCTTGTTAGGAGGTGGGTAGAGTGCTTCTTCACCAAACCTCTCAAATTGTGGTTGGCAACTGCACTGATCTGAGTTCTTAAGTCTTTCAAAATTGTTTTTCTTTACATATTGTTATTATAGTAGTTAGGTGGTATAGCAGATAGACTTGGAGTCAGGAAAACCTGAGTTCAAATCACGCTTCAGACACTTACAACCTGGCATCAACCTACTTTTCCAACCTTATTATATATTGCTCCCTTTTCTATACTGATTAGTTCAGCTAAACTGGCTCTTTTACTGTTCTTCACATGGCTTTCCACCTCTGTTCCTTTGTACTAGTTGTCCTCCATTCCTATAATGCATTCCCCTCCTCACTGTTAGCTTTTAGAATACTTTTTCTTTCAATATTCAATTTAAGCACACTATTTTCTACATTAAGCTTTTCTTAACACTGTCCTCCCTGCCTCCCCACCCTGATAACCCCTAGCCATTACTTTGTATTAATTTTGTATATGCTTACATATGTTCATGTTGTCTGCTGCTAAAAGGTAAACTCCTTAAAAGCAGACACTGTTTAGTTTTTGTTCTTAAGTTCCCAGAGGGTGCTTAATAAATGCTTGCTGATTGGCTGGTAGCTCTTTAAGTGCTATCATTTACATGCATAATGTATATTCTTTTTGTTTTTCTTTTCTCATTCTCAGTCACTTTATAAAGTATTCCATATTCCTCTGAATTCCTCTTATTTATTCTAACAGTATAGTAATAAATCATTACATCTGCAATCACAATTGTACAATTTGTTCAGCTTTCCTTAAATGAAACCTATTTTATTTCCTTTTTTCCTACAGAAAAAGGACACTACTATTAAAGTTTTGTTACAGATAAGACCTTTCTGTTACTGACCGTGGAGAATATATCTCCAACTACTTCTTCTCCACCCCCCCATTACCTAATATTCTACATATACTTATGTATATGTCTCTCCTGATAGAATGTAAACTCTAACAGAGCAAGAACTATTGGGAGTACATAGGGGTGGAGCCAAGACAGCCAAGTAAAAGCAGTGACTTGCTTGGGCTCTCCTCCAAACCCCTCTAGATACCTGTAAAAAATGGCTCTAAACAAATTCTAGAGCACCAGAACCCACAAAAAGACAGAATGAAACAAATTTCCAGCCCAAGACAAACTGGAAGGTCAGCAGGAAAGGTCTCTTGCGGCAGGCTGGGGGAGGAAGACAGTTCAGCGTGGGCGTGTGTGCAGGCAAAGACTAGGCCTCAGAGAACCTGAAGCAGGCCTCAGGGGACTGAATCATGGGCAGCTGTGGCAGTTTCCTGACTTCTCAACCCACAAACACCAAAGACAACTTAGAAGGTCAGAAAGAAAGGTCTATTGACCTGACCATGGTGAGAGAGGAGCTCAGTCCAGCCCCAATCCCAGTGCAGCCCCAGGGTGGCAGCTGTTTCCAAAGTTCTTGGCCCACAGATGGAGGGGGGAATCAAGTGGCTGATCAGAGAGGGATTGTAGGGATCTTTTTGCTGGCACTGAGGCAGAATTCTCTTGCTTTGCCTTTGCTTGGATCTGGGTTGCAGTTCTAGGTGGCAGTCCTGGGGTGAGCAGGAGCATTGGCCTGGTGAAGCTTTTGGGGGCAGTGGAGAGGAAATCACCCTAACAGTTCCAAGGCAGAAAAGAGTGCTTGTGGTCAATCATAGACCAGAGCCCAGGCCAGGAAAAGAGTAAACATCTCGCCCCTTATCCTAACACCTTGGAAGAACTGAAAATTTACAGGTCTCTAGAAGTATCTCTAAAAACAGCTGCACAAAACCCCTGAAGCTTGGGACAGTACACTCTCCACACTGGAAGCAGACCCCTACCTTAACAAGGAGTAACTCAAGTAATTGGCTGGGATCATGAACAAACCTCGAAAAAAAAGTCAGACCATAAAATCTTTCTTTGGTGACAAAGAAAATCAAAACATACAACCAGAAGAAGACAACAAAGTCAAAGCTCCTACATCCAAAGCCTCCAAGAAAATTATGAATCAGTCCTAGGCCCATGGAAGAGCTCAAAAAGGATTCTGAGAGGCAAGTAAGAGAAGCAGAGGAAAAACTGGGAAGAGAAATGAGGATGATGCAAGAAAATCATGAAAAACAAGTTAACAGCTTACTAAAGGAGACCCAAAAAAATACTGAAGAAAATAACACCTTAAAAAATAGACTAACCCAGGGGGCAGCTAGCAGGTGCAGTGATAGAGCACTGGCCCTGGAGTCAGGAGGACCCGAGTTCAAATCCCCCCTCAGACACTTGACACTTACTAGCTGTGTGACCCTGGGCAAGTCACTTAATGCCACTGCCTAGCCAAAAAAAAAAAAAAAGAAAAGAAAAGACTAACTCAAATGGCAAAAGAGGTCCAAAAAGCCAATGAGGAGAAGAATGCCTTAAAAAGAAGAATTGGCCGAATGGAAAAGGAAGTCCAAAAGCTCACTGAAGAAAATACTTCCTTAAAAAATAGAATGGAGCAAATGGAAGTTAGTGACTTTATGAGAAATCAGGAAATTGTAGTAAAACAAAACCAAAAGAATGAAAAAATAGAAGACAATGTGAAATATCTCACTGGAAAAACAACTGACCTGGAAAATAGATCCAGGAGAGATAATTTAAAAATTATTGGACTGAAAGCCATCATCAAAAAAAAGAGTCTAGACATCACCTTTTAAGAAATTATCATGGAAAACTGCCCTGATATTCTCAAACTAGAGGGTAAAATAGAAGTAGAAAGAATCCACTGATCACCTCGTGAAAGAGATTCCCAAAGGAAAACTCCTAGGAATTTTATAGCCAAATTCTAGAGTTCCCAGGTCAAAGAGAAAATATTGCAAGCAGTCAGAAAGAAACAAGTATTGTGGAAACACAATCAGGATAACATAAGATTTAGCAGCTTCTACATTAAGGGATTGGAGGGCTTGGAATACGATATTCTGGAGGTCAAAGGAGATAGAATTAGAAGAAGAATCACCTACCCAGCAAAACTGAGTATAATCCTTCAGGGGAAAAAATGGACATGCAATGAAATAGAGGACTTTCAAGCATTCTTGATGAAAGGACCAGAGCTGAACAGAAAGTTTGACTTTCAAATACAAGACTCAAGAGAAACATGAAGAGGTAAACTGGTAAGAGAAATCATAAGAGACTTATTAAGGTTGAACTGTTTACATTCCTGCATGGAAAGATGATATTTGTAACTCATGAGACCTTTGTCAGTATTAGGGTAACTGGAGGGAAAAAAATTATATGTGTGTATAGATAGATAGATAGATAGATAGATAGATAGATAGATAGATAGATAGATAGA
>NW_020948840.1:558486-690633 GCF_900497805.2 Vombatus ursinus | reverse complement strand
AGATAGATAGATAGATAGATAGATAGATAGATAGATAGATAGATAGAGGACACAGGGTGAGTTGAAGATGAACGGGTGATATCTGGAGAATAAAATTAAGGGGTGAGAGAGGATTATGCTGGGAGAAGGAGAAAGGGAGAGGTAGAATGAGGTAAATTATCTCACATAGAACAGAGAAGAAAAGGCTTTTATAGTGGAGGGGAAGCAGGGGAAGGTGAGAGGGAATGAGTGAATCTTATTCTCATCAGATTTGGCTTAAGGAGGGAATAACATACACACGCAATTGGGTATGGAAATCTGTCTTACTCTACGGGAAAATAGGGAGGACGGGGACAAGAGAACAGAAGGATGATGGAGAGGGGGTAATCAGAAGCAAATACTTCTAAGGAGGGACAGAGTCAAAAGAAAGAATACAATAAATGGGGGGTGGGATAGGATGAAGGGAAATATACTTAGTTTTTCACAACATGACCACTATGAAAGTGTTTTGCATGACTACACATGTATAACCAGTACTGAGTTGCTTGCCTTCTCAATGAGGGTGGGTAGGGAGGGAGAAAGGGAGAAAATCTAGAACCCAAAGTTTTAAAAACACATGTTAAAAATTATTTTCACATGCAACTGGGAAATAAGATACATAGGCAATGAGGTATAGGAATCTATCCTGCCCTACAGGAAAATTGAAGGGGAAGGGGATAAAAGAAGGGGGAGAGAGATAGAAGGGAGGGCAGATTAAGGGAAGGGATATTCAGGATGCATGCTGTCTTGAGGTGGGGGGAGGGGTGAGACGGGTAGAAAATTTGAACTCAAAATCTTGTGGAAGTGAATGTTGAAAACTAAAAATAAATATTTAAATAAAATTTTAAAAAGAACCATTTCATTATTTTCTTTGCATATTCTGTGACCAGCACACTGTCTACAAAATGGACGCTTAATACACAATTCTTGGCTGACTAATTAGTTGGATTGTTAGATCAAAGGGTATGAAAAGTTTAATGATTTGTATAATTCCAAACTGACTACCAGAATCAGTGGACCAATTCACAACTCCACCTTCAGTGTATTATTGTTTCTGTCTTACCCCTGATGTTTACTGCTTTTTTTCTTTACTATTTTTTTTAACCATTTGATGAGTATGAGGTGAAACTTAAAATTATTTTCATTTGCATTTCTCTTACTAGTAATTTGCATGGAGTTGTTAAATCATTTGTTTTTGTTTTTGTTTTTGTTTTTTTTTCCTTTTAAAATCTGTCAGTTCCTAGGGTGTCCATCACTTGAGAAATAGATAAACAAATCATATATATGAATGTAATGGAATATTATCATGCCATTAAGAAATGATGAAAGGGATGGACTCAGAGAAATGTAGGAAGATTTGTATGAACTGATACAGAATGAAGTGAGTAGAACTCAGAGAACAATGTATATAATAATAGCTAGCATTTATATAGTGCTTTAAGGTATGTAAAGTGCTTTATATGTTATATAATTTTGGTCCTCATAATCACTCTGTGAGACAGATGCTTTTATTATCCTCATTTTACAGACTAGGAAATGAAGGATGACTTTAAATAAGTGACTTTTCCAGGTTCACATAAATCTACTAAATGCCATCATCTTCAGTAACTCATCTTTCAACAAGATTGAATCAACTTTGAAATTCAGTCCTCCTCAGTGTTACTCCCTGGGCCTGGGACCCCTCTCTCCCTCTGATTGGAGAGAGTGGAGGGTAGGTATCAGAGAACTCCTCCCAAATGCTCCATTTAAAGAAGAGGCCTAGTGCAGCCACTTCAACATTTACCCTAATGCAGGTCTTCATCATAACCCCAAGCCGGGAACTTTCCCCTCTCTGCACCTCACCCTTGCCAGTTTTTAAGTTTCTTTTCTATATATTGTCTTCTCCCATTAGATTGAGGCAAAATATAGCCCCTGCCCTTGAGGAGCTCACAATCTAATGGGGGAGACAGCTTTATACAAACAGGCTGTATTACAGGACAAATAGCAAATTATCAATAGAGGAAAGGCACTAGAATTAAGAGGATTTAGGAAAGTATTCCTAAGGAGGTGGGATTTTAGCTAGGATTTGAAGGAAACCAAGGGAAGCCAGAAGGCAAAGATGAAAAGGAGAGCAACTGGACTCAGCCACTATCAGTCAATTAGAAAGCTCCACTGGTTCAGAAGTGAGGGCTCCCCTTTGCACAAGCATTCCTACTCTGGTTGTTGAATTTGACTAAAAAATTTTAGGTTGTCATGGTAGCCAGAAACTTCTCTCACTCTGATCTTTCCTTATCCCCTTGCTTCTTCCCTACTGCCTGCAAATATGCCCAGGTCTCCTGATTCTTTAAAAAAAAAAAAAACAAAAAACAAACTTTAACTGACCCTACCTACTGACCTCAAGTTTCCATCTTATTACTCCATGCTCTCTCACACACAATTTACTAAAAACAGTCATATGAACTTTTGCCTCCATTCCTTATCACTTACTCATTCCTCATCTTACCTGACACCTGAAAGTTCCTGACACTATTAACCACATCCTTCTCCTACATACAATCTCCTCCATTAACTTTCTTTGACCCTTATCTCTGTGGGTTCTCCCATCTTTCTAACCACTTCCTAGTTTCTTCTACCACATCATCATTCATATAGTGTTCGTTAATGACAGATCCCCCAACATTCTGTTCTGGGTCTTTTTCTCTTCTCTCTCTAATATTCTCAGTGATCTCATAAGCTCCCAGAAGCTCAATTATCATATCTATATAGCTGACTCCTAATCACTTTTCCTGAATGTTCCTCCCAAATATCCCATTAGTATCTTATATCTAACATACCAAAAATCGAATTCATTCTTTCCATCCAAAACCAATATTCCTACAACTTCCCTATTTTTACAGGAGTGACAAAATCATTATTCCAGAACCCCAAGCCTATAAGCTCAGTCATCACTGAAACTTCCTACTACCTTATTCCCCTCACATTCAATTATCTGCCAAGTCTTGTCAATTCTACCTCCACATCTGTCACATTTTCCCAAACCCACCACTCTTCTCAATTTCCCTATTTCTTCTGACACTGCCCCCATTCTTCCAGTATTCAGGTTCATAAATGCTCAATTTTTCACTCTCAAGACAACTCACCTATCTGTTGACAGATCTTGTCCTTTCTATCTTCACAACATTTTGTAAACACATCCCCTTCTCTCTACTCACACAACTACCATCTTAAATCAGGCCTTCATCACTTGTCACTGGACCATTACAACAACATCTTATTTGGTCTCCCTAATTCAATCTTTTGCCTACTCCAGTCTACCCTACATACTGCTATCAGAGTGATTTTCCTTAAATACCAATCTGACCACGTCACTACCACACTCAGAAAATTCTACTGGTTCCCTAATTGCCTTTAGAATAAAATAGAAGGGGTCTCAAAAGGCTTAGTGTACTTTTAAGCTGTAATAACATCAGAGGTATAAATGCAAGCTTTAAAAAAGTTTTTAAGCTTAATTATTTAAATTTCTCTTTTACCTATTTAGCTTTGTGAATTTCAAATAATAAAGTTGATAAACTTTTTTCTCAGTTCCTCTTAAGGTTAGGATCTTAAATCTAGGATTACAAATTCAATCCTATCAGTTACTGAGAATAAGCTAATAAAAGTTTTTACAAAGTTCTAAAGTTGACTAGGATGATGGATAAATAGCATAAGATAGTGGTCACATTAAATTTTAATAATAAATATATCACTATCTTAAAATTTAAATAATTAACCTTTCAAATATAGTTTTTGTAAGTTTGTATAAGTTTAAAACTATACTAGGACCTTTAGAACACCTTGAATAAACTCTTCTATTTATCTTTTTAAGCTTTTCACAACCCATCCCCAACCTATCTTTCTAGTCTCATTGGACATTCCTCCTCACTCAACCCCCACTCTGTGGTTCAGTCAATCTGGCCTTGTCTCTATTTCTAACACATGACATTTTACCTTTCATCTCTGTGCCTTTGTGCTGGCCATCCTCCAGGCAAAGAATGCACTCTCTTCTTACCTCCATTTAATAGAATCCCTCTCTTCCATCAAGATGCAGCTCAAGCACCATTATCTAACATAAAGCTCTTCCTGATCCTTCTCAATAGTAATCCTCCCTTCCTCTCTAACTACACTGCACTTAACTACTTTGTTTTTATTCTCTTTAAATGTATCCTATACACACTCAGATATATATTTATTGTCTCTCATGCTTGAATAGAAGCTCCTTCAAAATAGGAACTGTTTTCTTCTTTGAATTTGTATTCCCAGAACCTAGCAAAGTACTTGGCATATAGTAGTCACTTAATAATTGCATGTTCCTTGATTAATCTTTCCCCTCTTTCCACTCACATAGCCACTACCCTACTTCTGATCCTCATCAGCACTAAAGCTCTAGCCCTGAATACTCTTAATAGCTTCCTAATTAATATCACTGCTTCTAGCCTCCCTCTTCTTCAATTTAGCCTGCATACAGCTGTCCAATAATATTACAAAGAAAAAGACTCCATCAATACCATACTCAAAAACCTTCAGTAGCTTCTTATTGTTTCTAGGATAAAAGACAAACCACTCAATCTGGTACTTCAATTGCTCTACAATCTGGCTTCCACCTACCTTTTGATGCTTATTTTACACTAATCCTTTTCACATACTCTATGTTCCAGTCAAATCAATCAATCAATAAGCATTTAATTAGCACAGGCAGAGGTAAGTCAGGAAGTGGCAGCCACTGCACAGTGGACTGAACTAGACTTGGTGTCAAGAAGGCCTGGGTTCAAGTCCTACCTCTGACAGAGGCTGTGTGATCTTGGGTAAGTCATTTAACTTCTTGGTACCCAAGGCAACCCTTAATATAAGTTGCAGAGTAAATGCCAATCAGCATTAGTAGAAGGAACTTCCTCACCAATAATCCTCATTACCAATGAAATCACTGGTCTGGACCAAAAAACATAATATAAAATAAAATAAAGTGCCAGCCTACATTTTATCACAGGAGACATAGATACAAATAAAAGTATACAAGATACCAAATTAATTAATTAATTAATATGAGATAATTCTTAGGGGCAGCTTAGGTGGTGCCGTGGATAGAGCACAGGGTCTGGAGTCAGGAAGATCTAAGTTCAAATTCAGCCTCAGACACTTTCTAGCTATGTGATCCTTGGCAAGTCATTCAATCCCTATTTGCTTCAGTTCCTCATCTGTAAAATGGGGACACACTGGAGAAGGAAATGGCAGAACACTCCAGTATTTTTGCCAAGAAAACCCATGGACAAAGTCCATGGGGTCATGTAGAGTCAAACACAACTGAACGGCTGAACAACAAATTCTTAGGGATTAGGAAAGACCTTTGAAGGTTACTAGATATTTTCAAACATGAAGATCAGGAAGGAGCACAGTTCAGGGATAGGGCCAACCCATAAAAAGGCATAGAAACATGTGTCAGGAATAACAGCAAGGAGGTCTGTTTAGTTGGAACATTCAGTGTATGGAAGTGAACACTGCATCTTAAATCTGAAACACAGGCTGAAGCTAAATTGTGAAAGGCTTTAAATGCCCAAGAGAGGAGTCTGTATTTGATTCTAGAGGTAACAGGCAATTTACTCTCTGAAACAACTGGAGTTTACTAATCAGGAGAACAATGGGGTCATACCTGGGCTTTAGGAAAATTACTTCAGCAGCTATGAGGAAGATGGATTAGAGAGAAGAGGGACCTGAGGCATACAGGACAATTAACAGGCTATTGCAAAAATCTGCCATATTGTACAACAGCCTATCTTTCAAACTTGACATTCCATCTTTAATCTCAGTAAGTATGCCCAAGGGGTTGACTCCTTTCTTAGAATGCTCTCCCCTCTGGGAATAATAAAGAGACCTAAAATGTTCTACTTCTTTCATAATATCACTAGCTTTCTTCAAGGATCCAATCGTTTGTCAGCTCCTATTCAAAATTTTTACTTATTTCCCCATTCTTAGTGTTCCCTCTCCTAAAATTTAATTGTATTTACTGCTACATCCCTTACAAGCCTGAGCACAAGGACAGCTTCATATCCCAGTGCCTATCACAAGTCAGGTGCTTTAAGAAATATTTGTTGTAATTTTTACAGTCAGTGTCTCTGATAAAGGCCTCATTTCTAAAATATTTCGAGAACTGAGTCAAATCTACAAGAACCCAAGTCATTCCTCAATTGATAGATGGTCAAAGGATATGAACAGGCGATTTTCAGATGAAGAAATAAAAGCTATCTATAGTCATATGAATGTTCTAAATAACTACTGATTCGAGAAATGCAAATTAAAATAACTCTTAGGTACTATCTCATACCTATCAGGTTGTTTAATATGACAAAAAAGGAAAATGATAGATGTTGGAGAAGATGTGGAATAAATGGAACACTAATGCATTGATGGTAGAGTTGTGAGCTGGTCCAACCAC
Source organism: Vombatus ursinus (assembly GCF_900497805.2). Taxonomy (NCBI): domain Eukaryota; kingdom Metazoa; phylum Chordata; class Mammalia; order Diprotodontia; family Vombatidae; genus Vombatus; species Vombatus ursinus. Next base: position 684,170 of record NW_020948840.1, on the reverse strand, counting down.
TCTGGAGAGCAAATTTGGACCTATGCCCAAAAGGCTATAAAACTGTGTATACCCTTTGATCTTGGGGAAGGGTGAGGGGAGGGAGAAAAAAATTTAGAACTCAAAATCTTATAAAAATGAATGTTGGAAACTATTTTTACATGTAATTGGAAAAAACAAAATACTATTAAGTAGAAAAAAACTGATTTCCATCAGAAAAAAAAAGAAATATTTGTTGAATTGAAGTGAATTACTCAACAGAGTAATTTAGTCTATAAAGGTGGGCACAGATCTACTTCTTGGCCTCAGTTGATCTCCTAAGAGAGAAGGAGAGGGAATAAGCTTTTATTAAGTATCTATTGTGCACCAGGCACTGTGCTAAGCAATTTACAAATATTATCTTAGTTTATCTTCACAACCAGCCTGGAAGGTAGGCCCATTTTACAGTTGAGGTTAAGTACTTGGCCAGAGTGACATAGTAAGTGGCTAAGATTGGATTTGAATTCAGGTCTTCCTAACTCCAAGCCCAGGGCTCTATCCACTGGGCCATTCAGTTATTATGGTTCTTAAGACATAAAAACTGTCTTGCGTCTTTAGCATAGTTCCTAAGAACCTGTACCTGTTTTAATGTGCTAAAATCTCCATGAGAATTAAGAATACCATTAGTAGTCTTATGGTTGTTCTTCATTCCCAAGACATATCACATATCCTCTGCCAACATATACCATTTCAAAACAAATAAATAATGTAGTAGTTACAAAATACTGTGGTACAGTAGGGTGAACATTGGATTGAAAATTAGGAATCTAAGTTTTGCCATGTGACCTTGGGCAAGAAACCAACTTGGACCTTAGATACCTGATATATAAAATTGAGGGGTTGGACAAGATGACCTCATTGGTCCCTTCCAGTTCTAAAATCCTATGATTCTATATGGTTTGAATGTTCACTTACCACATTGTGTAGTTTTGATGTTCGGAAGAATCAGTCCACTGTTGACATCAGACTGAGATTCTGCTTCACCTTCTGAGGAGGGGCAGCTACGGATACTAAGCAGCTCAGGCTCACTATCCAAGCCTGAAAGACTCAGATGGCTGTCAGATGCCTATTTTCAAAATTAAAAAAAAAATTACTGCCTAGAAAACAGTGAAGAACACAACTTCTATAAACTTCAAATGATTCATGTCTTTTGTATAAAAGCACAAAACATAGTCATTTGGCAACACAACCACCATAAGCTCTTTTCAAACTAAAGATAACAAGGATCATTAATTCCTTGAGGACAAAGAACATGACTATTCATTAATATTCATTAAGATGGCAAATATTATTGAGTGCCTACTATGTACAGATCATTAGGAACAAGCATTCTAAGTCCCTATAGAACTATTGCCATTAAGCAAGCTTGAAGGTGCTCAAATGATTTTCAACTCAATGGATCAATAATTAAGTACCTATATGTCAGGTACTGTACTAAACTGTGGGGATACAAAGAAAAATTAAAAAACAGTCCTGGCTTTCTTCCTAACAAGGAAGACAATGTGTGTATACATATACACACACACACACACACATATATATATACATATATACACATATATATATACACATATATACATATAAATACAAAACATAGATGGAAGGTAACCTCAGAAGAAAAGGCCCTAAAAGCTGGACACCGGAAAAGACCTTTCACAGAAGGTGACACTTGACTGATTCTTAAAGGAAGTCAGGGCGGGGAGAGGGGAACAAGATTTATTAAGGACCTATTATGTGCCAGGCACTAAGCTATGCATTTTACAAATGTTATCTCACTTGATCTTTACAACAACCCTGGGAGATTGGTGCTATTATGATCCCCGTTTTACAGTTAAGAAAAATGGAAGACAGAGGTTAGTTAAGCGATTTAGCCAGGGTCACCCAACTAGGAAGTGTCTGAGGTCACATTTGAACTCAAATCTTCCTGACTCCAGGACTAGTGCTCTATCCATTTTGACATGTAGCTGCCTGAATTCTAAAGTTAAGAGTTAAGGAGGGGGAGCAATACAGATGTGAGAGACAGGAAATGCAAAGGCATAGAGATGGAGCATTTTGTGTAGGGAACGAGAAGTAATATGTAAGAAGACTAGAAAAGTTGGAAGGGGTCAGGTTGCGAAGAGCTTTAAATGCCAAATAGTAATTTATATTTGATCCCAGAGGCAACTGGGAGCCGCTGGAATTTATCGAGTAGGAATGGAACATGGTCAGAGCTAAGATTTAGGAAAATCATTTTAGTAACTATGTAGAGGATGTATTAGAAGAGAGGCAATTTGATTTACAAGGTAGAGAATTTCTTGTCCCTAGTCCAACAGTATCTCCAGTACACACAAAGAAGCCACAGGCAACTAACTTAGGGCAGATCCTGTTAGTAGTCTCTCCTAGGCACCCAACATCCTTCTCCCTAAAAAACAACCTTGTACTTATTTTTAGACTGTTCTACATACTGTTTTGTAGCAGAATGATCAACACAGATCATGACTGCCAAAAATATTGCACTGCACAAAATAGTATGTGTGTGTGTGTCTGTGTGTGTGTACGCACATATGCATATACACACATATACACTTATATATTTAAATACAAATGGTAGGTATGTTTCTTATTTGTTTTAAATAAATACTTAAACATAAATCTTTGGTCCTACACAAAAGTATTTAAACTAGATGGTCTATGCTGATCTGAATCCTTGGACCCACAGCAACTATTACTTTCCCAAAACCAATAAAATCAGTATCATGAATCATCAATTCCATCATATGAATAATGGACCACAACAAATGAGTCTCCTTTTCTAAAGGCTTTACTTGGATTCTCTATAAACATGATCTGGCCTGGTTAAAAAGACAACAGTTATTTCTTGAAGGTTAATGGTTCAAAATGTTAAGTATGGTTAAGTATTCTACATAATCTATATTCACTGTTTCCACTTTTAGATAGGATATACTTAGATTCTATTTTCTTCAATTCATCATATAGGACAAGCACAAAAGATCAAACATTGCTCTTAAAAAAAAATAGGACTAGGTACTCCTGAAAAATGCTCTTCCACTTTTGTCTTTAGCAGTCTTCCTCCAGCAATCAATTATCCTAGTATAAGTGACATCAGCTCCTTTGCTCCCCACAGACTACATTGTCATTCACTGTTTTTTCTATATCAGAGGGATAAGAAGAGACCAACCACATCTGCAATAGCAGTCAATGACTGTATAATTTCCAAAGTAGGCTGCTTTATAGATGATAATGCCCTGGACAAAGATATTGAAACCTTGACACAAAACACGACTTCCATCAGACTTGGTTATGTTCACAAGAGAGTCTACAACACCTTTGAATTCCCCTCTCATTGCCAGACCTCCAAGTATCAGTTGAAAACTATAGACTAATATCCCAATGAGAACACGAAGCAAAAAATTACAAATCAAACATTAGCAAAGAGGCTACAGTAACATATCAAAAAGATTATACACTGTCATTAGGTTGGCTTTATGGAAAAAATGCAGGGTTGGTATAATAATAGGAAAACTATAAAAATAAATGACCATATTATAACAAAAATTTTTAAATAACATGATTACATCAATTGACAGGAAAAGCTACTGGCAAAATCCATCTACTTCTGCTCAAACACTAAAAATACAAGAATAAATGAATCTTTCCTTTACATGGTAAACAGAATTTATATGATATTAAGAGCAGCCAGCATTACTGGTTGTCTTTCATTCTCAAAGAGGACCAAAACGACATCACTATGCTAGAGTCAAGTTCAGTGTGTCCTACTGCGGCTGATCAGACCAATACGAGATCAGAATGTTCTACCACAGGTTGGGCACAAAAAGTCCATCTGAGCATTTAGGATGGATTCTCTAAATCTGATATTAAGAGCAGCCAGCATTATACATAAAGGGGATATAACTGAGTCTTTTCCAGTAAAATCCAAGATAAAGTAAGGATGTCCACTGCCACTACTTTTATTTGATAGTGCTAGAAATGCTAGCTATAGCAACACAACAAGAAAATGAAGCTGAGAAAATAAGCATATTCAAAAAAGAAACAAAATTATCACTTTTTACAGATGATATAAAGGTATAAGGAAACCTAGAAAATCAACTAAAAATAAATTGAAACAATACTTTCAGTGAAATTGCAAGCTATAAAATAAATCTATATATGTCATAAGTATTTTTATATGTTACCAATGAAACTCAATAACAAGAGATAAGAAGAGAAATTACATTTAAAAGAATTATAGTGGATAGAGAACCGGCCTTGAAGTCAGGATGACCTGAGTTCAAATCCGGCCTCAGATCAAACATTTGACACTTACTAGCTGTGTGACCCTGCGCAAGTCACTTAACCCCAATTGCCTAAAAAAAAAAAAAAAAACCAAACAAACAAAAAAAAAGAATTATAGAATATATAAAATACTTAGGAATCTACCTACCAAGATATACATAAGAACTATAGTAATAAAATTATAAATCCCTGTTTACAAAGATAAAGACAGACAAATAATTAGAGAAACATTAATTGCTCATGGGTAGGCTAAGCCAATATAATAAAAATGATAGTGTTATTTAAACTAATTTAGTGCTACACCAATCAAACTGCCAAAGGATTACTTTGTAGAGCTGGGAAAAAAAAAACAATGAAATTCATTTGGAGGATCAAAAAAGTCAGGAATCTCAAGGGTAAAAATGAAAAAAGTGGAACAGAATCAAATCCCAAACTATTTGGTACCTGCTGAAAAAAAAATATAAAGTTCATCACTGGACTGTGTACAAAACGGACTGGGTATACAATATACAGAAGTAAATGAACCTACTAGCTAGTGTTTGATAAACTGAAAGACCCCAGCCACTGGGGTAAGGATTCACTATTTAAGAAAGCAGGCCTGCAGAAATTAGGCTTAGATAAACACGACGTTATATACCAAAATAAGTCCTAAATGGATAGATACACAACCCAGATATAAAAAGTCAGATATAGACAAATCAGAACCAGGTAAAATATTACCTTTCAAATCCATGGATAGGGAAAGATTTCACCAAACAAGTGATAGAGTAGATCAAAGATGATAAATTAACAATCTGATTATATAAAATTAATTTTACACAAACAAATCCAATGAAGCTATGATTAGAAAGGAAACAGTTAATTGGTAGGGAAACCTTTGCAGCAAGGCTTTCTGATAAATGTCTCATTTCCAAAGTATAAAAGCAACTGATTCAAGGAATAAAAATTAAGAGGCATTCCCCCAAGTGATAAATGGTCAAAAGATATGATGATGCAATTTTTAAGGAAAGAAGCCTAAGTAATCTATAGATATATGAAAAAATGTTCAAATAACTATTAGAGAAATGCAAGTTAAACTAACTCTGGAATTCCACCTATCAGATTGGCAAAGCTGACCCCCCCTCAAAAAAATGACAAATGCTGGAGGGGTTTCGGGAAAATAGGCACATTTACATACTGTTCATGGAGTTCAGAACTGGTCCAAGCATTCTGGAAAGCAACTTGGACCTATGATCAAAAAGTTACTGAACTACAAGCCTCTTGATTAAGTGATACCAATACTAGGTCTATACACCAGAGAGATCACAGAAACAGGAAAAGGTATTGTATGTGCAAAAATATTTAATGGCAGCTCTTTTTTGTAGTGCCAAAGAACTAGAAACTAAGAGGGTATCCATCAAGTGGGGAATGGTTGAACAAATTATGGTATATTAATTAATGGAATACTATTACTGTAAGATATGAAGAAAGATACAGTTTCAGGATGGATGGATGGATAGACAGACAAGACAGATAGAAAGTTGAATTTGTTAAATTCTTACTCTGGGCCAGGCACTGTGCTAAGTGCTAAAAACACAAATACAAACAAAAACACAGTCCTAACCATCAAGGAGCTTGTATTCAAATGAGGCAAAGACAACATCTAAGATGGAGCAGAAGAGGTAAGTGAAAAAATAGTCCAAGGACTTATGGGCTGAGTGAGACCTGAAGTGAGCATAGTTATTTAGGATACTTTGTCAAATAGAGGTTCTAGGAAAGAATTCACTAATTGGAGGAAGCAACCATAGGGGTAGAATTACTGCCAAAATGAGGTCACTGGGGCTGAGGTCAAGAGAGTCATAAGATAGCTGGGTATGAGGTGAAATGAAGTGAACATCAACTGAACATACAACCAGGTCCCAATCAGTATGAAAAATGAACCCCCTGAAGTAGTCCCATTATTCCAAATTTGCACTGCATATTTCCACTGGGCTAGAACCAATTACCATGTTTTACATAATTATAACTTCAAATGGTATGAATTTGAATACATGGGGCCTCAAGAAATTAATTATTCACCCTTTTCGGGACTTAACAACTCTGATTGCTGTAATGATCAACTATGATTGCAGAGGGCCGACAATGAAGAATGCTACCTACTTTATAACAGGGAGAAGATACATATTTTTGGACACAGCAAATATAGCAGTTTGTTTTATCTGACCACAATTATGTGTTAAAAGGGTTTTACATTTCTTTTTAATCCTAGGGGTGGAAATAAAAAATAAATTCAATGACAAAAAGTACAAAGTAAATTTAACACATTACTTTTAAAGTTGTCCTCCTTGTCTGTGTTTCCTTCAACCTTTTAACTTCTTACTTAGTTAATTAACTAACTAGTTATTTTATGAACTTGAGACTTACTGCAGATTTATTATCATTGGAATATATTGGCTTCCTGCAATATGCCTGCTTGCTCTTCTGAAGGTAACGCTTCCAAAAATTATGTAATACTTCATCCTAAGGAGAAAAAAAAAGCTCAATTTATGACAGATATGCTTTTATGTCCACAATACAACAATATCATATTCTTACGTGATATTCTGTTTTGTTATTCCAAAAAAGTTATTAACACTGCTAGGCACATATTAATTACTCAATAATTATAAGATCATAGCTTTACAGCTGGAAGGAAACTATAAAGGTTATTGAGTCCAAATCCTTCATTTTAAAGATGATGAAACTGAGGCTCACAAAGCTAAGTAACCTGCTCAGATCCACACAGCTAATGCCTGAGGCAAGATCTGAAGCCAGGTCTAACTAGCCTCCAAGTTCAGTACTCTCTCTACACTACAGGATATTATTAATTGATTTTACCAAGAGGTGTGTCCTCATGTCAATTATAAAAAAAGAAATTACTTTCAGAGTCATCCTAGCTCTAATGAAATGTACTGACCAGGATAGAATGATATGCTGCATCACTGCAAGTCAGAATGAAAATACACAGCAACTATGCAAAATAATCTTTCACTATATGGTTATTACAGTAGAGAAAAACTGTGTTTATGATATCTAAAGGTAATTAGTTCTTCTGGCTAAACTTTTTTCTTCTATTGTGATCCAGTCATTATTAATTATTATATGTAGGGAAGTCTCTAGTAGTTCAAAGATTTAAATAAATGTCCTTTAAAATTTTACTTCCATTAAATGTATTTAAAGAATAGACTACTATCTATCTACTCAACCAAAGTTCAAGACATTCTTTGCTGAGATTTCTCCTTGTTTCTCTTTATCAAAGACTGGTTTGTTTTTGGCAAGTTCCTCTACAAAGTTTTCCTTGACCATTTAAGCCCATATGGATCTTTCTTAATTCTTTTTGCAGTCACTTTTTAAATACCTAATTATATACCATCTTACTGACTATCATTCCATGTGTACTTATTCTCTCACTAATACTGTAGACTCCTTTTTGGCCCATAGTACTAAGCAGCGCAAGGCATATAGATCTACTATTAATGACGAATATTTGTTAAGTGAAAGACAACTACAAAGAAATTAATGTAACTAACTACTAAAAATTAGAGAATATGAAATTTAAGTAAAAGTGAAACATGCTATGTATCACTCCAGGGAAAAAATATAATTTACTAGAAAGAGTATTCAAGTGACAATGAGAAAAATAGTTTTACAGTAGTCCTAGATCTTTAGTTCCACTCTGAATACCATTGTCTTAGAAACAACAAAATGCAAAGTTATCATATGCATTCTATTGCACTCACCTTTAATTTGGGGCACACTCCTAGGGACAGCAGAGCCTCAGCTTGTTGATAAAGTACATACTGAAAACCTTCACAGACATACCACTCCCAGCCTTTCTCTATATGGCAAAGAACATATTTCAATTATTTGTATTCTTAACTTAATGGTTAACATTTGACAAAGTAGTTCTACCAATATTACAGGACAATTAAAATTGTGATTCATTCTTTTCAAACCATTTCCTTTATACCTCATAATGTAGGTCTTACTCTTTCCACACTACATTTTTTCAAGTCAACATTTGTTTCCTCTCTATCAAGTACACATACAAAACAGTGATTTACCATTTAAAAATCAGTTTTATAATGATCACTTTAATACTGTGTCAACAGGAAAATATTTTTCTTAAAAGTGGTCTGTAATTTTTTTGTATTCTAATATGAAATACACCAGAGAAAATAATTTCATTTTTTGCATAAAACTAAAGTTAATGAAAAATTCATACTTTTTAATAGATGAATGCCATGTAAAAGTTGAATATAAAGCACCCAACCCCTGTTTCTACACTTATCTGCTGAACTAGAAGACAGTGTGAATAATGTCAAGAGCAGATGAATGTCAAGGAACATAGAAGGGAGCCAAGAGTTAAGGATATAGAAGTTCAGCTATGGCAGTCTAGTCTTATGGAAACGGTGATCAGATGCTGGGAAAAAGCCAGGGAAAGATGATACCAAATGACACTGGCATACTACAGGTGAGAATTACCTCTTTTTATTAGCATTGATACTTCGGATCTTAATTTCACCATCTCTCCAATGCAGACTGCAACCCTTCTCATAACTTAGTAAATGGTCTTAGAGAATTTCTGAAACTGAAAAAGTGATCCATCTGTGGCAAACCTGGTGATCAGACTCAGAATTTAACCAGGCTAGTCCTCAGGCAAAAGACTTGGGTCCATCACTTGAAACCCTTCAGTTTGATAAAACCTACCACAGATTATGATCCAGTGGCATAACCTTTGAGAACTAAGGGTTATGTCCACAACAGGAGTCAATAGAAAAGGTCTTTAGCAGAAAAACATGTATTCATTAATTTCATGGTGTGGATGATGAAGCTTAAAACATACTATTAAAAATTCACTAACAGACTAACTGGGGAAAAGGACTATACATAGTACGTATTTTTAATAAATATTTACTGAATTGAGTTAATGAACTTGTAAAAAAGCAATGTTATTTATTACATTTAAGTGTGAACACATGGATTCTTAGTTTGACTAATAAAATTGTCATCTGGTAGATGTTCATTAGTCACCTGCTCAAATGAGCAGATATGAATAACTAGGTTGGTATAGGTGTTTCTTGGATAATAACTGACATTTATAGAACATTTTAAAGTTTGCAAAGTACTTAAAATACATTACTTAATTTAAGCCTCCTAACAACTCTATGAAATACATTATTTAGTTATTATTATTTCCGTCTTACAAATGAGGAGACTGAAGCTCAGAAAGATTAAGTTACTTAGAACACAAAGCTTGAAAGTGTTAGATGCAAAATTTGAGCTTAGGTCTTCTTGACTCCCATGTCCAACATTCATGCTATATTACCTTAAGAGTTTGTTCTAAATACTGTAAATATCTCTCTAAAATCTCAGATTTAGAGTATTTATTTGCATTATGAATTTATAATATATAAATTAATGAAATTTTAACATAGCTATAATTACTACTCTATTTACATAAAATATGTATACATATATTCTGTTATATCCAAATTCAGAGATAGCAGATACTGTTTAATTCTTTCACTACTCAATGTATGTATCCCCTCTAGAATATTCCTGACAAGTAGTCATCGACTCTCTGACTGAACAATACCAGTAATGGTTAACTCACTAATCTTGTAAAGGAACTCATTTATTTTTCAGACAGCATTGTTTAAAAAAATTCTTATACAACATATATCAAAACATTCATAACAGCTCTTTTTACAGTAACCAAGAACCAGAAATAAAGTGGATGCTGAATGTGGAGAATAAGTAAACAAACTGGAGCACCCAAGTGTAATTAAATATTACTGTGCAGCAGTAAGACACAACAGAAATAAGGAATGCAGCGAAAAGTGGAAGGACTTGTATGAAGTGACACAGTTAAATAAAAACTAGAAGCACAACACACAACAATAACTATAATGATGTAAATGAAAAAGAAGCAGAGCACTCAATAATGACTACAATGGTGTAAATGAACTGAGTAACTGAAAAAAACAAAACTGTCTCAGAGAACACAATGAAATTTACCTCTCTCTTCTAAGCAAAGGAGCCAGGTGATTATAAGGGAAGAATGCAAATTACACTGTCAGACACTGTTTTGTATTGGCTGTTTTTGCTTAATATTTTTTTGGGTTGATGATATTATGAAAGAAGTATGTGATTGTGATATAAAAACTAAAGGCAGCACTGGCTCTGGAATCAGGAAGACCTGAATTCAAATACAGCCTCAGATACTTACAAGCTTATAACCCTGGGCAAGTCACTTCACATTTGCCTACCTCAATTTCCTCATTTATAAAATGAAGATAACAGTAGCACCTACCTTCTAGCGTTATTGTGAAGATAAAATGAGATAACATTTGTAAAGCACTTTGCAAACCTTAAAATATTATATAAATTCATTATGACATAGTGGATAGAGAGATAGCCTCAGAGCCAGGAAGATCTCAGTTCAATTTCCACATCTGAACACATATTAGTTATGTGACTAGGAGGCAAGTCACTTAACCTCTCAGCACTCTAGGGAACTTTTTAAAGACTACATGTTGCCAAGAAGGAAGTTTCTTCACCCAGGGGGTTCCCCATACTAATGAAATTGTAGAAAGGATCCAGTATTTAAACCATTGTCCTAGAAATGTAGTTACGTGAAAAGGACCAATGACGTCCAAGCCAAATTCTTAACTTGCACATGAATTGGATTTAAGTGAGGCAGAGTTACACAGTCCTCTTCCTCTCTCTCTCTCTCTCTCTCAAGACAATGGTCAAGACGACTACAGATGGGCCAGGATGCACTGGATACACTTTGGTATCTTTGATATCTGACCAAGCTCTAAGTCCTCCACAGTGCCTGCTTGGCCCACCTTCATTGCAGTTGGAACAAATTGTTCTCATATGCCCATTCTGCCAGGGGGAAGTGCTTAGGGCAGACATCCCCCTAATTCACTGATGGATCTGAGGCCTATCTATTACCCTTAACCTGGTTTAACCCATCTGCCAAGACGGTTTACCAGGGTGTGGCTGCTGCAAATGCTACAGCTTCTTATAGGCACATGTGAGAGTTCAGTGAATCAGGTGAACACCGAAGTTAGATAAGCAGCTCCGAAAAGGGCTCTATAAGCCCTCACACCAGAGGTACTAGTCCTCACACCCCATATACCTCTAAATGAAAACTAAAAAGATGATAATATATACATTTAAAAAGAGTGCTGATAAGTATATCAAGAGTATACATACCAAGTTTCCTTTTTTTTTTAAGTCCTCTACTGATGGCTTGGATCTTTGTGTTAGGTGTAAAGTCCACAATACTTTCAACCTCCTTACACCTCTGAAAAAAGCAGATACAGACCATTATAAAGATAGAAACTGATACTTAACCTCATCAGAACATATAGGAGCTTGTAGGACTGCTCATTAGGACTTTTACATTTCACCCTGACTTTACATTACCCAAACAAAAGGCAACTTGGATAGAGAGTCTGAATTTCTAGACGGGCCTGGGTTGGGACTAGCTCCATACTTGTTGGAGCCAGCAGAGGTTGATTTACAATGGCTTTGTAATTAAATTCATTTTTTTTAAGTGTCAGAAGATTGTTATGAAAGAACAGTAGCCCTTGGTAATCAGGCAGACCATGGTTTCCCACAGCTAACATGTTTTTTGGAGTATACAGGGAGTTCAGTGGGATAAGAAAACCCCATCCTAAAAAAAAAAAGAAAAGAAAAAGAAAACTCCACAAGCCTGTGGGGTTAGTGTGATGAATGATTGGGGAACTTGATAGGGATGACAAAAACGGTCCTAAGATAATACCTCCTAGGACCAAGGGAATGACTTCTTCTATTGGGGAGTCAAAATGCGTATTAGCTTTCATCATCAAATGAACTGGGTGTTTGCAGGAGAAATTTAAAGAGTAAACTAATAAATAATTAAAACAATGGCTAATGAGGATATGGTCTAAGGTGGGAGTTTTTGTCACTTGCAGAGTTCCATAGGCTGGGAGAGGATTTGCTCTTGTAAATTCAGCTGAAGAAAGTGGAAAGATGGTAGAGTGTTAGGACACCCAGATGTCCCATATCCACCCCAGAAGCAGTTCCTGCCAACATAGCTGCTTCAACAGGAGGCAGATCAACCAGCTGCCACTATTCCAGCAAAAACTTGAAAGATAAAGAAATCCAATGAGAAAATACAGTAACTGACAGCTTCCACAACAGAACTGCATAAAAAGTCAACCACAATCCAAAGTGCAATAGGAAAGAAGGCTCTCAAGCAAAATGAGCTTCAGTATGACTCAAGATGAAATACATGTAGCCTACAAGGCTCTGTGCCCAAAGGCAGCAAAACCACAGGAATCCCCAGGGAATGCCCCAGAGCATTCAAAAGCCCCCAGGGCAGGAACTTTGGAAGCCCTGGAGAGTAGGAACCTGGAGAGATCAGCAAAGTATCAACTATCAGGGTTCAGAGTAAATGACCAGAGTCAAATGAGGGCTCAGAACTGTGCAAGAAGGAACATGAGACAAGATCAAAAGCTAAGTCACGACACCAAAACACTGAAAGGGAGGGAGGGAGGGAGGAAGTAAAGAAGGAAGGGATTTATGAAACACCTACCATGTGCCAAGCTGTGCTAAGTACTTTATAAATATCTCAGTTCATTATCCTCATTTTATACTTAAGGAAACTGAGGTAAATAGAGGTTAGTGACTTGCCCAGGAGCTAAAAATCTAGTAAATGCGTGAACTCAGATCTTCCTGACTCCCACCCTAGCACTCTATTCACTGCAACTGCCTACTCTTAGCTACTACATCCAAGATGAAACAAGGCCTGTCACACCACCCAAGATTACAAAAGGTAGTCAAATCTGACCCAAACACAATGCCTCAAACCAGAAACTGAGGTTAGATATATGAGGAAACAGAAGAAAATTCCCCCCAAAATGAATGAATAAATACCTTGGACTGAGAGACCGGAAGTAAAACCCCCCCAAAAAGATGAACTCTTCAAGAAGTCCAAACACAGCATCAGAAAAAAGAATATCCTGAACACAAGAACTACATGAGGAACTGAAAGAAATGATAGAATAGAAAAGAGGCAATTTTAATGGAAATTACACCTAAGAGGGAAAGAATGGCAACGAAAATTAATAACTTAGACCCATAACAGAATTCCCTGAAATAAAAGATGGGGCATAAATTAGTGATTCCACAACACAAGAAATACTAAAACAAAATCAAAAGACTGGGAAAAAAAACCAGAAGAAAATGTAATATAAATATTATCAAAAAGCAAATGACCCAGGTCCAGGAGAAATAATCTTAGAATCATTAAACTACATGGAAATCATGTTCCTCCCCCCAAAAAGCCTTTATGGATAGCATCTTCCAAGAAATCATAAATAGAAACTGCCTAGAGCTATTAGAACCATAAGGCAATGAGAAAAATAAAAATTCCACCTATTATTATTTCTTGAAAGAAGCCCTAAAATGAAAACTCTAAGGAACATTTGAGCCAAAGTCCAGAGCTTCTAAGTCAGATTACAAACAGCAGAAGTTCAAGTACCAAGAAGCCACAGTAAGGAACACACAAGACTTAGTAGCTGCCAGTAACAATGAAAGCCTGAGAATATGATATTCCAAAAAACAAAATATTTTACTTACAATCAATAATAACTTACCGGCAAAATTAAATATAATCTTGTCGTTGTTCAGTTGTGATCCCATGGACCATACTGCCCATAGGGGTTTCTTTGCAAAGATACTGGAGTGCTTTGCCATTTCTTTCTCCAGTGGATTAAGGCAAACAGAAGCATTATTTTAAAGTTGTTTAGAAGGGAAGGTTGGGAGAGTTCTGGGTTCTGGCCATCTTGGCTTCCACTTTCTCTCTGAACTGAGTCTTAACAGCAGCCAGGAAAGCCAGAGGTAAGGAGGAAAAGCATTTCAAGCTTGGGTCATGGACTTGGGAGATGGAATGTGATGTTCAAGGAATGGCAAGAAAGCCAATGTAACTGTATCCTAAAGTGTATGGTAGGAAGCAAAGCATAAGAAGACTAGAAAAGTAAGAAGGGTTAAACTACGAAGGGCTTTATAAACAAAGCAGAGAAATTTTATATTTGATACTAAAGGGGACCACTAAAATTTATTGAGTGGTGGGGAGGGGGCTGGTTTAGTTGGTGGACATGGTCAGATTTGCACTTTAGGAAGACCACTTTGTGGGGAGGAGATTCTGGGAAGATGGCAGAGTGCGTCAGAAGACTTCTAGCTCTCTAAATTTCCTCCACCAAAAAAAGACAGAATATCACCTCAGGGGGAACGCAGAGTAGAGGAAATAAACAAAAGTCAGGGTAAAGCAGATGTTCTCTTAAAACAACTAGAGAAGACCTCAGGAAAGACCCCACCTCCAGGGACAGAGGTTCTGCCTGGGTGAAGTACAAACACCCCCAGGCCTACTCTGTGGAATCAACAAACAACAAGCCCTGGGGGTAGCTGGCATTGGGAAGAAGTATCAGCCTTAGAAACTTTCATTTCACAGACAGAGTGGGGGTTGGACAACAGAGAGAAGATTGAAGGACTTTCCACAGTCAAGGGACCTGTGCTGACCAGATGTGCCCTGGGCTGGGCTGCCACTGTGGCAAAGGAGTTAGCACACATATCTGGTGAGTGCAGTAGCAGACCGGTGGGGACCCTGCTGACTGTGGGCATTTGCAGGAGAGCAGAGTCCCTGGTTTCAGTCCGTGGGCAGAGAGGACAGCTGCAGTCGGCAGTCACTGATGGAACAGTAGGGAGCAAGATCATTTGTGGGACAGCATGGCTGGGGCCCTAGCCATGGCTCAAGAGTAGAAAGGAGAACCCAAGGTTGTGAGCCCCAGGACAGACCTCAGAAAATAACAGTAAGAAGGACCTGAGGCTTGGGACATCATTCCCCATACCTAGGGACTAGAACTTGATCACACCAATAGCTGCTAAAAACAAAATAAAACAAAAAATAAAAATAAAAATGAGTAAGCAAAGGAAAAAGAACCTAACCATTGATGACTACTATAGGGTTCCTATTCAGAGGAAAATAATGGAGCTAAAAAAGCCACTCCTTTTTCAATGAGAACTGTCAAATGGTCCCAAGCACAAAAAGAGTTATTAGAAGAACTTAAAAAGGATTTTAAAAATCAAATAAGAGAGACCTAGGAAAAATTAGGGGGAAAAAAAACAATCCAAAAAAAAAAGAAAACAAGAAAATTATGAAAAGGAAGTGAACCAACTTGAAACAGAGAATCAAAAATTTAAGGAAGAAAATAATTCCTTGAAAACTAGAATTAAGCCAAGGGAAGCTAATGATGTTCTACAACACTAAGAAATAATAACAATACAAAATCAAAAGAATGAAAAAATAAAAGAGAATGTGAAACATCTACAACTGATCTGGAAAACAGATCAAGGAGAAATAATATGAGAACAGTCAGACTACCTGAAAATTATGATTAAAAAAAGAATCTTGATACAGTATGGCTACTATGTAAGACAGCCTTAAGAGAGACAGCAGACAAGATTTTTGTTTATATTCATTCCTGGGCCATGGATTTGACCAAGTTGTTTGGGGACTAAAGAAAACAGAATTGTACAATTAAAGGTCCTGCATTTAGGGTCAGGACCAATGAAGAAATTTTGCTGATGCCTCCCACCACATGCAGTTTTTTGTAGGGTATATCAAGGTCCATCAGAGATGTCTATCTTTATTTCTGTATACAGTGTTTCATAGCTGAATTCACGTGATACCCGTGTGTACCTTATTAGGTGGATTCCCAAATATTTTGTACATTCTATAGTTACTTTGAAAGGAATTTTTTTCTGTGTCTTTTTGCTCAGGTTTTTTTTTTGTAACATACAGCTAAAGGATTCTCTTTTTTCCCTTTGTGAATTCTTGTTTGCCATGCTTATTTAAAAAAAAAAAGTTTCACTTTCTCCATATTTTTAAAAAGCAAAGCACTTCCCATTAGTTACACCCTTTGGTTCCCCAAATGTTTATGAGGAAGAAGTTATCTAAAATTTTCTGGAAAGGAAAACTTTCCTATTAAGAGGAAACTAATCATTTTTTCTAGGTTTTACAGAACTTTCTGAAGGGATATAAAGCTCTAGGCCAGAGTTGGCCAGTTAAAGCCTTTAATAAGTTCTTATTATATGCCAGGCACAAAGTTGGTATTAACAGATTCCAATAAAAAGTTTGTTTGGTCATTAGAAACTAGTAGCATATTTTCCTATAAGGAAAAAATAAGTATATATGGGGGTTAGATTTCCAAGGCTACAACACAAGCTCATTTATTTCATAAAATACAGGACAGTCAGTACTTTAGAAGTGTATACCATATGTACAAATGATTCTATGTGAAAATAAATTGAGAGTTATCTCTTGACATGCCTCAACACATCTCCCGTTGCTGCAATACTGGCACTGGGAATGAGAAGTCTCTCTTCTCTCCCCTGAACCAGTTAAGCAGTGCAGCACCAAGCCATTGTTGGCAGCTCATCTGTTCTAAGGCTGAGACTCCAACAGGGCTAGGATTTTAGGTAACAAGGTTCTTCAAGGGACAAGCAGTGTGAAAATCTAAAGCACGGGATCTGAAAGAGGGCAGTAATAAGATAAGATGGAGTTAGGGATACTGCCAAAGACATAAGCACTAGGGTGACAAGGGAAAAATAGCCTTAGAGGCATATCCTCCCAGTTCTCTCGTGAAAGATGTTACTCTAAATCTGGCATAAGGTATGAAAATGAACATCAGTGGCAAGGTCCAAGAAAGGAGAAGGATCAGAAATGCCAAGGGGGAAAGAGACAGAAGGGAACGAATTTCATAAGGCAATTTCTCATCTATAAAACAGTGACAAAAATACCCAAATACCTACTTTACAGAGTTATCAACAGAATCAAATGAGAAATAATATGCTTTGCTAACATTACAATCCTATGTAAATGTCATGTTTTACTATTTCCAATGGTCTGTTAAACAGAAGTAGTGACATCAGGAGTCTTTAGACTGTTTTTAATAGAATTGCCTCTAATGTTTCTGTATTGCGAATTTTTACTCTGGGTTCGAATTCCACATATCCAATCACGTGCCAAGTCTTGTCAATTCTAGCATTGTATCACTCACATTTGTTTCCTCTCCACCTACAAGGCCACTACACTAATTTAAGCATTCATTTTACCTCTTACCTTGACTACTACAAAAGCCTCCTAATTAGTCTACCTGATCCAAGTCTCTCCCCTCTCCAATCAATCCGTCACAAAGTTGCTAAAGAACTGATCCGACCATGTCAGTCCCTGAGCCAATAAACTCCAGTGACTCCTTAATACCTAAAGGATTAAACTCTTTTGTTAGACACTTAAAAGTGCTTCACAACCTGGCTCCAAACTACCTCTCCAGACTTATTACACACTGCTCTCCTTCATACATTTTATGAGCCAGCCAAAGTGGCTTTCTTGTCCTCCTCACAGATCACATTCATCGCCTTTGTACAGGTTACTGTCTATGCCTGGAATGCTCTTCTTGGTGTCTTTCTGTCCATCTCAAATGCCACTTCCTACTCAGTGACTTTACTGAACCCCTTCAACCTGCTACTGAATACTTACTGTCCCTGAAATTGTCTTGCATTTGTTGTATATGCTTATACATGTACATGTTGTCTCCACCTAAAATATTTAAGCTCCTTAACGGCAGAGACTGTTTCATGTGTCTCTTTGTTTCCTTAGCTCTTAATCCAGTACATGGCATACTGGAGATAATAAACATTTGTTGATTAGCTGAATGCTCTCTATCAAATGTTTAAAGTTGGAAGAGAATTTGCAGATCATCTATAGTCCAATTCCCTCACTTCACAGAAGAGAAACCTGAGGTCCAGAGAAGGGAGGTGACTTGCCCAAATTCACACAAGTAAAAAGCAGCAAAGCCAGGATTTAAATCAAGATTCTGATTCCAAATCCAACAAACGGTCCCTTGTGTCATGCTGCTACGCAAAGAATCTCTCTACAGATTTCTTTTTTGACTTCTAAAATAGCTACATTTTCAACAAATACAAACAAAATGTGGAATATATTTCTTGATAAAATCATCAAATCCGAACATTATGATTGAAAAATAACACAATATAAATTTTAATAACAAGAATCAATTTATTCTTTGTCCCTTTTATTCACCTGTATGTTTATAAAAAGTTAAGTGGCCTCTTTTTTTAATTCTGTTTTAGTCAATATATTGGTTGTTTTTCTTATTTTGTTGACCATGCCTTTCATTACTTCATATATCTTTCCATATTTCTTTGCTGTTCTTTATATATGCCACAGTTCATCCCCCTATACCTAGAATGGAAAACTTCCCCATTTCCCCATGTCTTAGAAGTCCTACTTTTCTTGAAGTTTAAACTCAAATTCTTCCTATACTGAGCCTTTCCTTATTCCTGATTTTCATCCCCACCCAAAAAAGTAAAATTACTAATAACTAGAGTTAAATAATCCTCAAGTACAAAATGTATTTTTTTTCCAGAGTTTAATTCCAAGAATACTAAAATAAACATTTATTAAGTATGTGCTATGTACAAAAGCAGCGTGGCACCATGGATAGAGGGTCAGCTTTCAAGTCACAAAGGCCTAGGTTCAAGACTATACTTTGACAAACTAGCTGCATGACCCCATGGTCAGTTAATCTTTCACTGACTCAGGCAAAGTTCAATCAATATATATTACAGATGATCTGCTGATCTGCTTCAGTAGAGAGAACTTCCACAACAGGTATTTCCCCACATCAATAAAATCACAGTTCCCTGACCAAAACAACATCAAACCGAAAATCAAGTTATGAGATTTAAAGTCTCTTCCTTGAAGGAAGCTAAGATAATTTCTTCCTTGAAGGAGCCTAATGTTTAGTAGTTAAGTAGAACCATTTCAAACATCTGGCAGAATTAATATAATTAAAGACAGCATCCTAAGTCTAAATATTTGTGAAGATATATTTTCGAATGACATGATTGAAGACATAGAGAAATAAATTTGGATGTTCATCTATAAAACTTTGCAAACTATATTTCGGCTTTTTCCTTCATGCAAGAAATTTTTAAATGTAAGCCAACTTATTTCTTAAAATATCTATTACTCACCTCTGTAACATTGAGGCAAGATGTACAATAATATGTTCCTTCATCAGTAATTCCCCAGGAAACAGCAGTACACTGTGTACAGCGTTCACTAAAGTCTCTCTGTAAGAGAAGAGGAAAAATATGCATTCAATATATTTAACTCAAATGTACATCTAGATAGTGCATTTTTATTCAGAGAGGTGTAGCTAGTAGAAGGATGTGAATTAGAGGCCCTGACAACGAAAGGAGGACTGAGAGGTTAGCAGATTTGGAAAGATTATCTTCAAGGTCTTGTCCTAAGAGGTGCCACTGTAAATCTAGAGTGAGGCATGAAAATTCAGATGCTAAGGAGGTTCATTCTACAGATGTCAGGAAAAACTTCCTAAAAATTAGACCTATACATAAAAAGTAAGATAAGTTGCACCTTGATAAGTAGTGTTTCCCCTACTTGGGAGTTCTTCAGGCAGAGGCTGGAATACTTTTTTAATATATTACAGCTCATATTCCTTTCATGTATGGGTTGGACTAGGTGGCTGCTAGGGTCCCTTCTCTCAAATTCTGTGATACTGTGAAATTATCAAGTATGGGACAGATGATTTGAAAAGCTGAAGTCTTCTCTTTTAGGTGACTAACATGACCCTAATAATGCAATTACTGAAGAAAACCATTACAACAAGAATGCTGGGGAAAGTTTGACAGAAAATTAGATATAAACATCTTACACCACAATAAGCTCAAAATGGATACATAACCTGATTAAAGGTTACACCATTTAAAAAGTCAGAAGAGAACAGGCACCTTTTACAGTTATGGCTGGGGGAAAAATTCTCAACTAAAGGATAGAGGTGACCAAAAAAAGAAAAAAATAGGTAATTTCAATTACACAAAGTTGGAAAGCTTTTACAATAACAACAATCAATAAACATGTATTAAGTGTCTACTATGTGACTGTGCTAATTGATGAGGATACAAAAAGAGACTCACTCACTCACTCTTTCTCATCTCCTCTCAATTCCAACCTGACTTACTTATCTATATAGAGTTATTTTCTTCCAGCAGAATGTAAGCTATTTAAGGGAAGGGTCTATGTCTCCCTTCCCGTCCACCATCCCGCCTCCTCCACAGTCCAGCAGAGTTTTGAACTCCTCAGGTGCTTAAAAAAATGTTTGTTGAGAGGCAGCCAGGTGGAACAGTGGATAGGCCTTGGAGTCAGGAGGACCTGAGTTCAAATCCGGCCTCAGATACTTGACACTTACTAGCCGTGTGACCCTGGGCAAGTCACTTAACCTCAATTGCTTCACCAAAAAGCAAAAGAAAAAAAAATGTTTGTTGAACTTGTGTACACACTTAAGTCTAACACTACGCAGCAACGGACCGTACCTTTTTACACACACACACCCTGACACCACATAACGGTCGGTAACTCTTCAAATTTGGACACAGACACACACACTCACACGCTCACACGCTCACACCCCGTCATTCACGGGAGTACCGAGGGTACGCCGAACACTCCAGGCACCCCTTAAAAAGTGCCCGGGCCCTCCTTAATTCTCCCCCCGAGTCAGCCCCTCCCTGCCCTGCCTCGAGGCCCTCAGTGCACTGATCAGTCCCTACACTCTCCCGCGAGGCCTGACGAAGCCCCGTCTCTCCCTCCATCTCCATCCCAGCCCGGCCCGAGTCCTCACCGCCTCCTCAAACTCCATAGCGGAACCGGCGTCACCCGTTACTCAGAGAATCCCAGTTTCCTCAGCCGAGATTCCCGGAAGTCCTCAGAGGGAAGCGCGAGCATAGCGCCGGCCGGAAACCAACTGCAGGAACATCTGGTTCCGGTGTAGTTGCGTTCCTATACGTTCCTCGTATCGCAGCCGGGAGAGGAGCTGTTGGGAATGGGGCGGCAGCAGCCGCTCAGTTAGAGCCGCTGGCGTTTCTGCAGAGCTTTAAGTTTCCAAATCATCTTGCCTGGCAACAGACTTGACCAGTTAGGATGTTGGTGCCTTCCTTCTGAGGCTGTCCCCAGATCATACTGTCTATTTCTTGTTTTGTACCTAGTTGTTTGCCTGTTTTCTCTCTCATTAAACTGTAAGTTTGAGGGAGGGGACTGTCTTTTGCCTTTTTTTTTTTTTGTATCCTTAGCTCTTAGTACAGTGACAGGGCAGAGGTGCTTAACAAATGCTAGTTGACTGATTGAATCTAAGCAGATGAAATTTAATAGGCATTCAATTCAATTCTGCAAGTGCTTATTGGAGAACCTACTATGTGCCAGCTGTGCTAGGTGCTAGAGATACAGAGACAAAACCAAAACTCCTTTGTCCACAACAAGACTCCCTTCTGTTAGGCGAAACATGTATGCATAAAGGGCTGGATTTGGAATAAGGAAGACCAGAGTTGTAATTTTGCCTCAGACATTTAACTAGCTGTGTAACCCAGGGCAAGTCAAGTCAAATCAAGTCAGCAAACATTTATCAAACACTTGCTGTGCCAAACACTGTGCTAAGCCCTGGAGATCAAAGAAGGGCAAAAAACAGTTCCTGCTCTCAAGGAACTCACAGTCTATGGGAAGATAATAGTGGGAAAATATATACAGGATAAATTGAAGAAAATCCCCAAGGGAAGGCACTAGTACACTTGGGGGGATCTGGAAAGGTTTCTTGCAGTGAGACTTTAGCTGAGACTTCTGAGGGTCTTCCCTTCACAGTGTTATTATTATTATTATTATTATTATTATTATTATTATTATTATTATTTATTAAGGAGGCCATCCCTTGACTGACTTCTTAAACAAGCCTTATCACTGAATGGGTGTTGCCTCAATCAAAGTGAGAGCTGTTTCCCACTGCATCCTGGGCCATCTCCAGTTGTCCTGATCTATATCTGGTCACTGGACCCAGATGTCTCTGGAGGAGAAAGTAAGGCTGGTGACTTTGCACAGCCCACCCTCACTCAAATCCAATTCAATTGCAAGTCATGGCATCATCTTCCTGATGTCATGGTCCTCTTCCAGAATGAAGGATAAACCACAATCACAGCTGAGACTTAAAGGAATCCAGGGAAGCCAAGGAGGTGAAGGTGAGGAGGTAGAGAGTTCTAGACCTTGAGGACAGCCAGTAAAAATGCCAGGAGATGGAGTGTAGGGCACACTGGAGCCAGGAATAGCAAGGAGATAGGGTCATTGAATCACAGAGCATATGGAGGGGAATAAGGTGTAAGAAAACTAGATATGTAGGAAGAGCCAGATTTTGCAGGGCTTTAAAAGCCAAACAGGTTTTTATATTTGATCCTGGAGGTAATGGGAAGTCCATTGAATGGAGGGTTGTGAGGAGGATGGGTGGTGACTTACTTGATCAGACCTGTGCTTTAGGAAGATCACTTGGATAGCTGAGTGGAGGCTGGATTGTAGTGAGGTGAAATTTGCAGCAGGAGGGCCTTCACCAGGATAGTGGCAGTGTCAGAGGAAAGAACAGAGTTAATACAAGACATGTTATGATTGTAGACAGGATTTGGTAACAGACTGAATGAGGGGGGCAACTGAACAACAACAAATATGTGTGAAGATAGATAAAACACTTAAGTGCTATATGCCAGTATGGTTCTATATATACTTCACTGGATGATAAATAAAGAACTGGCAGGAACCTTAGAGGTCATCAAATCCAACCTCTTCACTTTACAGAGAAGGAAAATGAGTTACAGAGAGGTGAAATGGTTTGTTCTTGATATCCTCTTTTCTCTAGGTTTCTGTGACAGTCATCTACCCTGTTATTCCTTCTACTTATCTGACCACTTCTTACAGTTTAATGGGAGAGACAACAGGCAAACAACCTAGGTACGAAACAAGAGATAGACGGTGTAATCTGGGGGTAGCCTTAGAAGGAAGGCACCAATATCCTAACCAGTCAAGTCTGTTGCCAGGCTTTGAAACTCAGGCCTTTCTGACTCTATCCACTGCCACCAAGCTGCCCTGTCAGATGTTTATCTACATCTAAGAAGCTAAAGATAGTCCCTGCCTTCAAAGAGTTCACAATCCATTGGAAGAGACAACAAGCAAACAAATATGTATAAACAAACTAAATACAGAAAAAATAGAAAATAATTACGAGAAGGAAAAGCACTAAAATTATGACTGATTGGGAAAGGCTTCCTGTAGAAGTTAGAATTTTAGTTGGGACTTAAAGAAAGCCAGGGAAGCCAGTAGGTAGAGATGAGGGAGGAAAGCATTCCAGGCATGGGAAACAGCCAGAGAAAATACCCATAGCCAAAATATATACCAAGTAAATACAAATTTGATTTTGAGAGAGGATAATAAATATAAAGTCTTACCCCGATATTTAAAAAATCAGCTTCACATGTAAAGAACGAAGAAGTCTCCCTTGGATTCATGCAGGGGGTGGGGGGGAAGATCCAGGGATTTTAATGGACTCCAGACTGAAAATGAGTGAGGAGTATAACATGGTAGCCCAAAATACTGAGATCTTAGGCTACATTGAAAGATTGAGGATCCAGGACTGTAAAGATGATAATTCCCTGATCTTCTGTCCTAATCAGACCACATTTAGAGTATCGTGTTAAATTCTGATAAGCATATTTTAAACTGGAAGACAATCAATATAAGATGTTTCACAAGACTGTGAGAAGGTTTGATAACTGTGTCACAGGAGGATCCTCAATCCTCAAAGGAATTGAGAAAGTTTAATGTGGACAGAAGATTGAGGACATATTAATTTCCTTCCAGTATTTGAAGGGCTATGATGGGAGGGGGTTAGAGGGAGAGAAGGGAGAGTGATCAGACATGTTCTCCTTGGCTTCAATGTCAGGACTGGGACTAGATCTTAGATTCCAGGCCTCTGTAAGCACTCAGGAGAAGGGAGAAAAGTACTGGGGCCAACAATAATAAACAATCTGCAAGAGGTAACGAAGTTTCTGACAACAAAATATATTAATGTAGGTATTTTTAAGTGGCTGAGGCTAAACTAACACTTTCTAACTCTCCTTGCCACATTCCATCAGTTCAGCACAAATTTATGAGTTGTATTTTCAAGGGAAAGCACTGTCATCAAAAGCCAAGGCGGTCGTTTAATCCAGCTACACCTTAGATTTCTTTCTTTAATATAAAAGAGAAATACTTCCTTATTCAATAAGAGCCCAATTACCATTTAATTAATGGGAATTGTGCATCACAAGATCATTAGGTGAAATGTACAGTAGAAACCTATTATTAACCTCAAAGCTTTTTGGAGACCTATTAAATGCTAGCTGATATGTTCTAGGGAGCAGTCAACATTCTTGACACTGAAGTAATTTTTTTCCCCAATTCTCCCTTTGTCTGCCCTTAGGAATTTCCACTGGAAAATGCCAGTTTGGGGAGAAGAGAAGGAACTAGGTCTCACGCTTTTCTTCCACCTTCCCCTCAGGATAGAATCTTTCCTCTTTTGATTCCTGATTTACCAGGCATGCAACTTTTGCTAGAAGGAAATTGGCAAATCCCAAAGAGTTGAAGGGAAAGACTTTTGTTTTGCTTTGATTAAGGTTGTATAGAACATTCACTATATAACTGGAGTTCATGGTTTATTTGCTAGCCCTGTTTCATACATTCATTTTTTTTTCAAGAAATCATTATTGAACATAATATTTACAGGGCCCTTACCTCTATAGCTAGCCGTAATGAGGGATACAAAGATGTGTAATATTAAGTATATGATATATTTCTGTAAGTCTTCCCTTACAACAACCTAATGAGGATTATTGCAAGCCTTATTATCATCCCTGTTTTACAAATGATGAAAATAAGACTTAGAGCAGTTAACTCAAGATGATGCAATTAAGACTTGAATTCAGGACTCCTGATTCCAAGCCTGGTATCCTTTCTACTGAACAATATTGCTGCCCAACAAAACTGCAGAATTTACCTTTTTTTTTTTTTTTTTTTTTTTAGGAAATTGGGGTTAAGTGACCTGCCCAGGGTCACACAGCTAGTAAGTGTCAAATGTTTGGTCAGGTCCTCCTGACTTCAGGGCCGGTGCTGTATCCACTGCGCCACCTAGCTACCCCTCAGAATCTACCTTTAATGAACTTATTTGCTAGTAGAGAAGCTAAACCATGAACATAAATAACTATAAATGTTATTTCTTAACTTTTATAAAGGTAATTTTTAAAAAGAATAAGAGGGGCTCAGTGTATTGTGAAAGTTCACAGGAAGGAGAGATCTTTCCTGGAAGGAGTGACAAGAAGATTTCATGAAGGATGTGAAAGTTGAGCTAGGCTTTGAAGGATAGTTAAATTTCAATAGTTAGGGGTGATAAGGATAAGCACTCCAGGAATAGGGTATGGCTTAGTACAGAGCAAAAGTGTGGATTCAAGAAAACATAGTGTCAGCCTATTACTACTGTGGACAAACGATGTGGTGTTTCTTTTCCTAAACAAATGCATAAATTAGAAGAACATGTCCTTTATCTAGGGCCAGTCCTTTTTTTAAAATTAAATTTATTTATTTATTTTTAGTTTTCAACATTCACTTTTATAAGATTTTGAGTTCTAAAACTTTTCCCTGCCTTCCGCTTCTCCCTCCCCAAGATGGCATGCAATCTCATATAGGCTATACATGTACAATCATATTAAACATATTTCTACATTAGTCATGTTGTGAAAAAGACTCAAAACCAAAGGGAAAAACTACAAGAAAGAAAAAAAGAGAGAAAATAACATGCTTCAATCTGCATTCAGACTCCATAGTTTTTTCTCTGGATGTGGATAACATTTTCCATCATGAGTTTTATGGAATTGTCTTAGGTCCTTGGATTACTGAGAAGAGTTATGTCTATCAAAGTTAGTCATAGCCCAATGTCGCTGTTACTGTGTAAAATGATCTCCTGGTTCTGCTCACTTCACTCAGTATCAGTTCATGTAAGTCTTTCCAGGTTTTTCTGCAACCTGTAGGGCCAGTCCTTCTAAAGAAAAGTGTGAAGTTAGACGTTTGTCTTTTTTTCTCTCACCTCCCATTTTTGCCACAGACAGCCCTCTCCTCTTCAGTCTCCTTTACCTCTATTCCAATACATTTATTGCCACTAGTCCATTTCATTTGCAAAACAATCTACTAAATTTATTCACAGTAAAGTGTAAAATTTGTAATAGCTTGTTTTATCCTTATAAGTAATATTTGCACTTTCAAAGAAGACACCTGAGGTAGGAATGGAGGGTAATAGCTTAACCCCCAAAATAAATAATAACGATAACAACAACAAGAACAATTTAGGCTTCACTTTTAGTTTTACAAAACAATTCCCTCTTAAAATAATCTTTATTAGTTTAAAAAAAAACAATTCCCTCCCAACAACTGTGAGGCAGCTAGTACAAGGACAGATGAAGCAAATAGGTTCAAGTATAGGTTCAAACATTTACTGACTGTGAGATCATGGATAGGTAAGTGTGAGGTTCAAAGAGTTGTCATACCATGGAAAGAACACTAGACTGGGAGTCAGGGGACCTGTGTTCTAGTTCTGACCTTAACTAATAAATTGATTGACAGCTCAAGCAGCTAATGACTAGGGAAACAGTATTACTGGAGATTATTGCTTTTATTCCCTCCCTTCACTGATTTAAGATAATAGATTTATAAGTGGGAGGAACTTCAGAGGCCATCTGTTCTAACCCCATAATACATATGAGAAAACTGAGACCCAGAAAAGTGATATCTAGCCAAGATTCAAACCAAGTTTCTACAACCCTAGAGCCAGAGTGATTGCCACTGTACAATATTGCCCCTCCAATAAGAGAAGAAAGTCCCAGGTAGCCATCTGACGAGGTGAAGTATTTGTGATCCTGGAAATGCCAGGGCAATGGCAGAGGTTAACAAATCTTTCCATTCCTTCTCTTTCAACTCATTATTGCTCCAAGTCTCTCTCACAAACCACTTCAAAAGGAACCATCTGGGAGGAAGTACCAGATGGTGCCTAGGGCCAATTCCCCCCTTGCTCCAATGATTGCCCTCTTTGCTGTTGAAGAAAACAAGCTTCACTCAG
The DNA here is from genome assembly GCF_900497805.2 of Vombatus ursinus. NCBI lineage: Eukaryota > Metazoa > Chordata > Mammalia > Diprotodontia > Vombatidae > Vombatus > Vombatus ursinus. The sequence continues at coordinate 656,730 of NW_020948840.1, read as the reverse complement.
TGCTTTAGCTAAAATCTATCAGTCACTTGTATTAATTTTACAAGAAATTAAAAGGAGGAAGATTCCCATGAGATGAATTTCTTCTGAAAACCAGAGAACTCTACTTAGAGTAAATTCAAAGGAACTTTTATAGTAAAAAGCATTAACAGAAAAAAGAAAAGAAATCCAACGGGAAGGACAAAGTATGAAGTCTTCATGGCTTTTAATTAGCTGACCTCACTTTACAGATGAGGAAACTGAGGCACAGGTTTTTTTAAGTGACTTTCCCTAGGTCTCATAAATAATCAATGTCTGAGACAGGATTTTAACTCAGATCTTCCTGACTCCAAGTGCAAAATTTGCCACCTTATATCACCAAATTATGCACACTTGTGCTCAAAATTCTTGTCTTTCTCTATTGCCTATTGAATAAAGTTCTCTGCCTAGAATGCAGTATCATCTACAATTTTAGATTATTCTGTTTTTCCAGCTTTATTACATATTATTTCCCCTCCACATATTCTGTTTTGCAACGAAACTGGACAACTCTTCATTCCCTCAAAATGCCCTTACCTCTTCTGCCTTTGTCTTTGCTCACACTGCTACATATGCCTGGAAGAACTTCCCTCCTATTCTTTGCCAATTGAATTCCCAACCATCCTTTAAATCTCAACTTAAATGCTTCCTCTTTCAGGGAAACCTTCCCTGGTCATCCCAGTTAGTAATAACCTTTCATTGAATGTAGCCCCTTATTGGCAATGGGGGCTGATGGAAAATGTCATTTTCACATCTAGAAGGAGAAACTGAAGGAATATGGGAGGCAAAAGCCTTGTAAGACCCAAGGAACTTTTGTTCTTTTTAGAGAGTAGAGTATGCTCAAGGAAAGTTACTGTTATCCCCAACTGAATATAATGGTAAGATGTAGATATGGGAATGTGGTTGCTGTCTACCCATATGTGGCATACATAGATATGACCTGAGATTCAGCTCATTTTGTCTCCAGGGGAGACTGAATAGATAAAATTGACCCCTGGGTGGCCTAGGTAGATATGATCTGGGATCTGGCTCACATTGTGTCCAGGAAAGACTGCATTTGCCAAGCTTTCAAAGAGTAGGAAGAGGAACCTTGCTGACACCAGCAGCAGCAGAGTAGAAGAGGGGCAGGCAGGATCCAGGACCCCCATGGCTGGGTAATGTCTTCATCATTCTCCTGTCTTCAAGAGGAATGTTTGACTAGAATCATAGCTATCTACTGCATATCTAATATTAGATATTAGAGTTAGTATAGGGGTAGGGGCATAATATGTTGGGGCTTGGGCTAATAGCCACTTTCCCTGATCACTTTCAAGAAGAGGATACTCTTAACTTCCTCTCACCAGCTTAGCTCCATCTCTCTATAACACTTACAAAAAAGATCATCATGAATAGCTAGTAAACCTCTTTATCAAAGCTAGCATTAAACAAAAACTGGAGGAGTGTGTATATATACATATATAATGTGTATGTATATATACACATTTGTGTATATGTGTACATGCACATACATACATACATATATATATATGTGTACACAAACACACATATATTAGAGTAGACAATATAATACCAAGGAGTAAATGAGCTCTTTGGCTTGGGAGTAAAATAAAAACCTCAACTAAACAGCGTCATGGGCTCAGAGATACCTCAACCCATCAGGAGTCAACTCTCCTTACACATCTGTAGCACAGCACTCAGTCACACGGCTGTCCAGGGCACTGAACAACCAGAGTGTGTGTAGGTGTCACATAGTCATGAGCAGCTGGTACCTTGTCAGGCTTACTGACCCACTTGAGTGTTCTGCCTGCGCAGAATGTGCTGTTTGCCTTAATGAATCTATTCTTCACACGGTGGGATATCCAGTCCCTCCCAACTGCCTCATTGCTGCCTGATTAACTGGCATTGCTATCCTCTGGGGTTTTCGTGCTCTATTTAAACCTTGTTTATTTGATGTCTATACTTTAATAAGGGGTTTTATCTTCCAAAAAAAGATAAACAGATTTTTGTCACGTATATGAGTGAGCATTTGTTATAAAAGAGTGACCCATGCAAGGTAAGGAAGGCCAAAAGGGAACCTGACACCATTTGCTTTAGACTTAATCATGAGCCTGTAGTAAGCTTCCTTATTCACCATGCAAAGAGAGACTTCGTCAGTAAGTATTTATTAAGTATCTACTGTGAGCTAGGTGCTGGAAATATAAAGACAAAACAAAACAAATTTTAAAAACCCATTTCTACCCTCAAGGAAACAGCATTTTGTTTTGCTCATTTTGAATACACTCCTCATGTGATATCGTGTACTATAACTATCTGTGTTGGTATATTATTCCCCTTATTAGACCGCGAGCTATGTATGGGAAAGGATTATGCATTATCTCTCTTAGTGCCTAGCACAGTGTTCTGCATACAGTAGGTATTTAATAAACTTGTTCAGTGAAAGAATATAACCTATTACTCCCTCTTCCATGAAGTCTTCTCTCATTTCTTCTTCCTCTCACACCTTGGTAATGAACTTACCTCTCTGATCACATTGTTTTGCATTATTTCTTTGATGCATCTAATGTAAAGGAGGAAAGTGAGGCGAGGGAGGGGGGAACCACTAACAAGTCACAAGACCTGACTTCAGGTCTCCCCTCTGACACTCGGGGCCTCAGTTTTTTCATATGTAAAATGAGAGGGTTAGACCAGTTACTTTCTGAATTCCCTTACAACTCTGAGATTCAATACACTGTGACTTTCATAAAGGCAGGAACTACATCTTACCTGAACTATGTAACTCTCTTAGTATCTAGTACAGTGCTCCACAGGATTGGGGCTTGAATAAATGTTTGTTGAATGAATGAAACATGACCTTGCAGGAGACCGGAGTCTTCCCTAAGAGAATTGTGAGGTTTTCAGGCATCAGCAGAAGTGGAGAAAAGATCTTAATCAAGTCATAGGACCTGTTGGTGACTGGTTTTTCCATTTCATAAAACTAGGGCAAATCTTCCCCACTCTCTATCTATCTCACACAGTCTTGTTAAGGTTATTAATGTACTTGTGTCTTCGGCAATAGGGCTTACTGTCCTCAAAGAATTGCTCTTAGACTGGGCAGATGCTACATAGCTACAAGGTAGAGTACTGGGTTGTGAGTAAGAGTGACAAACTGAGCAAACAAGGAAACTAATCAGTCATAAAGGTTGGGTCAAATGGGAAATGCATAAAACTTCCTGGTACCTTGGGACAAAACCTGTTCTCCCCTCCCTAGATAGTGCTCTGATCAATTGATATGTCTTTGATTCATTCTTTCATTCACACATTCATCAACAACTATTTATTAAGCACCTACTTAACGTAGGATACCGTACTAGACATTGTAAAAGTTATAAAGATGGACAAGATAGGGTTCAAGAGCAGTGGAAAGGATGATTGGGCATCTCAGGGTCTCTGAGCCATCAAATATCAATCAAGCAATACACTAATATTTAGTAAAGAGCTATTCTGTATAAAGCCATGTTCTAGGGGCTGATGAGATGTAAAGATGAATAAAACATGTTCCCTTCCCTCAAGGAGCTTAGAAATGAGTAGGGCTATAATTCTGAATTATAATCAACAAGTAATCAATGAATCACAAAGTACTTATTAATGCCTACCATGTTTCTAGTGCTAAAGTCAAAATTAATAAATACTCTGAGAAGGAAAAGGAGGAGAGGAAGAAGAGAAGAGGAGAAGGAGGAGAAAGAGGAAAAGAAGGAGACAGAGGAGGAAAAGGAGGAGAGAAAGAAAAAAGAAGAGGAGAAGAAAGAGGAGGAGGAGGAGGAGGAAAAGAAACAGAGAAAAAGCAGAAAGAAAAGGAAGTAAAGAGAGAAAAGGAGAGGGAGATAGGAGTGGAATTGAAGAGCAAGTGGGATAGAGAGGAAAAAGGAAATATAGGTTGAGATAGAGGTAGAGGTATAGTAGAAAGATAAGGAAGTAGAAATAGGGAAAGACATACACTGTTTTGTTATTCAGATTTTATGTGGGGATTTTTATGTTTTTGGTTAAATGAAATATTAATTGTTTTCTATTCTTTTTTTCTTTTTCCTAAAAATTAGGCGTATTAAAGCTCATATTAAAGTTTGTTGAGAGTTTTGGTTAATTAGGTAACAATTGAAAATTTAACTCTATAGGTATCTTCCTGTATGTCCTCTCATTTCTAGACCTTTCTGAACAGAAGAAAAAGCATTAGTTTTCCCAGGTCCCAAAATGTAGCTTATAAACTTAAAATTAAATAGGTCTAGTGACCCATTGGTCTTAGAATTTGTGGCCCAAATGAGATAATCCCCTTACGGTTGAGAAATCAGTGCATCATCAGGACAGAGCTGAGACACACCCCCTTGCATCTCAGAAGATTGAAGTCTAATAGACAATTACACTAAAATGGTACCAAGCCTGTACTGAAGTCTCCAAATATCTGGTATTTACTCACTACTTTACTCAACAAGATATATCAGCTTCAAAAAGAATACAAGTGTAAGTTGTCTCAAGAAAAAAATATTAATTATTCATTATATTTTAGAATATGAAATTGAAAAGGACATTATAGGTGAGTTGAATTTTCTACTTTCAAAGATGAGAAACCTGAAGCTGGAGAGATTAAGTGGTCTGCTATATGTCACAGAGTATTTTAGTGTTCAACTCAGTTCAGATTTTTAAGGATACAATGCAACTTCTAATCTATTTATTTGGTTTCACATTGCCACCAATTCTTTCCTGTTCAGCTCCAGTGGGACTGGAGATGATGTCTTCTCAGTGCTGCCACTGCTGCTGCTGCTCACCTTTTGCGATCCCCTTCCAGTCTCTCTCTTGAAGACTGTATGGCTCTCTTTACAAACTCCTAGGCATGACTCACATTCATCTTATACTTCAAAGATCAAGATGATCCCAGATCAATCTACTAATCCTGGGAGGGAATGTTTATCTCTCTGAAATATAAATTACAGGATGCTAGTTTGTTTCCAAATCTCCATTGTATTTAAACCTGCTAATAAAAATCTAGCAATAATCTGTTGGGTCTGGCTTGCCGATCTTATGTGTATAACTTAGCGCTAAATTGAGTTCATTTTGAAATGATGAGGCAATTTGAGCAGGCAGGCAGTCTGCTTACTATGTGCTAGGCAATGTACTAAGTGATAGGGACACAAATACATGCAAAAAGAAATAGTCCCAGCCCTCAGTGGGCTCACAATCTAGTTGGGGAAGAGAACACGTAAAAGAAAACTGAAAGAAAGACAGAAGGTACCCTCATGGGGATATAGGGGCAAAATCCAGAGAATCAGAACAGCTGTGAAAATGGCTATCCTGGGCCCACTCCCAAATGGAGGCCTTGGAAGGAGCTCACTCAATGGAAAGGGGGGCCATCATGACAAAGGGATGTTCTAGGGAGAGAAGAGCATCAAGAGTTGCTTTGTGTAAGTTACAAAAATAAAGCTAAGAAATAGGCTGCAGGAATAGTATTAGTGAAAAAGTAACAATAATCACCATCTGATGTGTTAAAAATCACGAAAAAATTTTGTCATAGCCCTATAAGGTAGTTAGGCTAAATATTATTCCCATTTTATAAATGAGGCCCTCAGAGAGGTGAAATAACTTTTTCAACCTTACGTGGATAATCTGACTGCAAATCTAATGGTCTTTCTACTATACCTCATTGCCTGTCTAGGAAGACAAGATAAAGGAACCAAGGGTATTTAACCTAGAGAAGAGAAGGCTAAGGGGAAGACTGGCTGCTGTCTTCAAATATATGCAGGACCAGTATATGGAGGGATATTGGAAAGCAAATATGGAGGAAGAAGTAATATGATATTAATTGATATGATAATATGATAATTGATAAAGTGTTGGACTTGGAATCAGGAAGAGTTGCATTCTCAATCCTGTCTCTGACACTTAGTAGCTATGTGACCATGGGCAAGTCCCTGAAGCTATTTGAGCCTCAGGTAACTCTCTAACACCCTAAGTTAAGGGTTAGGTGGCAATCTCTATATTCTCAATGCTGATGAAATCATAGGTCCTTGGAGGACTGACCTAAGTAAGAAGTTACAGCAGCCCCTCGGGTCCTGGGTCAAGCCCAGTTTCTAATATTAAGCAGGTGTTCTCCAAGTGTTTGCTGATGGGGATGATAACTTCCTCCCTGTCAGTGTGTTAAACCACTGGAATGAGTGATCAAGGGAACGTGGGCTATTACAGATATGGACTATTTCAATAGAAATCTTTGATAAAAGCATAGGCAAGGATTAGCCTTGGATGATTCAACATTCATTCATCTGCCTAAAGGTAGGAGGCTAGACAATGTGATCCCTACAGGTCCATTAAAGCCTGATGATTCTGAGTCTAATGCCCAAGTCAGATGACACCTTCTTTGTGAAGTCTTGCCTGATAACTCCTGGTAAGTTATCCCCTCCCCCTCTGAATTCCAATAGCACCCTATATTTGTACTTCTTTTATGGGCTTATCATAGCCTACTGTATTGTAGTTATTTGTGTTCCCAGAACTATAACCAGTATTTTTATATCCAGAGCAAGTAGTATAAAACATGCTGGGGCAAGCAACACAGAATGCCCCATCAGACACTGCTGGTGAGGCTACTAAAAGGTAGATGGATTGGGGGTGGAGGGGACTGGGGAAGAGATCAACTGGATGTAGCCAGGATTGACCTCTCTGATAGCCTGTTTTAACGTTTTTTAATTAGCTAATTTGATGCTAAGATCAGTTGTGGCTAAGCAAGTGCTGTCAGTGGCTTCTAAATTATGGCACCCTGAGGCAAAGTTCTCATTGCCTTGCCCTAATTGTGGTTCTATTTTTTTTTTTAATTACTAGATTGTGAGCTCCTTGATGGCAAGGACTCTGTCTCTCCCCTAGCACAGGGCTTTGAATATAGCAGTTACTCAAGAAATATTTTTGGAATAGAACTCAATGTATAGTCATAGCAATTATGTTCTTGACCTTTGCTATCCTGAATTAAAAGCTATAAATGATTACTCATTGATATATGTGAGTGTGTATCTCTATTATGAACATACCCGAAATGGAAACTATACACATTAATATCCTGTGTTTCACAAATATAATGTGGTATAGTAGAAAGATCAGGGGAATGGTGATTGAGAGACCTGAGTTTTAGTCTTTATTCTGCCACTGACTTGCCATGTGGCCTTGGACAAGTCACTTTCCCTCTCTTGGTCAATGGGAATATTCCACCAGAAGACTGTGCTTCTAAATCAATAATAAGCCCCAACAAATAGAGATTTTGAGAAGAAAGAGACCAACATGTTCATTTGATGACCAAATCTGACATTTTAGGAAAGCAGATATTTTTTCCAGCACGGAGATAACACAGCTGACTTTTGGCTTTCCCGGAGACTGGAACCTGAAATTGACAAAGTGTCTTTCAATTGTGATCCATGTCCAGTTCAGCTCCTCACTGATAAGACTGTCATCTCTGAGATGGAAAATCTGCCCCAGTTTGAGGAAGCCGGTTTAGCAACTTGTTGAAAATAACTGAGCACTGACATGTTTATAACCAGCTCCCCTACATGTAAAATTATGTGCAGTCTTTGTCCCTAATTACAAGTTACCCAAGCATGCCAAAACCCTGATAGGGATACAGTGGCAGCAGCTTCCATACTGGCAGACATATAGATTGCCAGCTTGTCTTGGCTTCTCTAATTAAGGTCAGATGGATGGGAGAGGAAGATAAATGCAAAAAGGAGAAGGGCTCAGTAGGAGCGTGTGAAACAGCTGCTTGGGTGTTCATTCATTCATTCATTCAATAAACATTTAATGAGGGATGCCTCTGTGCAAGGCACCAAAATGATGAATAAAACACATCCCCTGCCTCCACAAAGTGCATATTCTAGGAGTCAGTATGGTATAATGGAAAGAGTATTGGGCACAGAATTAGAAGAGCTGGATTTGAATCCCAGTTCTGATATTTACTAGCTGTGTGATTGTGGGCTTCAATATCATCAGTAAAGACAAGATATTAATACTTCTACTTATCTCGCTGGGTTGTTGTGAGAAAAGTCAGCAAGCATTTATTAAGTGCTTAATATGTGTTGTGTGCACTGTGCTAAGCAATGTAGATACAGAAAAAGGCAAAAATGCAAAAACAGCCTCTGCCATCAAGGAGCTTACATTCTAATGAATGCTTTAAAGTGCTCTGTAAGCTTTACAATGCTATAGAAATGTGAGTTATTATTATGCCATTAACTAACAAAGTGACACAATAATGAGTGCCTAAGAGAAGCACAAACAGGATGCTATGTGATAGGTCAAAGAAGGGAGATAGCATTTCCTGCTGGGAAATTCAAGGAAAAAGGTAGCATTGGTTCTGGACCTTGAAGAGTGGGTAGGATTTCAATAGGAAAAAAAAGAAGGGATGAACACCATGGACAAAGTCATGGAAAAGTGTAGTTTATCCAACAAATGGTAAGCAATCAGATCTGGCTAGAAAACAGGATAGGTGAAGTGAGGGAAGCATGGAGTGAGGCTGGAAAGATAGCTGAATGGAACCAGATTGTGTGAATTCTAAAACTGGGAACTCTTGAAGGTTATTCAGATGGTTAGTAATATGGTCAGAGCCATGTGTTACTAAATTTGTTTAGGATGGATTATCCAAAGGGGAATTGGTGGGGATGCGGGAGGGAGGGGGAAGATGATCAGTTCAGTTGTTAACATGTTGAGTTTGAGACATCTATTGGACATCAAGTTCTAGGTGTCCAAAAAAGAAATTTGGAATAGAAATGGGCATTGGAGACTAGAGATCAGGAGAGAGGGTAGGACTGGACAAATAGTTCTAAATGGATCTGAGAATCATCCACAGACAGAAAATAAAGTCAATCTGTAGGAGGTGATGGAAATCACCAATTGAGATAAAGTATATAGAGAGAAGATAGATCAGTGTAGAGCCCTGGGAGGCACCAGCAGTTAGTGGCAAGGTCTTAATGAAGATCCAGCAAAAGAGACTGAGGAGGTCAAACAGGTAGGAGGAGAACCAGGAAAGAGTAGTGTCACAAAAACCTTGTGAGAAGAAAGTACCAAGTGTAAGAAGAGGATCAAGAGTCTCAAAGACTGTAGAAGAGTCAAGAAGGATGAAGATTGAGGGAAAGGCCATTAGATTTGGCAAATGAGATCGTTGGCAACTTTGGAAAGAGTAATTTTGGTTGAATTATGAGGGTGGAAGTCAGATTACGGAGAGCTAAGATGAGAGTGAGAGGAAAGGAAGTGGAGGCATCAATTATAGACAACTTTCTCAAGAATCTTAGCCACAAAAGCATAGAAGTGGTAGCTAGCAGGTAGGGAAAGATCAAGTATAGTTTTTTTTTGAGAATAAGGGCAACATGAGCATGTTTATAGGCAGTAGGGAAGTCATCACTAGACAGGGAGAGATTAAAGATAAGTGAGTGGGAATTGCAGAGCAAGTGATGCGCTGGAGAAGATCGAATGGATCAGTCACTTGTGCACGTAGAGTGTTTGGCAAGGAGAAGGGCCACTTCTTCATATGAGACAGGGGTGAAGGAGGAGAAAATGGCAAAAAAAAAAAACCTCAATAATATAGGATGAGGAAGAAGAGAGAAAGAGGGAACTCTTGGTAAATTTTTCAGTAAAGTACAAGGAAAGGCATTTATCTAAGAAAGTACAGAGTGGGAGAGCTATGGGAAATTTTAGGAAGGATAAAAAGGTCTAGAAAAGTTGTAGTAGTGAGTGGGATAATGAATTAATCAGGGAGATATAAAAGGATTGCCTTGACACAACAAGGGCCTGATTGACTTTATGCAACATAAATTTGTAGTGGGTCCACTTAGCATGCTTTCATGATTTTTTTCCAGCTTTATTCATAGCACATGAGCAGAAGTGAAATAACAGATGGTGGGAGTAATCCAAGGCTGAGATTTAGCAGGGAAAGATCTTTGAGGGAATAAAGGTGCAAGGAACTCAAGAGAAGAGAACTGTTTAGGATACTGATGATGAAGAACACAATTTGGAGTTGCAAATCAGAAAGAGAGATAGAATGACAACAGATTTTGACCAGATAAAAAAAATTTCAGAGCTCATGAACATGGATGTAAAACACTGTGGGTAATGGCAAGATTAAGAGGATACTGAGGTAGAGTGACAGAATAAATGATAGGAAATGACTAAGTTGAGGAATTGAGAGGATATGGGGTTTGAGAACATATCAACATCTGTATGTTGAAGTCCCCTAGTATGAGGGCAGGCATTGGAAAAGAGAGAAAGATTGTGAGCCAAGCACTGAACTCATCAAGGAAGGAAGGAGAGTGTCCTGGAGATCTTGATTAAGTAACAAGTATAGATTGGATGAATCTCAGAGGGGTAGAAGTTACTAAATGGCAGGGGTAAAGGAAGAACCTGAAAGTGGCAATATGGAGCAAGGAGTATTCCACCTCCCTCATTACAATCAATGTGTATGTGTTGGGGATGGGGGGTGAAGGGGTTGAGGTAGAGAGTGTGGAAAATGTGGTTGGGAATGATCCTTCTGCACATCACTCAATCAGGGGTGGATGTCTATGTGACAACATTGGAGTCAGTTTAAACTGGGAGGTAATGTGAGAAATAGCTAGTTTTCATTTCCACAAAAATCCAATCTAGGGGCTAGGTGGAAGTTGAACAAAGGAAGCCATAAAGTAGAATTGGTGGGTGAATAGACTAACCAGTGAAAACTGGTTCTGAAATTAGGTATATATTAACATATCTGCATCCCAAGTAAAAAGGGTATGGGCATACCCAAATAAGGGCAAAAGTAAATAAGGGCAGGGGTCACCAAATTGTGGAGAGTGAGAGATGTAAATAGGGGTGAGAATTGCAAGAGGGAAATTAGGCCCTTTGGATAGACTGTAGCCTCTATAGTACCCAGCCAGTGGGAAAACAGGGGAGGGAAATTTGAATGGGGAATAGGGAATAAAAAGGTGTGTATCTGTCAACACATGTGCTTCCACATGTGGGATACCTGGCCTTCCCAGGCCATTAATAAAGCTTCTTCCTGGTTCAACAATGGCTTCATGGAATTTGTGGTAAAGCCTATGGATAGGGAATTGTCTGGGATCTGAAAAAAAAAACCTCCTGAGTAGGGGAGGGGGGAAGAGGGTGACCACCAAGGAACAAGAAGATGTGTCCATTGATTTCAACGATCTCATGTATCCTTGGCTAGTGTCCCAGCTTATGGACGATTCGAGATCCTAGGACCAAGTTATTGAGTGAAGCCATGGCCAAACCAGGAACAAAAAAAGGAAAAGGGAAATAAACATATCCGTGGCAACCAGGTAACTCTATGCATAGATCAAAGTAAGAAAAATTGTATTATTAATTATTGCTTTGATGGTTGTAGTTATCATACGGGATCTGAGACTAAGTGTGTGTGTGTGTAAAATGTGCCTGGAATGGCACGAAACGAGTGTGGAGCCCAAATCCACAGTTCTGTTTGTCATTTGAGGGAAACAGCCAGAGAAGGGCAAAGTGAAAGTAATCACAAGTGACCAGAGTCTCAGAGGGAAATAGTAGGATGCGGAAGAAGGTACCAGGGCAATCGGGGTGGGGGGTTGGGGGGGAATAATGAGACCCTTGTAGACATTCCTCTAGATAGTCCCGAGGGAGGATGAGGAAACAGAAGGATAAGAAAAAGGATCAGCACTGGTATCAGTGAACTAAGAAGAGCCCCAAATTACATTGGCTACAATGGGGTTCTTTTGACTGGTCAAGGTTACTTTAAAAAACCAACAAGAAAATTAGATTTGTGCACACTTTGTCTTGTCAAGTTGCCTCTGTCTGTGTGTGTATTTGTAAATGTTTCATGTTTGTGGTGAAAGTTCTAAAATGCAGCCAGAAAAACCTCTAAGGAACTTCTAAGGTCTGTAACTAGAGACAGAACATTGGGAAAGAACTCCCATCTTAGGCTTTCAGTGGGTGATTAAGATTTTCTTTTGGAACCCAACACTGGCCAAGTTGGGATTCCAGAATAAAGTTAGATAAAAGAGTAATGAGAAAGTAGGAAGATTTTCTCAGAAGGAAAAATCAGAACATTAAGCAGCCTCTACGGATAAGGATCTAGAGCAAGGGCTAAGAGAGAGAAAAGCTAAATGGTTTGAATTCAGGAAAATGTCTTTGCACCCCTCCTGCCAATGTGTCTGATATCAAGGCAATGTGTTTAAAACTGCAAAAATAAGGGTTTTTCTTATTATAATTAATTAAATATATATTGTATATAATATATAAATCATAATATAATATAATAATATAAATAATATATTTATTATATTTAATATTATAAAAACTGTTTGTGAAGGGACTAGGGGAAATACAGCCCTCTTGATTTGTAAATTTTTAGACATCAACTTCCTCCAGATTCTAACAGGGTGAAGAGAAGCAGGACTAAAAGCGGGTTGAGCATAATTTTTTAAATTTGTAATGTGAAGGAAGGTGAAGGTAGTCTGAGTAATGGTTTTGAAGGATTACAAAAGAGGAATAAAGGTTTTGAGTGAAAATAAGACAGGTAGGAAAAAATACACATATAGTTTGAGAGTGGAGGGGGGTGGAGTGTTCCATGGCAAGCCCATGTGCTATAAGTTCCCCATCCTTGGATGTTTGTTCTGGGTGCCTTAATGCTGACTTCAGATGGTTTAAACATGTTAAGAATGTGTGAGGAAGCTTGATTTTGTTTTGGGTAGAAAAAGTTGAAAATAAAAATTTTGTAGCTTGATTTAAAAACTAATAAAGTTATAAAAGGTTAGAAGAACATCCACCTCTCAGGGTAAACCTATAGGCTTTATTAAATCTGACCTTGCATAAATTTTGGCTATGGTAAAGATATTGGTTATTGTGATTTGAGATTGTTATATAAAATCTGAAAATGTCTCCCTGTACTGTTTAATTAATTATTGGAACTCTAGAGGTTTTCTACCTGGGGAAAACTGACCACAACCTATCAGCATTCTTTCAGTTTTCTCAGGTTAGACTCAGACTTAATACAGTCCCTACATAGCATTCGTCCCAAATACCAGTGGACAGATGAGTCTGAATCTCTGTTATTGATGGACTGAGTTAAGCAAGTCTCTCAGGATTCAATCCTCCCTGCTGGAGCTGGCCACAAAATCTCGAATAGATTCTGGTTCCCAGATCTCTGGTGATTCAGCATCCTGGCCTTTCAAAGCTCAAGAGGTCATGGCTACTTCTAATACACCACCTAAAAACAGAATTTTAGAATAGAGGCTAGAATGGAATTCTCTACTCAAGGGCCACAAATTGGCCTCAAACAAAGAGGGTCTGAGGCTTCTCTCTAGTCAGAGGATTACAGCATTGTCCCTCCTCAAACACAGCCAAGGAAGAAAAAAGCCAGACCAATTTATCTTAGAGGTATTTGAATCCAACAGCCTCATTTTACAGAGGAAAAAAACTGAGACAGAGAAGGAATATGACTTGCCCAAGGTTACTGTGCAAAAATTACCTGAAAAGAAGATGCATTCATTAAGAAAGAAAAATTTTAACTAATAACACTATGAGGTTAAGCCGCACAGCCTCCCCATACTTCCCACCATTCCAGACTTGTGTCTACCTTTGGGGATATCACAGGAGGACAATCAATTAAAACTGATACCAGTTTTAATACCAAGACGAGACATGGTACACCATCACCTCTTGAGTGTTAGCATAGCTCAGGGCACTGAGGAGAACATTCCAGAGACCAATGTGACTAACTTCATTATGACGACTAGTGTCGACCTGGAGCACCAGGTTTTTACTGTCCTCCCTCCCGTTGCTCTCCCCTCCCATTACCTAAGAACTTTCTCCTTATCATGAACATTTATTTAATGGATTTCGAGTAGGGATTTCTACATACATCATAAGGACCTTCCAGATATGGTCAAGTGTGGGAGAGCTGAGGTGGTCAGAACTCTTTGATGAAACTGATTTAGTAGGAAGCAGATATACCATCATTTAGAACTAATGGTAACCCGTCCCTTTGAAATTGTATTTTTATTTTGGGTTGTGAGAGGGGATTTGGACTCAGAGTAGATTTGAGATGGCAACTTATATCTCATACGCTATACTTTTGTCTTTGTCCATGGTGGGAATACAAATTGGAGGACTTCTTTCAGGAAAGTTCAAACTTGTAAAAAGAGAAAAAGATTTTTCTAATTTTAATAAATATTTTTGCAGCCCTTCACAAAATTTTATTTTCATCAGCCAATTTGGTCTAATATCTTGCCTAAGAGCATCATATAAGAATACAGTAAAGGATCTTTGTTTACAAATATTTGTAGAGTATCTGTTAGGTGTTCAGCATTGCTTAGCCATAAGAGAAAGTGGACAGAGAAGCAAAAATACAAAAAAGAGAAGGGAGTCCTTCATTAAACATTATTCATTGATCATACATTATACAGCTGGAATGGAATCAAAAGATCATGTGGAAAAGCAGGTAATATATTATTATCCCTATTTTATAGATGAGGAAACTGAGACCCAGAGAGATGAAGAAGCCATACATAATGAGTAAGTGGCAGAGCCAAGTATAGAATAAAAATCTCCTTCATCTTGTTTCAGGGCTCTTTGCACTATTTTATATTTCACCAGAGGGCAGTGAGATGGCACAGTGGATAGACCCCTGGGCCTGACATCAGGGAGACTCATCTACTTGAATTCAAATCTGGCCTCAGACACTAACTAGCTGTGTGACCCTGGGCAAGTCACTTAACCTCATTTGCCTCAGTTTCCTCATCTGTAAAATGAGCTGGAGAAGGAAATGGCATATTACTCCAGTATTTTTGCCAAGAAAACCTCAAAAGGGTTACAAAGAATCAAATATGCAGACTAAACAATGTTTCACTATCAAATATCTCACAATGCCCATGAGACAGCTCAAAAACAAATACATACATACATAGAGGTGTGTGTGTGTGTATCACATAAATGTCAGGTAATCTGCAAAAAGGCCTTTTGCAGAAAGTGGGACTTGAGCTGAGTCTTAAAGGAATCCAGGGAAGTCAAGAGGTGAAGATGAGAAGGGAGAACATTTCCAGGCATGGGAGACAGCCAGTGAAAAAGCATGGAATAAGGGGATGGAATATAATTTGTGAGGAAGAACAAATGGGCCAGTGCAGCAAGATTGTAGTACATGGAAGGCAAGAAAATGTAAGATTGAAAATATAGGAAGGGACCAGGCTCTAAAGGACTTTAAATGCCTAACAATTCAACCCAATAGACATTTATTAAGCTCTTGCTATGTGCCAGGCACTGTGCTAAGCAATTCATAAAAAGAAAGACAGTCCCTGCCCTCAAGGAGCTTACAATTGAATGGGAGGAGACAACAGGGTAGGGGAATGGGACACCACAGGGCACTTGGCATAAGGTCGTGTTGTTCAGTGGAGTTGAAATCAAGCAGAGCAGCAGATGCAGAGGAGAGTGAGCCAAAAAATCCAGTTTCTGTGCTTTATAAAGGAAAGCATTGGGAGGAGTTTAGTACTGCACCCTCCAGCCCTCCAGTCAGGGAGAGGAGGATGAGGGAGGTGGTGTCAAGTCAAGGCTTGAGTTAATAGTACAGTTGATGAGATTAGAGGTGATGAGCTAATAAAGCATTTTACATTGATCCTGGAGTTTATTTAGCTTAGAATCATTTGCCTCCAGATGCTTTGCTTGGTTTTGACTCTACCACCATCATTATCCATGAGTGGAGGGAGAAGTAGGGCGGCATTACCTCCCCCACCCCCTTCGAGGATAAGTGCATCCCCAGGATTCTCCTCCTACCTAATCAGGAGAGAATAGTGGTATGAAAACCTGGAGAGGAGACAGTATCCAAGAGAAGGTGATTGACACTATCAAAGGCTGCAGAAAAGTCAAGAAAGATGAGGATTGAAAAAAACACCATTCTATTTGACAATTAAGACATCATTTAGTCAATTTGGAGAGAGTAATTTCAGTTGAATGATAAGGCTAGAAGCCAAATTGCAGAGGGTTTACTAGAAGAGTGAGAGGAGAGGAAGTGAAGACAATAAATGTAGATGGTTTTATCAAGGAGTTTGGCTGAAAAAGGAAAGAGAGAAATAGGATGATAGCTAGCAGGGATGGTCAGATGAAGTGATGATTTTTTAAAGATGGGGGAGACATGTTTGCAAGGTAGTAGATGTGGGAAAACTTTATTACATTGTTTGAATCTAGCCCTGAATGACTGAGAGACCATACTTGTTGCTTAGAAAATAGATTTGTTTAAGCTTTAACTCGGAACTGCAGATCATGCTGTCTCAAAAAAACTTCCAGGACAACTGAAAGCTTATGCAAGGAAAGCAACATAAATGCCTTATCTGAAAATTGCTTTTGTTCTGGCCAATCAGATGACTGTTTCCTTGCTTCTTTGTTGCATCCTATATAATGTGTAACTCATGGAGGTTTGGGAGTGCATGCCACCTATTTTGGCTCCTCCACCAGACAACTTAATCAACTTCTTTCTAAAACTTTGTTTTTATTCTGGGTTTGTTCTTGATCTATAATTTGTGTGTCAGAAGTGGGATCCCTGATGGTCATCCAGAGAAGCCCAAAAGCTAACCTGGCCCATGAAGCTGAGTAAGTCTCAGTGATCTCAGAGTTGAGTGGGGAGAGACTGACTTATACAGGATCCATTTGCACCATGAAACCTGGTGAGTAACCTGAAGGTTTGGGTGGAACACAGTCAAGTCTATGGGGTTGTATGTCACCTTAAGTGGGGGGATTACTCAAGGTAGGAATAGAACTAGCCTAGCCCCCCTAATCATCAAATTATTGGTCCTCTTGGATTAATCACTAAAGGCTCTGGGATCAGTGCTGCCATTGATAAAATTCAACCAGTCTCTCTGTCTCTCTGTTTCTGTCTCTGTATCTCTCTCTGTCTCTCTGTCTCTCTGCCTGTCTCTCTCTCTCTCCCTCCTTCCCTACCTCCCTCCCTCTTTCTGTGTTGTTTCTGTCTCCGTTTCTGTCTCTATCTCTGTCTCTCTCATCTTTTCTTTCTCTTCTTTAGTTCCCTGAACCCTCCTGTGACTATTAGAAATAAACTAGATAACTGGTTTGTGACCATATACTGGTGACAATTGTAATGATATCCTGGAGCGTATAGTACTGTGATTCAGGGAATAAACATAAGGGCCACCAGTTGGAACACATGACCTGGTGGAAGGGAATCCTTTATCAGATTTTTGTGTTGTGCTTTGTCTTGTCTTGTCCTGATACTTATTTAGTAGATTAAATGAGCTTGATGAACCAGTTGTCCAGTTTGTCACTTAGGACAGCCAGTAGTTAATGAGGGAAGCTCAAATGTGTATTAGTCAAATAAACTGCTGCCTAGCATTAGGTATTCACAAGTCAAATACTCATACCCCAACAGTTTGGAACCCCTTTTTCTCTCTTGCTCTACTTTTCCTTTGAGCTTCTAAGGAAAACCTTTGCCTTGCATTGTGTCTAATGTTGTTCATAGATTGCTATCTTGGAGATTTGTAAGGGGGAAACCCAGCCTAGCAATAAGGACTTTCATAAAAACCAACAAACAAACAAAAAAAAACTATCACAGAAAGGGAGCTTAAAATAGTGGGGAAGATTTATGAAGTTACATGCTTAAAAGAGCCCTCCCAAGCCTTGTATAATCTGATACTAACTTCTTCTTCCCAATAAACAGACTCACTTCCACTGATCTTTTGACCAGACTTTCAGTGGAAGATAAGGTATTAGAATAGGCAGAACACAAAAACAAAAAACAAAAAACAAAACCCACCAACTTCTCTCAATCATTTTAGGCCCAGTTAAGTTGGGGTTACAGAGATAAAGTCAGACAAGAAAAGAAAGGAACATTTTTCCTGGTTTGTAGATATTTATTTTATAAATTAGAGACTAAACTTATAACTGAAATATAATATATTTGCTGTAAATTTCCAAATTATGGTTT
This sequence comes from Vombatus ursinus, assembly GCF_900497805.2. Taxonomy (NCBI): domain Eukaryota; kingdom Metazoa; phylum Chordata; class Mammalia; order Diprotodontia; family Vombatidae; genus Vombatus; species Vombatus ursinus. The sequence goes on along the minus strand of NW_020948840.1, from coordinate 638,780 downwards.
CAAGATTTTTGTAAATGCTGGAATATTTTAAGAAGGAGATGAGAATGGAAGACATCTTTGGAACTGATTTAACTGAAAGCAGTGGGCTCTGTAATTTGAGGTGCTGACGGATAATAGGTCTTGGGAAAACTGAATGATTTGTGATCACAAATCCAGAGTTGAGTTTATCTGAGTTTATTGTGAAACTAAATTATAATGTAGTCTTATTTAAAGTGAAATAGGTTCCCCTATTAGGATAATTTGGATGCCCTCTATAAGTAGATCAGACCTTAATGGAAAATACACTTGATATATGGCATTTAGTTAATATCCTAGAAACTGCACTTAAAAAGAATTAAAAGCATAACTGCTTCAGAATTGCTCTATACTGGTTTTTGAATGCATTTAGTATAGAATGTCAAATTCATAGACGGATGAAGTAATATTTTATGTAAGATGATTTGAAATGTATTCAACTGAATTGATTTTATTTGACTGGCAATAAATTTTGTGTTATGTTTTAAAAATCCATAAAATTGTTTTGTTATTGTTAAGCTTCTAATTTTTCTTATATTGTGATTTTTAGGAAATAGTTGTATAAGAAATGATGTTAATTTGAAAAATGATGCCCAGGAAGTGATGCAATTGTATCATTGGAAAATTAACTCTTTTTTTGATACTGTTGTCATAACGGTTAAAACAAACTGCCAAGTATTTAAATTAGGCATGTTTTGCATGACAATGAATAATAGTAATTACTTAGTATTTGGGAAAGTATCACAGATTTTACAAATACTTGTGAATTCTCTGGGGATTTGTCAGATTTTTAGTGCTCTGAATCTTCAGCTTTGGTGAGGTCATAAATCTTATTAACTCTGTGAGAGAAGTAGCTGAAAGAATGTTGTGAAGTTCTAAAATAATGAAATGATTTCATGAAAAACTAGGCCTTTCTTATAGCTAAAGTAAGGGGACTTACAAATTTATTTTATAAAGAATAATTTTAATCTGATAGATGATCTGATCGTTGCTTTAAAAAATTATGAAAGTTCACCTGGAAAAGTATATATTGAAGTTATATCTTTGAATCAAATTAGTATTGACAGGTCCTAGATTTAATTTTTTTTTTTTGTTCTAGGAGTCAATATATGATACATTCAGATATGGATATCTGTCAGCCTAGAGGCTTACAGTGGTCAGTGTTTTTCTGAGTGAATTTCGAGTTAATTATCATATATTTACTATATGTGTGAAACTACAGATCCAGATTATTTTCTTAACTTCTAATGATTAATTTCTGCTCCAGGATGGATTTAAACTAGAAAGAATGAATAAGATAAGGCCTTGTATATACTTATTATTAACTGTTATCACTACAACATGAGAAAAATAATAATAACTGTCCCTAACTCTAAGCTATGATTAATGAAACATGCTATTTGAGGTAAAATCTCTTGGGAATGTAATTTGATATAGTTCTGAGATAAGAAATTTTGGAAAGGCTGTGAGGGTAAATGAGATAACAAATTGATTAAGAAGGTGTAAAAGATTGTCTTATTAAATGAGGGCCCAATTGAAATCATATAACATAAATTTACAAACCCAGTCAGCAGGATTTTGTGATTTTCTCTAGCTTCCTTGAACATTAGAATAGGAGCCAAGTGCAGATAGTGGGCGTAATTTAAGGTTGAGGTATGGCAATGTGTGGTTGAAGATAGGACAAGAGGAACAAGGGATTCAAATGTGTTGGATAGTGTAGAGTTCAAATGATTCACTAAGGAATCAAGATAGAGAGAAGAGGACAGTCTAGATAGACATAAGTGATGGCTTGAGAAAGAGTTAAAGAGCAGAGGATAAAGGGTAAAGATAAAGAACAAAGTTAGGGGTTGGAAATCATAGGGAAAGATGGAATTATAAAAGTTATCAGATAAAAGAATTTCAGAGTTCATGAACTTGGAAGTGAAACATGTAGGGCAATAACTCAAGGTTATGACCACTTTTGCATGTAGCTGAAGTGGAGAGTAGTAAATCATGAAAACTGAGAAGACTAAAGGAGTCAACAGGCAATAAACATTTATTAAGCATGTGCTACATGCCAGGCACTATGCTAAACACTGGGTATACAAATACATACAAAGAAGATAATCCCTTCCCACAAGGAACTTACAATTTAATGGAAGAAAACAAAGCACACAAAAAAGCTGAAAAGTGGGGGTGTGGGAAGCAGAAGGCAAGAGACGTAGGGGCATGGTGAAGAAGTCAGCCAGAAAAGTCCCAAGGTAGTAGAGACAATGAGAAATAAGGAAATGTCTGAGTTGAAATATCTCCTTAAATGGAGGTTTGGAGTTCGTGGCCTTAACCTCAAATCAGAGAGGTAGAATATAATAATTAGGCAGAGTACCAAGGCTAATGAGATCTTATAGGATGATGAGGTTATCACAATGAAGTCCCTGGGACATGGTGGAGAAGTCAGTCAGAGAAGTTCCAAAGTACATGACTAAATCACACAAGATGAGATACATGGAAGAGTTGTGAGCTATACCAGTGGAAGGAGTGCCTACATCAATGAGCCTGTGGATTCATAAAAACATTAAAGTAGTAATAGCAACTATTGTTCACATAGGACTCTAAAGCATGTAATGCACTTTACATCCATTATCACATTCTAGCCCTGTAACAACATTTTAAGGTAGGTACAACAGGTATTATCATCCCCATCTTATGGATGAGCCTCAGAGAGGTTAGATGACACACAGTAATGTCAGTTAGCAAAGTTCTGGAGCACAGTTTAAATTTAGATCTTTCTAAGTCTAAATCTAGTGCTCCATCCTCTATATGCATGCTACCTCTCCAAGGAAAGATCATATTGATGGTTCATATTTCTATAGTGTATTAAGCTAACTGGTCAAGTGGATAGAATACAGGACTTGGAATTAGGAAGACAGATCAAATCCTGTCTTGGACACCTACTTGCTGACCCTAAGTGAGTCACTTAACCTCTCACAGCCTCAGTTTTGTGAGGACCCTAAGAGTTGACATGTAAAGAGCTTTGCAAACTGTAGGGTGCTATATAAATACTAGTTATCATTCTTAGTAACTAGTATTATTTATAAAGCACTTTCCTCATAACTCTGCATGAGATAATACAAGTATTATTTTGTAGATAAGGGGGTAGAGCCACGATGGCAGAATAAAGAAGCACTTAGCTGAACTCTTCCAAATTCCCTTCCAAACAACTGCCTCAAAACAAATTCAGGACCAGAAAAATCAACAAAAGGATGGAGTAAAACAGCATTCCAGCTCAAGACAACTTAGAAAGTTGGCAGAAAATGTCTGTCTCACTGAGGGGAGGCAGAGGGGAGTACAGTCCAGCACACACCATGCCTCAGAAGCCAGCAGTGAGGCCTCAAGCCCCAGTGCAAGCCAGCCTCAAGGCCCTGTGCTCTAACAAGCTAGCAGAGAGGTCTTGAGCCCCAGCACAAGCCAGCTGTGGCAGTGACTTCAAGAGTTCTCACCCCACAGACAGTAAGGGGGTTGGACAACTGGTCAGGAGATCACAAGGACACTATGTTGCACTGGGTGCAGGACTCTGTTGCGTTGCTCATACTTGTTTCCAGGTCTCAGTCCCAGGACAAGCAGGAGCACTAGCACATTAGAGCTCCTAGCTGCAGGGCAGCAGGGACCCTGGTCACAGTTCCAGGGCAGAAAACAATATTTGTGGTCACTCACAGGCCAGAGTACAGACCAGGAGAGCAGTGAACACACCCTTCCTTAGATCATACCATGTTGGAAGAACTAAAAACTTGTAGACCCCCAGAACTAGCTCTGAAAACAACAGAACAAGAAACCTGAAGCTTCAGACTGGACCCTTTCCACCCTAGGGGCAGAGTCAAACTTTAACATAAAGTTAAAAGTCAAGAAATAAGTTGGAAAAATGAGCAAGCAACAAAAAAAGAACCTGACCATAAAAAATTATTGTGGTGATGGGGAAAATCAAAATACAAACTCCAAAAAGGACAACAACATCAAAATGGCTATATGCAAAGCCTCAAAGAGAAATGTGAATTGGTCTCAGGTCCAAAAAAGAACTCATGGAAGAACTCAAAAAGGATTTTAAAAATCAAATAAGAGAGGTAGAGGAAAAATTGGAAAAAGAAAAGAGAGTGATGTAAGAAGAAGACAGCTTGAAAAGTAGACTTGGTCAAATGGAAAAGGAGGCATGAAAGCTCAAAGGAGAAAATAATTCCTTAAAAATCAGAACTAGTACACAGTAACAGCAATATTGTACAATGAACAACAGGGAATGGCTTAACTATTCTCAACAATACAATGATCCAAACAATCCCAAAGGACTCATGATGAAAAATACTATCTGTCTCCTGAGAAGGAACTGATGGCATCTGAATACAAATCAAAGCATGCTTTTTTCTCCTTCCTTCTTTCCTTCCTTCCTTCTTTTCTTTCTTTTTTTCCTTCCTTCCTTTCTTCCTTCCTTTCTTTGTTTTGTTTGAATTTTTCCCACAAAATGAATGATATGGAAATGTTTTACATGATTACACATGTATAACCTATATCAGATTGCTTACTGTCTCAAGGAGGGGAGGGAAGGAAGGGAAGAATAGAATTTGGAACTCAAAACTTAACAATAAACATTAAAACTGTTTTTATATGTCATTGGAGAAAAATAAAATATTTTTTAACAAATTAGATTTGGGCAAGTGGAAGCTATTGACTCCATGAGACATCAAGAAAATTTTATAAAACAAATCAAAAGAATGAAAAAATAGAAAAAAATATGAAATATCTCATTGGAAAAACAATTGGCTTGGAAAATAGTTTGAGGAGAGATAATTCAAGAATTATTGGACTACCTACTTTGCAGATAAGAAAACTGGTTTAGAAAAGTTAAATGATTTTCTTTTTTTTCAAATAGTTTTATTGATATGTTTTGTTTTTACATTACATTTATAGTTATTCTCTCTCATTTTATGAAACATCTTTTGTAACAAAGTAAGTTGAGTAAAACTATTAATACAGTTACCTCATCTGAAAGTGCATGTAGCATTTCATCTGTAGCACTGTCTCCATCTATCAAAAAAAAAAACCCAGCAAAAATCTATTTTCTCTCCCTCTCACCACCACTTCACCCCGTGGGGGGAAGTCAGAAAAGAAAACAAATTTCTTTTAACAAGTATGCATAGTCAAGCAAAACAAGTTCCCTCATTGGCTGCATACATGTGTGTGCTTATACACACACACACACACACACACACACACGTCTCATTGTGTCCCCTAAATCCATCATCCCTCTGAAACGGATAGCTGTTTCACCATCAGTCGTCTGGAATGGTCATCGTATTGATCATAGCTCTTATGCTTTCAAAGTTGTTTGAGTGTAAATAGATGGACCATCAAAGCAACCAGGCAAGCAATGAAGACAACCCAAGACAGCATATCAACCTTAAGAAAGAGATTAGAGAGCCACCTTGTGGTGCTCTGCCTTATTCTAGTCAAAAGGGCAAAGCTGGCTTTTTTTTTTTTTAAGAGGCCTAGTTAAGAAGACTTAGAAGGTTCTCCATATTCTGTATGAAGTATCTTGAACATGAATATATCTTCATTCAACTGGTACATGACTTGGATCCCTCAATAGTAATTTAAACATTCACTGAGCATGAGAGGGATAGTGAATACATGGTTCATAAAGAGAAGTCAGGGAAGGACTGATTCTAGAATATAGATATGGACTAGCCTAAGGGGAAATGGAGGATTGTGAACTATGGCCCCCTTTCGGGTAATTCAATTCATCAAAAATTTATTAAGAACCTAGATGAACCCTGCCCTCAAGAATCTTACAGTCTAATGGTGAAATGAGAGGATACAATATACACATAAATATGTGTAGCACTCAGAGTCCTTTGATGTGCCCCATCCCCTTCTTAGTATGCCCATTTTCATGATGCTATGTGTATAATCTTCTATTCAATGACATATCTCATGAGCCACTGTCAATGCATCTTTTACTAGATCAAAGCAGATGACCATGAATTCAAGACAAATATATTAATGAAACAATAACTAGACAAAAACAGGGAAATCAAGCAAGTATTGAACACTCTGACATTTATTTCAAAATAACTCCACATGTTTGAGATGCCTCCACGTGTCCCTTAGGGGGTGTTGGCATGCTTGAGGGCACTATTTCTAGGTAAACACAAGAACCAGCAATATGTAGGAACTAGATGAGCCACGGTCACCATTTTCTTCCCATCTCTCCCTAGCTTATCCCCACATTTTCCCAACCTCTGCATCTCTTCCTTCAGAAAACATTCTGTCCAGCCTCTTACATATGTAGGGTATAAAATATAATGTGAATCCTGGCTCTGTTCATTTACCAGCTATGTGACCTTAGACAAGTTATTTCACCTTTACAAGTCTTTCCTTATCAGTAAAATAGAAGGTGATAATAATTGTTTGTTTTTTTAAAAGCACTTTGAAAATCTTAAATTGTCCTATAGATATGAGTTATCACTATAAAAGAGTCAATAACCCTCTCACTCTACCTAAGTACTTTCCAGAATAGTGTGTTCCTTGCCCTCTCACTCCCTTCTCCCCTCAAAAAAGCCTCACACTTTCCCCCAACTTTTTGTTAGTAGGAAGGAATACTAGACTTGAAGTAAAAAACTTTGGGTTTAAATGCATTATCTTTATCTTTAAAACCTATTATTATTATTATTATTATTATCATTATTATTTTGTTATCTTGTGCAAGTCAAATCCCTTCTCTGGACCTCAATTTTATTATCTGTAAAATGGGGAAAGGGGAAAGGGGAAAGATTCTAAATTGGATAAGACATTCCCCAAGGCTATGTACATCCTTTCAAGGTTTCAGCAGTTTGACCTAATCTCCTTGGAAAAGAAATAGAAGGCAGCAAACTGTGATCAACTGATTTATTAGACACTATGTAGCTCTTAGTGGCAGCGCTAGATTTGGCATTTATAGTTACTGAGTTGATAAAATTTTTCTACCTTTGGACTACCTTAAGACTGCAAGGAAAGTGATATTAAGACAATTTTTTTTCTATTACCATTACCAGTGGGGCTACTTCCTTGAGCTAGACAGTATTTATATATGCATTTTATAGGAAGAAAAACTGAGGTGCAGAAGTTTAGGTGTGCATGATTTATATATACTTAGACAAATTGCCTAATGTCTCTGGGCCTCTGTGGCAACATGGCATAGCAGAAAGATCTTAGTAGAGGAAATATCACTTTACAAAAAACAAAACAAAACAGAAACAAAAAAAGCAAAACAAAAGCCACCCTCTCCCCTCTAAACCACCACCATCACCACCATAATAACAACAATCTTCTCCCTTCCTACTTCAGGATCATGGGAAATAGCACAAGCTTTAGAGTCAAAAGACCTGTGTTTGAATCCTGGCTCTGCTATTTACCAATTATATGACGCTGGGGAATCCATTTAACCTCTCTGTGTCTGTTTATTCATCTGTAAAATAAGGATAATAATAATAATGGCTAGCATTATATAGTGTTTTAAGGTTTGCAAAGCAATTTTACATGTAGTTTGTCCTTTGTTCTCAAAGAGAACCATGGCATCAGGGAGGTGATGCCAAAACTTGGCAAGTGGATTGAATTTAAGTAAGGGAGGGTTGTGCAAAGTCACCAGCCTCACTTTCTCCTCTGGAGCCATCTTGGGCCCAGTGGCAAGAAATAGATCAGGATGACTGAGATAGACCTGGATGCAGTGGGAGACCCTTGCCTTTTTAAGCTACAGTCTTTAATAGGTCTCAGATTGACTGAGGCAGTGCTCATTCAGTAATTAGGGCTAGGTAAAAAATGAGGCAAAGAATGGAAAAGTAAAGAGAGGAAGGAAAGGAGGGAGTGAGGGAGAGGAAGGAGAGAGAGGAGGGAAGGAAGGGAGGGAGGAAGGAAGGAAAGAAAGAAGGAAGGAAGGAAGGGAAGGAGGGAGGGAGGGAAGGAAGGGAGGAAGGAAGAAAGGAAGAAAGGAAGGAAAGAAGGGAGGAAGGGATGAAGGAAGGAAAGAGCTGCATCATCCAACAATAACTGGCCAGTTGGGTCCCCAGTGAGGCAGCTACTACTGATGGGGCAATAGGACCTGGACTCCTAAAAGAAAAGACTATGTCTCTGGAGGCAAGCCAGTCCCTGAACTTTCCTATACATTTTTAGCAGCCCAGTCCCTTGCATCTGGCCCAGCCCAGCCCACTTAGATACTCAATAATCCTTTTAACAGCCCTTTCACTGTGGCTCTCCAACCACTCAACTCCTTTCATTGTCTGCACCTGGCCCACCCCAGGCTACTTAACACTCCTTAATCCCATCAAGATCTTTTCACTGACCCTTTCCCCGTTTTTTGCATATAAGTACCAATATCACTCCCATTAAGTTACAGATTCACTTAGAATCTAGTCACTTCTACTGGCATTACAGTAAAACTTGCTCCCTTGACTGAAAGAAGGCTTGACTGTGTAAATTCATTCCAGGCAAACTTGCTCTGTACCCTTACATTTCAGGGTTCTCAGCAACACCAAACCACAACACTACTACTTACAGATCGTTGTTTGTCCTTTGTTCTCAAAGAGGACCATGACATCAGGAAGGTGATGCCATGACTTGCAAGTGAATTGCATGAGAACAACTTATGCAAAGGTATGGAGATAGGAGATACAATATTACATATGGAGAAAAGAAAGTAGGACAGTTTGAAAGGGAATAACTTAAGCTGCTGCTACACCATTATACTAAATCATCTGGGTAAAAAAAATTTGCATATGTTATTAAAATAAATCAAACAATTTATCTTAAAAGGATCAACTGTCATCTTTTAGTGCAATAATATTTGGATGCTGTCCATCACAAAGGAAGATTCCAATTTCTTCTGTTGGGTCTTCCTTGCTTTTATCAATAATTTTAACTGCAGGGGGGGAGCCAAGATGTCAGAATAAAAGCAGTGACTTGCTTGAGCACTCCCCCAAACCCCTCCAAATACCTGCAGAAAATGGCTCTAAACAAATTCTAGAGCAGCAGAACCCACAAAAAGACAGACTGAAACAAATTTCCAGCCCAAGACAACCTGGATGGTTGATTAGAAAGGTCTACCACATCAGGCTGGGAGAGGAATGCACTTTAGCATGGATGTACAGGCAAAACAGGCCTCAGCAAAGCTGGAACAGGCCTCAGAGGACTGAATCACAGGCAGCTGTGGTGGTTTCCAGACTTCTCAACCCACTAACGCCAAAGAGAACTTAGAAGGTCAGTAGGAAAAGTCTGTGACTGTGGTGAGAGAGAAGCTTGGTCCCAGCCCCAGTCCTGTCACAGCCCTGGGGCAGCAGCTGCTTCCAGAGCTTCTGGCCCACAGACTGAGGGGGAATTAGTGGCTGATCAGAGGGGGATTGCAGGGATCTCTTTGCTGGTGCTGGAGCAAGATTCTCTTGCTTTGCCTGTGCTTGAATCTGGGTCACAGTTCTGGGTGGCGGTATTTGGGTGAGGAAGAGTGTTGGCGTGGTGGAGCTTGTAGTGGTGATGGAGAGGGAAGCCTCCTCACACTTCCAAGGTAGAAAAGAGTGCTTGTGGTCACTGGACCAGAGCACAGGCTGGAAGAACTGAAGATTTATAGGTCTCTAGAAGTATCTCTGAAAACAGCTGCACAAAATCCCCCAAGCTTGGGACAGTACATTCTCCACACTGGAAGTAGACCCCTCCCTTAACAAAGAGTTGATAACTCAAGGAATTGGCTGGGATCATGAGCAAACTGGCAAAAAAAAGTCAGACCATAGAATCTTTCTTTGATAACAAAGAAAGTCAAAATATACAAACAGAAAAAGACAACAAAGTCAAAGCTCTTATATCCAAAGCCTCCAAGAAAAATATGAATTGGTTCCAGGCCATGGAAGAGCTCAAAAAAGATTTTGAGAAGCAAGTAAGAGAAGTAGAGGAAAAACTGGGAAGAGAAATGAGAGTGATGCAAGAAAATCATGAAATAATCTTAACTGCATATTCCTGTTACCTCTCTCATATATAGCTTGACCTCCTTCCAAGGATCCAGCACTCTCTGTTCACTCTCCATCTCAATTCCCAAGTAAGAATTCAGGGAAGGAATGCGGTCACCTTCACAACATATCTACTACTTGTGCAATCTCTAAAAGTTGTAGTTTCTAAGATTGTAAATTACATATGAGTTTGATGTTTCTAAGATTATGTCTAGAACTGAAGAGAATCTCAGAAGTCTTCAGGTCCAAACAGCTAATTTAACAGGTGAGAAAACTGAGGCCCAGGGAAGTTAGGTTATTTGCCCAAGGTCACATAAGTAGTAAGCATCATAGATAGGGTTTGAACCCAGGTGCTTTGACTCCATTGTGAGTGCTTTTTCCTCTGGTAGAGGGAACTTCCATACCAAGAGTTCCTCATGTAGTTGAAAAGAAAAGTCTGAATCAAAAATAATGAACCAGCAGTGTAAATCTTGTGCATGGGTAAATGAGTGTGTGTGTGTGTGTGTGTGTGTGTGTGTGTGTGTAGGTAATGCCTGCCCCTATCCTAGAAGAGTAGCATGGTGTTATAGAAAGAAAACTGGAATGAGAGTCAGAGGCCTTGAATTGGAATACCAACTCTCTTACTTATTATGGATGTGATCTCAAGCAAGTGAGTTAATAATAAAAACAAACAACTGCACATTTAAAGTCTACAAAACATTTTCCTAGAGTCAATCCTGTAGAATAGGTAGAGTAAATATTACCAGCTCCAGTTTATAGCTGAGGAAATGGAATCTCAGTGAGGTTCTGTGACTTGCTGTGATCACACAGCTATTGTTGGATAAGAGAAACTAAGTGTTGGATCTGGAATTGGTACCCAGACCTCCTGTCTCAGAGTCCACATTGCTGTTATTGCTCAACCATTTCAGTCGCATCTGACTCTTTGTGACTCCATTTGGGGTTTTCTTAGCAAAAATACTGGAGTGGTTTGCCATTTCCTTCTCCAGCTCATTTTACAGATGAGGAAACTGAGGCAAATGGCGTAAAGTGATTTGCTGAGGGTCACACAGCTACTAAGTGTCTGAGGCCAGATTTGAAGTCTTTGTGACTCCAGGCCCAGCCTTCTTTCTGATTCATCACCTAGCTGCCGGAGTCCGCATTGTTGGTCCATTATTTTTTGGTTAGAGAAAGAGTGGTTCGTTCTTCACGGCAATAAAAGCAGTAATTGTCATAATAAGCTAAATCATTGTGACATTATCAAATTAACAATGATTTAGAATGGCTAAGTTATGTATCTATAATAGATTCTGAAATTGATGGAACTAGCAAGTCCTTAGGAGAAATAAGTTAAAACCTACTGTTAAACCAAAATGTGAAGTAAGTGTGAGGGTATTATTTAGAGTTGATGATCAGCATGGAAGTTTCACAATTGCTACGAAGAAACTTGGACCCAGAGATGTTAAGTTACTTGCCCAAGGTCACACAAGTACTAAGTAGCAGCTTTCTGGGAAGAAACCTTTTATGTAGTCAAGAGGAAATTAAGAGAATGAAGATTATTATCAGGCGTTCACCTTATAAGAAAAACAAAGACAACCCTCCCTCAGTTTGAAAACTTTCCTTTTTATTTTTACCAAAAATAAACCCCAGTCTTGGGAAACCCCTCTTTTCCCACCCACAATATCACACCAAAGAAGGAGGAAAAAAAACTTCCAGAAAAGAGGAGGAAATTGTTGTGTAAGCCTTAAAACTTTGTGTGGCAATAGAAAGGGCTCTGGAGTCAGAAGACCTGGGTTTGACTAACTCCGAGAACAACTTATTTATGTATCTGTAGACCGAGTACCTCTACGGAACTCCAGGCTCCCTTCACCAGACATCCATTGGAAATTTCTAATGAGATGTCCCCAAAATAGTTCAAACACAGCATGTCCAAAACAGAACTTAATATCTTTTCCTTGAATTCCCCACCCCTTCCTTCCTTTTCTATTTCAGCACCATCATCTTTTCAGTTGACTCCATCTCCATGGCATCTTTGGAATCTGGCTCTTTCTAATCATGCAATCACTACAATAGTTCAAGGCTTTATCATCTCTTCCCTGGACTATTAAAATAGCCCTTCTAACTAAATTTAAATTCAATGAGATAATATTTGCAAAGTGCTTAATGCAGTGACTGATAAATACTAGGTCACTACATAAATAAATATATTTAAATATAAATATATCAATATATCCTTATTCCCTTCCTTCTTGTCCCCTCCCATTCCCTTCTAACTGGTATTCCTGCCTCTTATCTCTCCTCTCTCCAAACTTCTTCCACAGGCTATAAAATATCTGTTCTTTTTTTTCTTGTTTCTATTTAATATTTTATTTTCTTCCCATTACATGTAAAAACATTTTTTAACATCTGTTTTTAAAATTTTTGAGTTCCAAATTCTTTTCCTCCCTCCTCTCCCCTCTCATTGAGAAAGAAAGCAATTTGATGTAGATTATACATATGGAATCATGCAAAACATATTTCCATATTAGTTATTTTGTGAAAGGAAACACAGACAAAAAAAAAACAAGAAAAATAAAGTAAAAAAAAAAACCCAAAACATTATGCTTTGATCTGCATTCAGACTTCATCAGCTTTTTCTCTGGAGATGGATAGCATTTTTAATCATAAATCCTTTGGAATTGTCTGGGATCATTATATTGTTGAGAATAACTAAGTCATTCATAGTTGATCATTGTACAGTATTGCTGTTACTGTGCAGAATGTCCTCCTGATTCTGTTCATTTCACTTTGCATCAGTTCACATAAGTCTTTCCAGGCTTTTCTGAGAGCCTGTGGCTCATCATTTCTTACAGTACAACAATATTACTTCACAATCATATACCACAATTTGTTTAACCATTCCTCAAATGATGGGCTTTCCCTCAGTTTCCAATTCTTTGCTACTAGTAAAAGAGATGCTATAAATATTTTTGTACATATAAGTTCTTTTCTTTTTTTGATTTTTATCTCTTTGGGATATACACCCAGTAGTGGTATTGCTGGGTCAAAAGGTATGCATGATTTTCTAGCCCTTTGGGCATAGTTCCAATTTGGTCTCTGGGATGATTGGATCAGTTCACAACTCTACCAATAGTGCATTAGTGTCTCAATTTTTTCACATTCCCTCCAACATTTGTTATTTTTCTTTTCTGTCATATTACCCAATCTCATAGGTGTGGGGTGGTACCTCAGAATTATTTTAATTTGCATTTCTCTAATCAATAGTGAATTAGAACATTTTTTCATATAATTGTAGATAGCTTTGATTACTTTAAAAACTGCCTATTCATAGCCTGTGACCATTTATCAATTGGGGAATGGCTCTTATTTTTATAAATTTGACTCAGTTCTCTATACATTTGAGAAACGAGGCCTTTATCACAGAAAACTACTATATGAATTTTTTCACAGTTATGATGACTAACTGTATTTCCCTCCATCCTATTTCCCCCCATTTATCTCACTTTCTCCTTTCACCCTGTCAATCCTCAAAAGTGTCTTGCTTCTGGCTACTGCCTCTGCCAATCTGCCCTCCATTCTATCACCTCTCCCCCTTCTCTGACTTTCCTCTCCTACTTTCCTGTAGGGTGAGATAGATTTCTATGCCCAATTGAGTGTGTGTTATTATCTCTTTGAACCAATTCAGGTGAGAGAAAGATACACACTCTCTTCCCCCGCCTCATCACCTCCCCCATCTTCCCCTCCACTGTAAAAGTTCTTTTATGCCTCTTTTCTGTGAAATAATTTACCCCATTTTCCTTCTCCCTTTCCCTTTAAAATATCTATTCCTAAAGTACAGATTTAACCAGGCTACTGTTTGCTCAAGAAGCTCCAATGGCTTCCAATTGCTTCTAGAATAAAATACAATTTTTTTTTCTTTGGCTTAAGACCACATTATTGCACATTACCAACAAGTATTTTGGACATTACTTTTTCCCTGTCTCTACATTCCAGCCACACTATACTATTTGATGTTCCTCAAACATGTTTTGTCTCTCTTGCTATGCCTTTGCATAGGGTGTTACTCATGCCTAGAATACACTCCCTCCTCACTTCTGCCTTGTAGAATCCCTAGCTTCTTCAAGGCTTCCCTCAAGTGCTGCCTTGCACTAGAGACTTCTCCAACCTTTCTGCTTGCTACTGTCCTCCTCATTCCTCTCCCAAATTACTCAACTGTGATTGTGTCATTTCCCCCAAGCCCCTCCCCCCAACAGAATGTAAGGTCCTTGGAGACAGGGGCACTTTCATTTTTGTCTGGGTATCCCCAGGAAAACATGTACTTCTGCTTCACTGACTATATAAAGCATTTGACTGTGTGGATCATGACAAAATGTGGCAAGACCTCAAACAGATGAGAATACCAGATCATCTTACTTGTCTCCTGAGGAACCTATATGCAGGCCAAGAAGCAACAGTTAGAACCAAACATAGAACAATTGATTGGTTTAAGATTGGAAAAGGAGTACAACAAGGATGTATATTGTCACCTTATTTATTTAACTTATATGCAGAGTACATCGTACAAAATGCCAGACTGGACGAATCAAAAGCCAGAATTAAGGTGGCTGGGAAAAATATCAACAATCTCAAATATGCGGAGGATAACACTCTGATGGTAGAAAGTAAAGAGGAATCAAGAAGCCTCTTGATAAGAGTGAAAGAGGAGAGTGTAAAAGCTGGCTTGAAGTTTAACATCAAAAAAGACTAAGATCTTGGCAACCAGTCCCATCACTTCCTGGCAAATAAACAGAGGGAGAAGAAATGGAAGCAGTATCAGATCTGATATTGTTGGGCTCAAAGATCACCATAGATAGCAACTTCAGCCATGAAATTATAAGACATTTACTCCTTGGAAGGAAAAGTATGGCAAGTCTGGATAGCATACTAAAAATCAGAGATATCACCTTGCCCACAAAAGTCCATAAAGTTAAAGCTATGGTTTTTCCAGTAACAATGTATGGCTGTGAGAGATGGATTATAAGAAAAGCTGGGCACTGCAGAATCAGTGCTTTTGAATTGTGCTAGAGAAGACTTTTGAGAGTCCCTTGGACAGCAAGGAAATCAAATCAACCAATACTTTTTTTTTTTTGTGAAGGACTTTGGGTTAAGTGACTTGCCCAGAGTCACACAGCTAGTAAGTGTTATGAGTCTGAGGCCAGATTTGAACTCAGATCCTCCTGACTCCAGGGCTGGTGCTCTATCCACTGCACCATCTTAGCTGCTCCCAATCAATCAATACTTAAAGAAATTAACTCAAGCTGTTCATGGGAAGGCCAAATACTGAAGCTGAAGCTTACATACTTTCTTATAAGTATTGAGGTCTCCCCACACTGCCTCGGGTCTCCCCACTATGGATGGGGCCCCGACATTTGTGTCCTTGTTTGCAAACCATTTCTCTCACTTTGAAATTAAACTTCTGTTTGATTCCTGACTCTCCTATCTCTACCCTCTCTATTTGGCTCCAGCTATCCAGAGGTTAGAAACTGGTTCAGTCTGGTTGACATTAATTGGTGTCAGAAGTGGGATTGGATATGGAACCGGACCATTGGACTCTCCAGTACCAGCAGAAATGAACCAGGTGCCACCACAGATTTATTTTTCTGGAGTCCAACCCCCTCCTCTGGTGAGTCCTCTGCCCTTGTCCCTGCTCCAATCCTCTAAGCTCTCACCTTGGTCAAGCTCACCATTCTTTGTGAGGAAAACTCCAAGGTCCCTCCAGTGACCTGGTTCATCTTCCATCACTCTGGTAAGGATATCCTTTCTTAAACTGCACACCTCTTTTAATTGACCTCTCTGTGTGCCTCTGCTATTTTTTTATTTTTTGCTTTTTGGTGAGGCAATCGGGGTTAAGTGACTTGCCCAGGGTCACACAGCTAGTAAGTGTCATGTGTCTGAGATCCAATTTGAACTCAGGTCCTCCTGACTCCAAGGCCAGAGTTCTATCCATTGCAACACCTAGCTGCCCCAGTGCCTCTGCTATTTTTAAACTGCATGCTTCTTAAAGTTGCAACTGCATGCCTCTGCTGTTGTTAAACTTCATGTCTTGGTGACTGTGTACCTCTGTAAAATTAGAATTGTAAGTACATACTTTTTTAAAGCTGTGTCTATTTGTATCTGTCTTGTCATTTTATCCATGTCTGTGTCCTTGTAAAATGTAAACTGTCTGTCATGTTTGTGTTGTGAGCTAGATTCTGTTGCCTTGAAAGATTTAAAATATAGTTAGCCAACTTCTAAGGGCTATAGCTACAGAGTTTAGAACACTGGGGAAGATTAATGAACTTTCGTATTTGAAGCAATTTTCCCAGTAAGTAGGACTAACTCTTACTTTAGGCTTTCCAAAGAAGATTAGGTTATAAGAAAAAAAACAAACAAACATGCGAGACATTTTTTTCCTATCATTTCAACTTTGATTGAGCTGGAATTACAGAAATAGGGTCAGATAATCATAGTTTGTAGAACTGCTAAAAACATCTTAGCATATTTTTGAGGTTTGAAGATTTATCATTTTTAAGATTGCAGGGGAGAATTCCTGAGATTTTGGGTAATTCCAGGAAACACTTCCTTCTGAAATATCTTAGTAAATTTTGGGGTACTACTCTGTAGAATTTAAGAAAAAATAAGAATTAAATTCTAAAAGTTTCAAAAGTAAATGGCAAGATTAATAGCCACATTGTTCTACGACAATGAAGGAAGGTAGCTAGTTTGGAAGTAATCCCAAGTGAAGAAAGGAAAAAAAATAGGTAAACAGTTTGCACCTTATAGCTACCTCTTATTAACCCTTCTTTGACTATGAAAAGAGAAATTGTTGTTTAAATCAAAGATTTCTTGTAACTCCCCAGTTTAGAGACCATGTCCCTTTTCCTGTGAACCCTTCTCATCTCAGATCAGATTCCCAAATAAAAATGTTGGGAAAAAATGATGCAAAAATGTAGGGAAACTTGAATTACATTCTAGGTTGCAGAAATTTATTGGCTGTGTAATTAGCAAGTTATATTATCTCTGTTTGCTCCAGTTTTCTGATCTATAAAGAGAAAAATAATAATGGCAGCTACCTCCTAGGGTTGTTGTGAGGATCAAAATGATATAATGATTGTAAAGTGCTTAACATAGTGACTGGCATATGTTAAGCACTACATTATTAATATTTCTTTAGTTGAATGTAATTGTTCCATACCTGACAATTCTAAAGTGGTTTTATAATGCCAAAGGTAATAAGATCAGTGATTTTTATATGTGATAATTTGGAAGTGCAATCAATGTCATTTGAAGTTTTGTTCCAAGTTTTTTTTGTTTTGTTTTGTTTTTTGCTCAGGCAATTGACTTACCCAAGGTCACACAGCTAGTAAGTGTCAATTGTCTGAGGCTAGATTTGAACTTAGTTCCTCCTGATAGGCCAGAGGTCTATACGTTGTGCCACCTAGCCGACCCTGTTCCAAGTTTTAAATACATAATGTTGTTTGCATTATTATTGTATTTCCAAATTCTCTCATATTGTGAAATTTGCGAGACCATTGTAACAGAAATCTGTTAGACAAAACTTTTTAATTGGAATGCTTACATATGAATTGAGCTTTTAAAAGGATGTGACAAAAAAATAGGCATTTGAAAACTGTTAAATATTTAATGAGGTATATTTTGTTATAAAGCAGATAATAATAACAATGAGTTTACTATAATAGTGAATTTTCATTTGAAATTCTTGGCTATTATGAAAGTGTATAGGGTGGTTTAAAGATGTAGCTTCAACATATTCATGATGAATCAGCTATCAGGTATTTGTTGTATGTCTGAAACCCCAGAATACGGGTAGTTTTAATTTATAAGTAAAGGATAAATAAAATGTTAGCTGTTAGGGAAACATCAGAAAAGATATTCAATTCCTGAGTTTCAGTTGGTAAAATTTTGCTATTTAAGGTAAAAATTCCTGAGATTGTAATTTAATACTTTTTGGACTTTGATTATGAAGATAGTTGTCTGAATTGTCATAAAGCCAATAGTAAAAAATGGCATGTGCTGCAGCCTGGAAATTGCTAAAGGTGGATATCTGTACCTGCGAAAAGTTTTGGGGGTGACTTTGGCATAGCCTAGGTAGGATCCACTGGACTCTATTTTCCCATTGTGCTATTTCCTTTCTGAAAAGGAAATTTCCCCACCTGGCTCATCCTGAGCCTTGTTTTTGATACCCTGTGATTACATGATGGGCTATCAGATATGACTCATGGCTGGAATCAAACAGAGCTAAGGGAATTTTCCCCTGTGTTATGATATATGACATTGTTATAACTATGTCTCTATTTTTCCTCTTACAGCAAAATTCTATAATCAAGAAGTTTTGTCAGTACAATACTAAATCTATTACATAGTAGATTGATATTGGAACCTCTCTGAGTTACTATAATAGGATGCAAGTATGAACATCTTACAATTTTAACCTGTATTTGTGGTCAAATTGTAATATAGGGATGTTATCCTCCTAAGAGGGAAATGATTAGACAAGAATAAGACAAAAATGTAAAAAGTTTTCTAAATAAATGGAATGGTAAATTTTGAGAAAAGCAACAGGATTAGACTGTTTTCTCTAAGAACTATATACATACGTATATGATTGGCTTCCAAATTTATTTATCATGGAAATTCAGGCTTGGAGTGTGTTTCAGTAGTAAGTTCTCAAAACTGGATTAAGGATTTATTAATTAAGGATTAAGCAAGTTACACATAAATTGTGTTAATAATGATAAAGAAAATGAAATTATTTTCACATTTTTAAGGTATGTGTCTGATAATCTTTTTTTGGGGGGGTGTTAGGCAATGGGGTTAAGTGACTTGCCCAGGGTCACACAGC
Source organism: Vombatus ursinus (assembly GCF_900497805.2). Taxonomy (NCBI): domain Eukaryota; kingdom Metazoa; phylum Chordata; class Mammalia; order Diprotodontia; family Vombatidae; genus Vombatus; species Vombatus ursinus. The sequence continues at coordinate 619,919 of NW_020948840.1, read as the reverse complement.
TATTAAGTGTTATGTGTCTGAGGCCGGATTTGAACTCAGGTCCTCCTGAATCCAGGGCCAATGCTCTATCCACTGTACCACCTAGCTGCCCCAATGTTTTGTCTGATAATCTTAAATGGCAGAAGAGTTCATTTTGTAGTTGGACCTCATAAATTTTTAAAAGATTTTTATATCAGCTATAGCATTTAGGTAAGGACAGAAATAGCAAATGGTATATAAACAAAAATTATCTGAAGTTTCAGAATTATCTAGGAACCCTAAGATTTGGAACCCCTTTAGAGCTGTCCTGAGAATATAGCCTATTGTCCAAGAAAATCTAGGGACCAGATAACTACATAAGACATCTGGGACTCAAAATGTGCTGATTAAATGGAAATTGAGAATGGACTACTAGGATACAAGGAGACAGTGTCAATTAATATTGGTGATAACTATTGTATTGCTTTGGTCTGTTGTTTCAAGATGTTTATGTTTAAGCTTTCTTGGTCACCTTAGTGACATGTAAATCTTCCTTCTCAGAACTAGTCCATTGTGAGCCCTTTAAATAGTCTGATCTGTATTTGATTTAATGTAATTATGCAATGATAATGAATTTATGAAAAACCTTATCTCCTTGTTCTCCTCTTCCCTTTTGTTATGTGCCCAACCATCAAGGCCCTGATTCAAGGGTATGTTGGCATTTTCTCCCTCTACATTCTTGTCCCACCACTCTCTCTTTTCTGCTTGCAAGCAAACAATAGCTAGCAATGATACCTGGGACACACTTCCCCAGTAGGTCCCTTCAAAAAACTGACCTCTTGGGATAAAATGCTCATCCTGGCACAACTGGCCTCCTATGGCTCTTGGCTTATACCTGCCTTTCCTTTATTGGGCATAAAGTTAGGGGCTCTTTCAGACTCAGTCAAGGTGTTAGGAGATACCTTGTTTTCCAGAGCTAAGGCCCAGTAAGCAAACTGTGCTTTGAGCTTGGCATAACAACAACCCTTTGCACTTACCCTCTGTATGATCTTACCCTCTGACAAAATCCCATATAATTATGTATTGTTTTGACCAGCACCAGGTGTCCTCTGAGCTTGGACAAGCTCAGATAAGTACCTGTGTTCCAGTCATGAAGCTGTGCTATGAATCAAACTTATCTCATTGTTGCTATTACCCCTCATTGTCAGGGCTACAGCTCACCGCGTAGCCATTAGCATAAGTATTGAGATCTCCCCACATTGCCTCAGGTTCCCCCACTAGGCGTGGGGCCCCGGCACACGTGTCCATGCTTACAAGCCATTTCCCTCACTTTGAAATCAAACTTCTGTTTGATTCCTGAACTTTCCTGTCTCTAATCTGCTCTGTTCAGCTCATCATCTACATATTAGAGGCCAGTTTGGTCCGGTTAACATTATACTTAAATATAATGGTTTCCTGTGTAATCCTATGTATTTGATATTGCATTTAGGAACATTATTCTGAGAAAGGGTCCACAGGCTTTACCAGACCACCAACGGGGTCTATGATGCACAAAAAGGGTAGGAACCCTAAACTAGATAGATAGATAAACTTGATAGAACTCTAAGGTCCCTTCTGGTTATCTTATGACCTCTAGTGAGACTTTCTGTATTAAAGAATTCAGTGAAATGGGGTTCTTTGAAAGATGGTTCTGTCATGGACACAAGGAACTTGTGCAAATTTTGCAAATCTTTTCCCTGATATCAACAAGGTCTCCCATTCCTCTTCACCCCTCTTTTTCCCAACTCTCTCTAGTATCTCCACTGCTAGGGCCAGCTCATTACTAATAACTATGGGATTGCATGTGGGAAAAGTGTATTGTGAGATACCATATTTCATTATTTTAAGACCATTTCTGTGGAATATAGATTTATAGGACTTTGAGCTGGAAGGGAACTTAGAGGTTAATTAGTCCAACATTATTATCCCTTCTCCCCATTTTACAGATGAGAAAACTGATGCCTGGAGAGGGTAAAGTGATGCACTCATGGTCACATAGGTAGAAAGGAGATTTGAACCTAGACAAGAAAACTAAGTTCTAGACAAGTCTTTTAACTCTCAATTCAGTGTTTTATGATGTCATTTTGCCTCTATAAGCCCTCCTTTGTCTAAAGGCTCTGTTTCGCCAGAATCTATTCTTCTATTTTTCTCTCATTTCCTCCCATTCCCCACCCCCATCTCATCTGAAGTTTGAATTAGTCTGAACTTACTTACTTAGACAAACTACATACCACCCATTTAGTGTTCAGCTTCACATTCATCTATTATTCCCAAAACATCAGCCACTTGTCCCTGTGACACTTTGCCCCATGGCCTCAGTCCAAGCCATCATACTAATCATTCCATTCCATCTGCCACTGAGAATGTTCGTTTTACTTTGGTTGGAGTCTCCTGGAGGGGTCTTGCAATAGTGGCAGCCAATCTGGGTGGGGTGAAGACCCACCCTTGTTGTGGTGCTGTAAATATTCTTGGGGAGGCAAGAACAGTCAGCTTTTGTGAGGCCTGTTCGTGCTTTGCTCCTGAGATTCTCTCTCACCAAAGTAGGGAAGAAGCAAAACGAGTCCTTTAAAAAATCTTCTTCAAACATGAGAACAATGACCTGAGTCTTTGTGTACCTGCTGAAGGATTAGGAGCCTGGATTAGGGTTAACCTTGCATGAGTTAAGTCGTGCCAGTCAAACTCTTTAGAAAGACCTGGTTTACCAGAATGGTTGGTAGGAGCAAAGAATTTTCCTGAGGAACCAAAAGCAGGCTTTTCTGTTACTAATTTCCTGTCTTCTATATTGGTACTATCTGAGACCCTGATATCATCTGATATCATCACGTCATCAGGAGCCTTTAGGGCAGTGTAAAACCATTGTTTTACTTAGCTTTTTCAGATCTTTCTATTTAATTGGCTTTTCCTTTTATATATGCATGTGTGTGTGTGTGTGTGTGTGTGTGTGTACATATGCATGTGTGTGTGTGTTGTTCAGTCATTTTCAGTCCTGTCCAATTCTTTGTGACCCCATTTGGGATTTTCTTGGCAGAGATACTGAAGTGGTTTGCCATTTCCTTCTCCAGCTCATTTTACAGATGAGGAAACTGAGGCAAACAGGGTTAAATGATTTGCCCAGGGTCTCACAGCTAGAAAGTATCAGAGACCAGATTTGAATTTACGAAGACAAGTCTTTGACTCCAGGCCCAGTGAGCCACTGTGCCACCTAGCTGCCCCATGTGTGAATACACATACATTTACATACATATATGCACACACATATACATTATGTATGTATATGTGTACACACACACACACTTTATTAGACTGTGAACTCCTTGAACGCAAGGTCTGTTTTTTGTCTTTCTCTATATCCCTAGTGCTTAACACAGTGCCTGGTGCATAGTAGGTATTTACAAATGTTTGTTCAAAGAAAGTCTTAAAAGAAGAGATATGAGAAGACACTTTCACCCCATTCATTTACAGAGATGTGAGGTCCACAAGTGTACATGTCACATATTTTCAAACTTTTTAATGTATTGATTAGTTTTGTTGATTCTTTCCCTTTTGTCTTTTGTCTTTAAAAAATACTATTTGTTATATAGAATGCCTCTCTGGGAGGAGGAGGGAGAGGAATACTGGGAGAAGCTATGGTGATATAAAAAATAAAATATATCAACAAAACTTTTTCCAAATTTAAAAAAAGCTTGTACTTTATACTTTTTGTTTTTTGTTTTCTTTACATTGCTGTATATTTCTTGATATATCCCCTTACCACATATTCAATCCTCCTTTGTAACAAAACAGGTAAGAAAAGTTGACACACAAAACAAGCACATTTAGCAACATATGCAATGTTCTACACCCGTAGTCCCCCACTTCTCCACCAACAAGAGGGAAGTATTTCATCTTCTGTTCATAGGACCAGTCCTGGCTTCCTTCAAAATTCAATTCAAATCCCATTTAATCTGAGTTCAATTGCTTTTACAGTGTTTCTTTCTTTTACATCACTGGAATGTTGTTTTCTTGGCTCCACTTACTTTGCAGTCAAGTCAACAGACATGTGGCACCTATATGTGCCAGGCACTATGCTAAGTTGCTGGAGATACAATGAAAGGCCGAAAACAGTCCTTATTGTCTGGGATCTCACATCTAATGGTGGACGCCATGCAAACAACTGTGTACATACACAAGGTATATTGGAGATAATCTGGAAGAGATTATGTAAATTAGAGGTAATCTCATAGCTGAGGCACTAGCAGGAAAAATCTCTTACGGAAGGTAGGATTTTAGCTCAGTACTGAAGGGATCCAGGGAAGTCAGAAGGTCAAGTCAAGGAGGGAGAGCATTACATGTGGGACAGCCAGTGAGAAGCATGGAATATGGATATGGAGTGTCATGAGCAAGGAGCATGGGGAAGGGGATAGGGTTTAAGAAGAATAGAAATATAGGAAAGGGACAGGTTGTGAAGGATTTGAAAAACCAAACAGAGGATTTTATATTTGATTCTAGAGGTAATAAGGACTTGCTGGAGTTTATTAACTAGGATAGTGACATAGAGAGACCTGTGCTTTGGGTGGAAGACAGACTGGAATGGGGAGAGACTTGAGGCAGAAAGAACAACCAGGAAGGTATTGCAATAGTCCCAGTATGAGGCGATGAGGGCCTGCGTTAGGGTTGTAGCAGAGTCAGAGAAAAGATGGCAGCATAGATAAGACATGTTGTAAAGATAAAATCGACAAGATTTAGCAACAGGTCAAATTTGGGAAGGGTGAGAGAGCAAATGGCTACACCTAAGTTTTGTGCTTAGATGACTGGTAGGATGGTGGTACCCTCAGCAGTAATACGGAGGTTAGGAAGAGAAAAAGATTTGGGAGAAAAAAATAATGGGCTCAGCCAGTCAATAAATACCTACTATTTGCTAGGCACAGTACTGAGCACTGAGGATTCAAATATGAATACAGTCCCTGCCCTCAAGAAGCTCATGATCTAGTGGAAGAGACAACAAGCAAACAAATATGTATAAACTATGTGCATGAAAAATAGGAAATAATTAAAAGAGGGAAGGGGCTAGAATTAAGTGGGGTTGGGAAGGGCTTCCTGCAGAAAATGGGATTTTAGTTGGGACTTGAAGGAAGCCAGGGAAGCCAGTAGATAGACATGAGGAGGGAGAACATTCCAAGCATGGAGGACAGTCAGAGAAAATGCTCAGAGCCACAGAGTTTGTTTTTTGGAGGAATAGCAAGGAAGCCAGTGTCATTAGACCAAAGAGCATGAGGTGCGGAGCTTTGGATATATTGAGTTTAAGATGTCTACAAGACATCCAGTTTGAAATATCCAATAGTTAGCTGGAAGTGTAAGACTGAAAATCAGGAAAGGAGGTAAGGCTGGATAAATAGATCTGAGAATCATCTGCATATAGATGATAGTTGAATCCTTGAGAGGTGATGAGATCAGCAAGTGAAATCATATGGGAAAGAGAAGAGAAGAGAAGGCCCTAAAGAACCTTGGAGACACCCATGATAAGTGGGCATGGATGACCTGGATGGGGATCCAGCAAAGGCAACCAACTGAGAAGAGGTGGTCACCAGGTAGGAGGAGAATTAGGAGAGAACAATGCCATGAAAAGTTGGAAAAAAGAGGGTATCCAGGAGAAGAGGGTGATCAACAATATCAAAGGTTTCAGAGAGCTCAAAAAAATGAGAACTGAGAAAAAGCCATTAAATCTGGCTATTAAGAGATCATGGTAACATGAGAGAGGGTAGTTTAGAAGACAACATTCATACAAACCTTCCCATGTTTCTTTTTATTGTCCATATTTGTCATTTATTACAACATCATAACATTTCATTAAATTTACATACCACAATTTTCCTGCTTGATGGACACCCACTTTGTTCCCAGGTTTTTGTTTTATTCTCTAGCACTAATAATTATGCCATTAATATTTTGATATATATGAGTCCTTCTTTTCTGTCCTTGACCTTGTTGGGGTGATACTTGCTAGGGATTATTGGGTCAAAGGATTTAGGTTTAGAAAGATTTAGTGACTTCCTTCAAATAATTCCAAATTGTGTACTAATTTGTAACTTCACCAACAGTGAATAAGTGTTTCAGTCTTCCCACTAGGGGTGGATCCCCACAGAGTAGTTGAATACTGCTTCTGTCAGGATTCTAGTGCTACTGTGCATGAGCCCTTACCAGTAGTGCCCTCCTATGTCAATCAGCCAGTGGAACTCTTAGCTTTTAGAAAAGAATATTTAGTAAGGACACTTGTCACAGAAAAGGTTCACCCAAACTGAGGGCACACTCTCCCTTTACGTACACAAAGAACCCGGAGAAAGTGGACTTAGACCTGAAGTACAGTGACAGTGAGGCTCATATGTTGAGGAGTCATGTGGCCATGGGTCCCTCCTGACTCTTGACCCCGCAAGTCTTTTTCTCTCCACAGGATTTTCATGTTGCTCTCCTGGGTGGAGCTTCCTATTGGGTTGGTGGATCAGTCTTTCTAGAATCTATAGGCAGCATTTCTCTTCATTACAAGGGGTCATAGTCCTCAAAGCTGCCACTGTCCTTGAGAGATTGTCTTTTTCCCTCCCTCTCCAGGGGTTTCCTCTGTCATCAGCTACTATTAACTCTACTGGACTCTGCTGCCATGGTTACTTGTGAGATTTCTCATGGATTTGATGGATCTCATGGTCACCTTTTGGTTCTTCAGTTGTTGCAGTCGTGTCCAACTCTTCATGACCCCATCTGGAATTTTCTTGGCGAAGATACTTGAAGGGGCAGCTACGTGGCACAGTGGATAGAGCACTGGCCCTGGATTCAGGAGGACCTGAGTTCAAATCCGACCTTAGACATATAACACTTACTAGCTATGTGACCCTGGGCAAGTCACTTAAGCCCATTTCCTAGACAAAAAAAAAAAAAAAAAAAAGAATAAGCCTTGGAGTAGTTTGCTATTTCCTTTTCTAGCTCATTTTGCAGATGAGCAAACTGAGGCTAGCAGAATTAAATGATCTGCCCAGGGTCACATAACTAATAAGTGTCTAAGGCCAGATTTGAACTCAGGAAGATGAGTCTTCCTGACTTCAGGTCCACACTCTATTGCTCCACCTAGCTTGCCCCCTCTTCCCGTGGTCACCTGGGCAATTCCTTCTTGAAATATTCATTCATCTAGGATCAGGAAAGAAGACACACAAAAGAAACAGAGGAATCATGTGCTCAGAGACATACAGTAGCTAGGTGGAGGAGTAAGGGATCCAGCTTCCCTCCCCAATTCAGAAGCTCAAAGCAAGCATCCTCATTCAAAAAGCCAGGGAAAGGAGAGAAACATAGGCTGCTCAGACCTTTCATATGCACACTTAGTTCTGGTTCAGCTTCTCCTAAATCCTTTTAGCTCTGAAGACAATTAGAAAGCTTTTTATCGTAACATGCTACTAACCCTAGGTCATCATGGTGAAAATCCCACTCACTTCATGTTTTCTTCTCCTGAACTGAGACCAGGCAGGGAAGATCCACGCATGGATACTTCCATCCAGTGGGCCTCATTGACCAATGTCCCCATCACATACAGAATCACAGAATCTCAGAGTTGGAAGAAACCTCAGGGCCATTTAGTCAAGTGGTCCTTGAAGGAATCCCCTCATGAGTCCCTGCTACACTATCAGATACAGTCTCCATTTTCTAAAAACTGAAAATGAAAGTCCACAGGCTTTGCAAACTAAATTAGCTCCTCCTGTAACTGCCAGTGGGTTTTTGAAGAATAAGACTTTGCTGCAAATCTGAATGGGTTAGTATCTCCCCCAAATCCATATTGTTGTCATTTTCCAGTTCCCATGGCTTCATCCAGCAACTTATACATGAGGCTCCTGTAGACATGGCACCACCTTTACGCCTCTGACAATGATCGCCTAGTCTTTGCTTGAAGGCCTCCATTGAGAAGCAGCTCATTACCTTCTGAGGTAAATATGCCATTTTTGGATATTGTTTTCATTGTTAGGAAATTTTCCTCACATCAAGCCCAAATCTGCCCCTCTACAAATTCCACTAAGTCCAGTCTCTCTTCCACATGCCCATCCTTCAAATATTTAGACACTTGTTATGACCGTTCTGTGCTTTTTATTCAAGCTAAATAATCCCAGTTCACAGGTGCTTGGTTAGAGCAATGGCTATCATGAAATCACCACTAGCAGAGCCTCTGACATAGGTGGGTTGCAGGGGGAGCATGGCTTTGCAGGCAACATAGCTAGCACCAGTTTCCATCAGTTGCCATCCAGAGATTCAGACACTGGAGATAATCAGTCAGCTTTCTCAGCTTGCTGACAGAGGCCGTGGCAGAGTTTTAATGCCCAGTGGTTCAATAGCAAAGACCTTTGTACTCTGGCAAATTCTGCCGCTACTAGATTCGTGCTTTCACAAAGGCCCATTCTGTGTGTCTCCCTCTGGGGCAGCCTCTTTGGAACTGACACACAAGGGAGGATTGTCCTGTCCTTGTATTTCTAGAAGGGTAGAGACCCTATTAGTTTGTGTCTCTCTGTGGGTGGAGAGAAATCAGAGAAAACGGCTTGAGTTGGCTAGATGGTCAAGACTGCCAGCCACTAATGAGACCTTTACCCAGACTAGGATAATTAGACTCTTTTTAGAGCTGTCTTATTAAGGGAACCCCCTTCCCTACCATCCCTTGCCCCAGGGGAAAACATAGTACTCTCTCCAGCAGGGAGATTTGCCTTCTGCCCTCTTTGTACTTCCAGTTCTGGATGAGTAGCCCTAAACCCACAAGTATGTGATTGAAGTTAGAAGGAATTCAAAGGTCTGCTGATGCACCCTGCTCCTGGTTGAAGCAGGGAAGGAGGTGATGGGTGGTTCTCATGTTGGAAAAGATAGCATGTTCAAGAATGTAAGGGCAATTAAATGAACCACACCTGACCTCCTCCACCCAAAAGTATTTTCTCTAGAAATTTTTGGTTTTATCGGTCAGATCTTGTTTCTTGAACACCTTTTCACCTGGTTGATAAAGGTGCCAGAAAAGTTCACAGTCAGAGTGGAAATATCCAGGTGACTCCTTGCCTGGTGTACATCTCTTTCTTCTCTGTGTCCTACTTTCTACTTTTTAAAAAAGTTACACTGGTCTAGATCCCTCAGATGTGACCAGGTTCTTAAATGTTTTTTGGTTTTGTTTTCTGAGAATGGATCTCCTTAACTCAGAAAGTCTGAAAGTACAATGGCCACTCCTAGGCCTGTCCCCAATCCTGGTGGCCTGGAAGTTTTAACCTTATATGGACTGCCCTTCCTAGGTAGGCTGGTGACCCTCCCCCACTCCCATTCACAAAGGCTCACCATATTGATGCCAGATTTAGCAAGGACACTTGATAGGTTTTATGCCTACTGAAGCTCAGAATTCCCAAGCTCAAGCAATGCACCAGTCTCTGGCATCCCCAGCCGCAGGGATTATAGGTGTTCAGTAACATACTTGGCTACTCAGATGCTATAAAGCTTAGTGCAGGGATTCTTAACCTGGATTCTGTGAACTTGAGTGTTTTTTTTTAGCTGTATTGCACTATAATTGATTTTCTTTGTAATACTATATGTTTTATTTCATGCATTTAAAAACATTTCTGAGAAGGATTCCATCGGCTTCACCAGACCTTCAAAAAGACCTATGAGACAAAAAAGGTTAAGAACTCTTGGTGTATGAGGAAAAGGAATGTCTGTTGTGAATTTGGGGAGTGTGCTGATTATTAATTTGAATTACTCTGATTTTCTGAGGTGATGAGAGAAATATTACTTGATAATACATTTATAGTAAATACATATATAAATTTAAATGCACATATACATATAAATGTACATATTTTTATTAAGGTGTGAATATAATAGGAAAATCAATTGGAAATCAAAATATTTAAATTCTAGGCCTGCTTTTCTATTAGCAACATAGTAGGTTGAGATCAGAACTGTGTGATCTCAGGTGCTAAAATGGGGAGGGGGGAAGGAAGTAACCTTCTACCTCACAGAAGCCAGAGTCTACCAGCCCTGGAGTTCACATCTCTTGATCTGTCAACCTGTACCCCCAGGGAAGTTGGTCCTGGGAGAGAGAAAGAGAGAGAGAGAGAGAAGGAGCAGGTTCTTTAAATGGCAGAAATTGGGGAAGATGGGAGGAATGAGCCACTCCATCTTGTTTCACAAATGTACCCAATGTTAGACCATGCCTTGTTGTGCACTCCCACCCCAGCTGTTTTTGGCTCAAATGAAAAAAAATTCTTAGTCACATCCCTCCTTGGGGTCCAAAGATCATAGAACTTAGCACTAGAAAGACTTAAGAGGTCATCCATTCCAGTTTCCACATTTCACAAACGAGGAAACTGAGGCTCTGAAAGGGCAGTGTCTTGCCCTCCTTTACATAGACAGAAGTAGAATTTGAACCCACATCCTCTGATTCCAAATCTAATGTTCTTTTTATACCATGGCACTCAATATCTTCATTTTACAAATGAGGAAACTGAGGTCCAGAAAGATTAAGAGATTCACCCAAAATCACATAGCTGATCAGCACACTACTAGGGGATGGTGGGCAATACATGGAGCATGCTAGTGTGTGTGTGTGTGTGTGTGTGTGTGTGTGTGTGTGTGTACATGTGCATGTATCTCACTCAGTAAACAGTTATTAAGTTCCTACTATGTGTCCTGCCCTCAAGGAGCACAATTCATTCATACATACACACATGTATAAACACAGACATGTAGAGTACACATGTGTGCACATGTATGCATATGTGTATATTACGATAAATGCATATGTGTAATATGTATATAAATCCAATATCAAGGTATCTATGTGTATATTATCTGTGTATTTATAACAGGCGAGTGTAAGGGTGTTCAGGGAGGACTAGCACCTCTGGTGTGAGGCATTGTGCAGCTCTTTTCAGGGCTGCTCATACCTCTTTGGTGTCCACTTGTCACTCAGCTCTCACCGGTGGCTCCAAGAAGCTGTAGCATGAGCAGCAGACACACTCCAGTAAACCGTCTCAGCAGACAGGCTAAACCAGGTTGAAGGTAACCAACAGGCTTCAAAACCATCAGTGAATTAAGAGGATGTCTACCTAAGCATATGAAGACATCCCCCAGGGGAATGGGCAGATGAAAACAATTTGTTCCAGTGACCAAGAAGGTGGCTGAAGATACTGAAGATGCCAAGGTCATCCACTGCATCCCAGATCATCACCACTTGTCTTGACTTTTGTCTTGGCACTTGAATAGATGACACTGGAAGAGAGAGTGAGGCTAATGACTGTGCAACTGTGCCTCACTTAAATCCAATTCACAAGCAAGTCAAGACATTACCCTGTGACATCATTGGCTCTCTTTGAAAATGAAAGACAAACAGCATTTATAAAGAGTACTCAACACGTGGAGCAATACTATTAATGGTGGGATTACTACATTCCATCATTCTGCAACAGTTGAATATGGAACCAGGTGAGATAAATACAGAAGAGACGAGGAAATGTGTTTCCAGGTGACATGGACTCCTTCCACAGGGAAGAGGCTATGGTATTTTGAGGATTCCAAGATGCTTACTCTCGCTTGTCTCTGTTGTATGAGGGGCAAATTAATCCGACCCCCTAGGACCATTTCCACATTTGCCTTTTCTTCCCCTTGGCAGGGAGATGTTGCCAACTTGGATTTTGCCAATAGTTCTAACTACTTAATGCCCCAGTTGGCTCAAGGACATAATGTATCAATATTATCAAAGGTGCCACATTGCCAAATTTACCAAAGGACACCAGTAGAATCAGCTGTTTACTGTTTGACAGACGAACCCTCACAGGCCCCTTGCTTCTCCTCAGACATTCACTATAGCAGAAATCAAGGGCCCCTAAGTCTTCCTCATTCATTAGCTGTGTGACCTAGAGAAGTCACTTCATCACATTCATCACATCACTTCATCAACGAGCATTTATTAAGCTTACATGCTAGACATTGTGCTAAGCTCTGGGAAAACAAAGAAAGTCCAAAACAAGGACCCTGCCTAAAGTAGTTTACATTCTAGTAGAAGTTACCACCTCAAATTCCTCATTTATAAAATAAAGGCAATAATACCTGTCCAAACTACCTCACAGGATTGTTAGGAGGATCTTAGGAGATAATGGATGTGAGGCTCTAGGTGAATGTAAGGTAATATTATTAATTTTATTGTTCCTCCAGATCATAGATTAAGAGCTGGACAGGATAGCTTGATAGGAAACAATGTCGTTGTTCAGTCATGTCCAATTCTTCATGACCCCATGTACCACACCACGCCAGGCCCTTCTATCCTCCACTATGTCCCAAAGTCTATCCAAGCTCATGTTCATTTTCTCCATATTGTTATCTATCCATCTCATCCTTTGCTATCCCATTTTCCTTTTGCCTTCAATCTTTCCCAACATCAGAGTCTTTTCCAATGAGTTCCATCTTCTCATTATATGGCAAAAGTATTTGACCTTCCAATGGGAAAAAAAGAGTTTTTAATGATAGAATTTTGGGCACCTTGAAAAACTAAAAGAAGAAATATTCCTGGGCACAAGGGCTTTTGTGAGTGGCTACCAAAATCAATTATGCTCTGAATCACAGATATTTTGTAATTTCATGTGCCTATGTGACAATGTTGATTCTACCCATGCAGGTGAGATTAATAGTTTCTGAAACCCTAGGTGTTACCACAATCAGGGAGGTAAGGTATTTAGTCTACGGACAGGAAGGCAGTAGCTGTTATTAGCAGTTCTAAAAAGACCATCAACCCCTTTCTTACTTTCAGATAAAGTCCAAACTGCTGTCCTGGCATTAGACTAGCCCTTATGCTGTGACTGCTGTTGAGCAGTCTCAAAAGAAGAGGAGGAAAAGAGACAGTGTACTGGGATTGAGTACAATATTTGAAGTCGGGAAAACCTAAATTCAAATCCAGATTTGTGAACTTTCAAGTTGCGTGACCATGAGCAAGTCACTTAATCTTTATGAGTCGCATTTTCCTCATCTGTAAATGTGAATAACACTCATAGCAACTACCTCAGAGGGTTTTTGTAAGGATCTAACAACAATGTATTAAAGTGTTTTACAAATCTCAAAGCATTATAGATAAGTCAGCTGTTACACTGCCTAGTGGCAGATCAATGTTGTTCTAGGGAGTCCAGTTACATAAATGGCATTTTCTGTGTATTTTCCAATTTTGAGAATTTTCCTGGGGAAAGTCTCATGAACTGGGCCAAACTAGAAGCCATCAGAGACCGCAGGCACAGAATATATACTGAAGGGCTAATGATAATGACTTTGTGTCATAAGGACATTGATAACTGTGTTCTTGACATCATCTGACCCCTGCTTTATTTTCTTTGATGTGACTATGTCACTGACCTTGTCAGTGAGAGGCTGTGTGGTCTTGACCCTAGGACAGTTCATATAGCCCTCAGACTCTGGATGTTGGGTAGCTTTCGTAAAAACTACATGTGTGTACACGTGTCTGTTAGTGCACGTCCAAGTGTGTGCTTTTGTGGTGGGTGGGTGGGTGTATTTTTTAAAGCATTCATAGTTTCAAATAACTGTCAGGAAATAAGCATTAGAAATAGCTCAGCCTGATAGTATTTAACTTTGCAAACAAGACAATGAGAAGACTGTCCCATAAAAGGAAGTGATTTCCAGTTGACTAAGTGACCTGGAAGGATTTTCCTTAGAGGAAATCTGGAGGCAGTGAGGCCTGTCCACTCCGAGCTTTTTAGAAGATATAGGATTTATTCAAAGTATCATTAATAATAGTTTATGATTGCATTAAGGAAGGTTATGAAAGACAGCATGGTGTGGTAGAAAGAGCAGAGGAGTCAAAAGTATGAGGTCTACCTCTGTGGAGGCTTCTACCCTGGGGCCTTGGGCCCTATTAAATACAGTCAGCTTTCTAGGGAACCAGCTTTTCCTCTCAAAATCATCCCAGGGGATCTAGTGTTAGAAGAAAACTTGGAGCGCCCCAACACCTTCATTGTACAGAGAGAGAGCTGAGGTCCAGAGATAGGAAGCCATTGGCTCAAGGTTACACATTTTAAGTTGCAGAAACAGTACTTGCACTTGGGTCTTCTTACTACAAATCCAGGGCTATTTCCATAAAATTACCTTGCCCTTTCTGAATTCTCCCAATCCTCCAACTCGAGCCTCTGCACCTCACTGGACCCTGAACAGCTTGGCCCCTTAGGTTCAGAGACCTGCCAAACCAGAGCCCTCATTACTTTTGCCCCTTCTACTGCTACTATCTCCTAATGCCAATCCTCTTCCTTAACGAAAGTTCCTCAGTCTAGGCCTTTTGTGACTTATCCCGATTTCCTTTAGGCCAAGAATGTCCCCCTACTTATCCCAACCTACTACTTAACCCGTGTCATCTTGGCCAAGTTCTTTGACCTTTGTTTCCTCACCTGTAAAATGAGGGGGTTGGACAATATGACCTCTAAGATCCTTTCCAGCTCTATGATTCTATCTTACCTTGACACAAGAAAATACAAATAGGTATACAAAAAAGATAGGGTTCCCACTGCCTCAGAAATTAGTAATTTAACCTAATACATAGATCACCTCTGCAGTTTACAAAATGTATTTTCTCCCTCTCTCGCCCACTTCCTTACATACTCCCATCACTGGCAGTATTTTTACATGACTTTAAAAAGTCATTTCCCAGTTCTGGGCCTCAGTTTTCTCTTCTATAAAATGAGAAGCCTTGAGGATCACTGAGATCCTTCCAGTTTTAAACAAAATTCTAAAAATGCTGGGGTTTGTGATCTATAAGGTTCCAAGGGAGGTGTTGTGAGGGACTGTCTGATGTTGACTACTGCCAAGTAAAAGTTGTGGCAAGATGGGGTAGGAACAAGATATTAGGAAGTAACCGGAGCTCACGCTCCTGAGGCAGTGGGCAGTGCTATGTGGAGCTGTGATAAGCTGGGGAAGGAACAGAATACAAGGAAGTAGCCGGAGCACGTGCTCCTGAGGCAGGGGGCTGTGCCACGTGGGAGTGGGATGGCAGAGGACAAGTTCCCTTTGCTTAGTCCCCTTCCTAAGAGCAACATCAACCCCAGACACCTCCTTCCTGTGTCCTTCCTGTCTTTCTGGGTCATGTACCTTCCCTTTGTGTAGCACTGACCCCAGACGCCTCCTCCCGGTATCTGGGCCTGACTTCCTGGGTCACGTACTCTCCCTTTGTCTATGCACTAATCCCAGACGCCTCCTTCCTGTATCCGGTCCTAGCCTCCTGTGTCACTTCCTCTCCCTTGGTGCGCTAAACTCAGACATCCCCTTCCGGTATCTGACCCTACAATCATTGACTAGTAGGTGGGCTGAGGAGGAGGGGCTAAGTAGGTACTTAAGGAACGGTCGTGGTCGGAGCTCGCTCTCTCTTTGCTCCTGCTCTCTTGCTATGGCCTTCCTGCTTGGCCTTGCTGTGATGGCCTCTGAATAAAGCTCGGGTGTTGGCACCTCCTGGTCGGCTCGTCTCTGTGTGTTTATCCGGGTAGGCTCCGAAGACTGGTAAGTAGTATGACTCTGGCAGCCTGCTCCTTATAGGAGGAGAGTGCACCTCGCAGCCGGCACAGGTGTTACTGGGAATCTGCTGACAAGGCAGTCCTTCAGTTATGGACTCTTTCTGCCTTGACCTTATTTGAACCTAGTTAGTACAACTCCCTTTAGCTCAGCTTCCCCCGTTGGCTTCCCCACCCCTTAGCAACAAAGGTTCCAGGCTCAATCCTATGTGATGCCCCTAGGAGGTGTCCTGTTCCATGTCTTACCTATTTTAGCAAGGTAACATTCATAAGTCTTGTCAGCAAACAGCTTGCTTGTTCTTTAATTAAAGAAAGACAAAACCCTCTGGAGGATAGGCAATAATTTGGTTGTGAGAGAGAAGCCCAGAATAAGAAGAGAGCCTTTCTCCATTGCCCTGGGCCACCCACGATGCCAGGGCTTTGGCAGGGTCCCAATTCAGCTATGGATGGTGTAGCTGGATCTTAGGCTTGAGAAAAAGAAAGATCTCCTTTTCTTTCTGTTCAGGAACAAGAGAAGAGCTAAGAAAGTGATTCAAATGTGGAGTAGGCCAGAGTAGGCTACTATGGGAGGTGATGATATTTCCTTATCACTGGAAGCCTTCAAGTGAAGGCTTGATGAGCCCTTGTTGAGGGCCAGGGGATTTCTGTACCAGTATGGGTTACACCAAATGGTCCCTGAAATCTCCTCTACCTTTAGGGTGTTGTTGATTCTGTAAAGTGTCTGCCCATCCTCTTCCAAACCTCACAAAGGCCTTCCAGTTAACTCATGTAATATGGCAACCTGATGTGCATGTCTGGAAAGGACCTTAGAGATCATCTCACTTAATTCCCTCAGTTTTCAGAGGTGGAAGGAAACTGAGGCCATCAAAGGGGGAGTGACTTACTAATCCAAGGTCATAGATCAGCAGCAGAGCCAAAATTCAAACCCAGGTCTGTAGTATCCTTTTCATTACTCCACACTGTTCACCTAGTTCAAAACCTTCATATTTCAGAGTAAAAAACTGAGACCAAAAGAGGAGATAGTAGGTAAATAATAATAACTTATTTCTATAGCACTTGTCTCACAACAGCTTTGTGTGAGGTAGGTAGCACAAATATCTTTATACCTACTTTATTTTTCCCTATCTCCTTAATAGTATTTTTTTTCTAATTACATGTAAAGATAGTTTTCAACATTCATTTCTGTAAAATTTTGAGTTCTAAATTTTTCTCCCTCCCTCCTTCCCTTTCCCTCTCCCCAAGACAGCAAGCAATCTGATATTGGTTATACATTTATGATCATGTTAAACACATTTCCACATTAGTCATGTTGTGAAAGAAGAATCAGAACAAAAGGGACAAACCACGAGAAAGAAAAAAGCAAAAAACAAAAAAAAGTGAAAACAGTATTCTTCAATCTGCATTCAGACTCCATAGTTCTTTCTCTAGATGTGGTTAGCATTTTCCACCACGAGTCTTTTGGAATTGTCTTGGATCATTGTATTGCTGAGAAGAGTTGCCTATCAAAGTCGGTCATCACACAATGTTACTGTTACTGTATAAAATGTTCTCCTGGTTCTGCTTACTTCACTCAGCATCAGTTCACGTAAGTCTTTTCAGGTTTTTCTGAAATCTGCCTGCTCATCATTTCTTTTGGCACAATACTATTCCATTACATTCATATACCACAACTTGTTCAGCCATTCCCATATTGATGGGCATTCCTTCAATTTCCAATTCTTTGCCAACACAGAAAGAGCTACCATAAATATTTTTGTACATGTGGGTCCTTTTACCTTTTTATTTTCCCTTTCTGTCATATTAACCAATCTGATAAGTGTGAGGTGGTACCTCAGAGTTGTTTTAATTTACACTTCTCTAATAAATAGTGATTTAGAATTTGTCCTACTTTATAGATGAGGAAATCGAAACTCAGAAATCTTAAGTGACTTACTCAAAGTCATGCAATCAAATCAAGAAGTATTTGTTAAGCACCTTCTATGTGCCAGGCAAGATGCTAAATACTGGGGATACAAAAGAATAAACAAACAAAAAAGGCAAAAGCAGCTCAGGCCACAAGGAACTCACAATCTGTTGGTGGAGGGGTGTGGGGGAGTGGGAGGAGACACTATGCAAACAACTATGTATAAACAAGACAAGATACAAGCTGGATAAACTGGAGATTAGTTAGTTGTTATCCTTGCTGCTTGAAGAGGAACAAAATGGCATCACTATGTTGGATCAAGGTAGAGTGTGTCTGACTATGGCTGATCAGACCAATATGAGCTCAGAAGTCTCTACCATGGGTCAGGCACAAATAGTTCACATGAACATTTGGAGGGAAAATGTCTCTAAATTTGTGCCTCTCTTGATTCTTTTCTATGGTAATCTCAGAGGGAAGGCACCAACATTAAGGAGGAACCCAAGAATCTTCTGGCAAAAAGTAGGATTTTAGCTGAGATGTGAACGAAGCCAAGATGCAGAGATAAGGAGAGTAAATCACAGGAATGGGGGCAGCTAGTGAAAATGCACGATTGGGGAAATGAAAGAGCTTATGTGAAGAACAGCAAAGAAGCTGGTATTACTGGATTGAAGAGTATATGGAGAGATAGAAAGGGGCCAGATTATGAAGGACTTTAATAGCCAACCAGAGCATTTTATATTTGATCCTTGAGGGAAAATAGGAAGTCACTGGAGTTTCTAGGAGGTCAATCTGGCAGTGATGGTCAGACTTGTGCTTTAGGAAGATCACTTTTGTAGCTGAATATAGGATGGTTTGGAGGGAGGAAAGACTTGCAGCACGGAAGATGATAATATCATTGCAATAGTCCATATGAAAGCCTGCACATGGTAATAGCAATATCAAAGAAGAGAAAAGGATATATACAAAAGGTATTGTAAAGGTTGAATGGACAGGACTTGGCAATAAATTAGATATTAGGGGTGAGAGTGAGGAGTTGAGGATGACACCTCATTTGTTGTGTTGTTGTGAGCCTAGGTTACTAGGAAAATGATGGTGCCCTTAACACTAATAGGGGAGTTAGAATGAAGAGGGGGTTTGGGGGGAAAGATGAGTCCAGTTTGTCTTTTCTCTCTTACTAAACCGTAAACTTCTTGAGAGCAGTGATCTTTGTATTCCTAGAATCAAACCCCAGGGTTTTGAACAAAATAGGTGCTTAATTAGTGTTTGTTGAATTGAATTGTTGGTTCTTTCTTGAGGTTTAAAAAGATCAAAATAACATGGTTTTCACTAATAGAAGTCCTTTAAAATAATGAAAATAATTCACATGTCTACAGTACTTTAAGGTTTACAAAGCATGTTCTTTACCCTGTAAGTAAAGGACAAGTATAATTGTGTCCATTGTACATATGTTAAAAACTGAGACTCAGAGAAATCACACAGCTAGTAAGTATTTGAATAAGAATTCAAACCCATATTTTCTAACTCCAAGAAAAAATGGTTTGGTATGACTAATTGCAAGTCTAGCTGCTGACTTGGACAAAACTCAGAATCTGAAGAAATCTGCAAAGTCATCTACTCCAACTCATACCCACATAAAAAGCTCCCCTACAACATCCTCAAAAAATGGTCATTCAAACTTTTCCTGAAGATGTTGAATAAAAGTGAACTCATTACCTCTCAAAGAAGTCCATTCCATTTCGGACAACTCTAACTGTTAGGAATCTTGTCCTTACGGTGAATGGAAATCTGCTTCTCTGCACCTTCCACCAATGAGGTGTGCCTTATTCTGCTCTTTGGACCAACCAGAGTAAATCTAATGTCTCTTCCATATGACAACCCTTCAAATATTTGAAGAGAGCTTCAGATTCCTGCATGTTGTAGGTGGACATCCAGCAGTGGGGAATTAGCATTTAGACTCAGTAACTATTGAAGAAGAAGAAAAAGAATACAAGAAAGCAAAAGAGACGCTTGGACTCTATGTGATGTTTTTCTACCCCTTCTCTCCATACTCAGCCAGATGAGGGCTAGTAGCCAGAGGATATGATGAAAACCTTCAAATGGGGGCACCACCTCAAGGACATCAGAAGTGTCTGCTCCAAAGATTAAGGCCCTGAGATTTAGTCACACTGAAGGCTCCTTCCCCAGGTCTCTAGCGCCCAGCCAGCTGTTTATTATTTCATTCACACAAGAGAATTTCATTTTATAAGCTATTTAGTTTTTATACTTCTGCGGATGTGCAATCGCAGCATGGGGTGTCCTGCTGCTTACCTAGATCCCAACCCTTCCTTCTGCGCAAATATCATTGCTCTCTCCCCATAAAACCACTATGGAGATTCTTCTCACTGAACCGGCAGCATTCTATTAGTATCTTGAGGGAAGCAACAAAATAATTGGCTTATTTATCTGTCCTTTCTCATTCTAGTCACATAACTTGCCCACTTTTTCCGATCACACCTCAGCTCAAATTTCATCTCCTTTAGGAGAGTTTACCTATTCCTCCTCTGCTCTCCCCCATCTTTTTTTTCCTGAGATCCCCTTTGATTTACACTATCTATTTTGTAAGTGGGCTGCTAGGTGGCACAGTGGATGGAGCTCTGGGTCTGGAATCAGGAAGACTCAACTTCTTAAGTTCAAATCTGGCCTCAGACACTTACCAGCTGTGTGACCCTGGACAAGTCACTTCACCCTGTCTGCCTCAGTTCCCTCATCTGTAAAATGAGCTGGAGAAGAAAATGGCAAACCATTCCAGTGTCTGCCAAGAAAATCACAAACTGGGTCACGGAGAGTCAGATATGGCTGAAATGATTGAACAAAAAAATTCATATGCACAACTTCTTGACATCTCTCCCATTTGAATGTGAGCTCCTTGAGGACAGGGATGGTGTTTTTGTCTTTCTTTGTATTCCTAGCACTTAGCACAGTACCTGGCACATAGTAGGAGCTTAATAAATGTTTGCTGACTGACTAGTATATGTTACTGATGTCCCTTACATCACAAAAACTTTATAGCACAATGGATAGATCACTGGGCCTGGAGGCAAGAAGACATGAATTCAAACATGACTTTTTCTTACTAGCTGTTTGACCCTGGACAAGTCGCTTAACCTTTGTCTCAGTTTCCTCAACTGTAAAATTAAGATAATAAAACACTTATTTCACAGGGTCATTATAAGAATTAAATTAGATAATATTTGTATAGGGTTTAGCACAGTGTCTGGCATATAGTAGGTACTTAATAAATGCTTGTTCCCTTCTATTATCTTTATCATCATCATTGTTAGTACTTATAGAGTGCTTATGGTTTGCAAAGTGCCATATCTATATATCTACATGTAGATATATAGATATAGATATCGATATCATCCCATTTTATCCTCACAACTACTCTGGGAAGTAGATGCTATTATTATTCCCATTTTTTATAGATGAGGAAACTAAGGCAGACAGAGGTTAAGTGATTTGCCTGTGGTCACACAGCTAGTAAATGTCTCAGGGCTGGATTTGAATTCAGATCATCCTAATTCCAGGACTAGCGCTCTACCCACTGTATTACCTAGCTGCTTCTCAATCATCATAAGATCAAGAATCATAAGATTAAAGGATTTAGAGTTGGGAAAGATCTTAGAAATTATCTAGTCCAGCCTACTCATTTGTAGAAAAGGAAACAAGCCCAGAAAGGTTAAATAACTACTCCTTATACACAAGTCATTGATAGCAATCAGGGTAGTTTGTTAATACCCATCATGCACATTTCTGTTGCATTTTGGGTGGCCTGCAACTTTCATTTTTCTGCCATTGTGGTGTTTCATGGTTCATAGCCACATAGTATCACCAGGAGAATAATGGTGTTAAGGAGATGGACTTTGTCAGCCCACCATTCAGAGAACTGCACTGAAATGCAATCTGGTCTGATCTCCTCCCCTTCTTGTATTCCTGAAGGCTGTGTCAGGCTATGTCCAAGGTCTCCAGGTCCTTTCGCTCTGGAAAGACTTTGATGATATGCCTGGTGGAAAATGGGGCGCCTGCTGTTTGTGAACCAGCATAGCTGAGTGCAGAGAGTTTCATCACCAGGAAGTAGACTACCAAGAGAGTGGATTTTTTAACCACAGTGGCCCATGAGATGAAGTCTATAAGGATTAGGTAAATTGCAGCAACAGTCTCACAGTATTCAACACAGTATTAAGTCAGCTTAAAACATTGCTCAGCAACTTTCAGGCCCTCTCTGTTCATGCCCAGATTGGGGGATTCCTTTCATAGTCTGGACCTTTATCTTTTCTAGCTCTCCCCTATCTCTTGTTCTATGGTCTCTTCTCAAGTACATGCAGATAGAACACCAGCCCTGGAGTCAAGAGGACTTGAGTTCAAATCCAGCCTCAGACACTTGACACTTACTACCTGTGTGACTCTGGCCAAGTTGTGTGACCCTGGGCAAGTCACTTAACCCCATTGCTTAGCAAAACAAAAACAAAAACAAATCAAGTACATGCAGAAAACATACATTCAAGTCTTTTCCCTTTTTCTAGTCCTCAGTTGCCTCATCTGTAAAATGAAGTGTTGGACTCGATGATTTCCATGATCCTTTCCATCTCTGATGTATTATTTTCTATATTCTAATTCCTCTTCCATCTCTAACATTCTTCTCATTGTTCAAAGTTACTCAGTAGCCATCATATCTGAGACTGGAATATTGGCCTCCTGACTATAGTCACGCCTTCCACCATACCAGGCTATATTATCCCCCAATAATCTGCAGAGAGATTCATTAAGGTATTCTTAGACTCCAGAGCTTCCTTATTTCTAAGATGTTGATACACTTCTGCTGCTAGGGTTGGGAGATGAATAACTAATTAACGACTATCGGGCATCTTACAGATGTAGCTTAATAACAACCCACAGCCTCTTAGTAGCTGATAGATTGCTCTTAATGTGTCCAAGTCTTTCAAGTTTCTTTTCTCACGTGGCTGGGTACTCATAGCATCAGAAGACTGAGACCCGGAAAGGAGCTCAGAAATGATTCAATCCAACCCCTTATTTTACATATGAAGAAATAAAGACACTGATAAGAAAAGTGCCTCGCCCATGGTTACACGCTAATATGTGGCAAAACTGGGATTTGAATCCAGGGCAACCTACTCCAAATACAGTCTTCCTTCCACCAAGTTCAGATGTCTTCCTTTATTGTATCAGGGCGTGGATCACCAACTTTCTTTCTCTCTTTTTTAAATTTTTTTTTTTTAGAGAGCATAGTATTTACTTTCCAAAATCTTTGAGATCCCTGGGAATTGTGGTGGCAAGGGATGGAACAATTTGTGAGAAGGAACAATAGTGAAGTCTCTGAGCAGACCAGAGGAAGGACCACTTCTGCCTCCAATGCCACCTTGCTCAAGGGGCCTTTTCTGATTCCCCCAATTGCAAGTGCCTCCAGCCTCTCCTCACCTTACTCTCTATTTACTTTGTCTGTGCCTTGTATTTTTTAATCTTTGTAAGTGTTGTTCCTCCTTTTCAACTCTCCCTCCTACTCAAGTATAATAATACCTAACATTAATATAGCACCTACTATGTGCCAGGCACTGTGCTAAGTACTTTACAAATATTATCTCATTTGATCTTCACGATAACTCTGAGAGGTAGGTGCTATTGCTATCTTCATTTTACAGTTGAAGAAACCGAGGCAAACAGAAGTTAAGTAATTTGCCCAAGGTCATGCAGCTATTAAGTCTCTGAGGTCAGATTTGAACTCAGGACTTCCTAATTTAAGGCCCAGCACTCTACGTACAGCACCACTTAGCTGCTGTATAATACAAGCTTCTTGAGATCAGGGACTATTTTATTTTTGTCTTTGCATTCCTAGAACCTAGCACAATGCCTGGCACATAGTAGGTGCTTGGTAGATGCTTTTTGAATTGAACTGAATGCCAGTCATGTTCTCCTGTTCTCAAAAGATGACAGAATACTATGTGTATGTTCAGTTGTTTTAGTCATGTCCGACTCTTATCAACCCCATTTGGGGATTTCTTCGTAAACATATTGGAGTGGTTTGCCATTTCCCTCTTCAGCTCATTTTACAGATGGGGAACTGAAACAGACAGGTTTAAATGACTTGCCCAGGGTCACACAGCTAGTGTCTGAGGCCAGATTTGAACTCAGGAAGTTGAGTCTCCCTGATTCCAACGCCAGTGCTCTACCCGCTATGCCAGTTAGCTGCTCTCAATAGAGTTCTACTAAAGATGATTTTGAGATTCACAGATAGATTCTAATATGCTTATTAGAAGTGCCACTTAAGGGACAAAAGGCATCCCCAAGCAGTGTCTGATTCATTGTCATTCTCTGGGAGGCCGGTTAAAAAATTGGAGTAGAATTCTCTATTCGATGGAAACAAAATAGATGTCCATTGACTGGAGAATGCCTAAATCCATACATGGGTGCAAAGAAATATTACTGTACCGCAAAAACAATGAACACGAGGAATACAGAGGAGCATGCAAAGATAAATTAACAGATGCAAAGTGAAGAAAGCAGAACCAGGAAAACAATATATACAATGACTACAGCAATGTAAATGAAAAAAAACAACCACAAAGCAACCAAAATGGAATGCCTCAAAATCATAATGACCAAATCTGGCCCCAAAGAAGAGATATGAGAAGTCACATACCCATCCTTCCTCACCAACTTTTTTTTTTCTTTTTTTGGAGCAAGGCAATTGGGGTTCAGTGACTCGCCCAGGGTCACACAGCTAATAAGTATCAACTGTCTGGTCTGAGACAATATTTGAACTCAGGTCCTCCTGACTCCAGGGCCAGTATTCTATCCACTGCGCCACCTAGCGGCCCTGCACCAACTTTTTTTCAAAGATGGGCAACAGCAGATGTAGAAACATCTGATATATAACTGATATATAACATCAAGTTTTTTCAATAAGTTGACTAGTATTGCTGAACTTCTTTTTCCTTCCTTTTACTTTATTCTTTATAATAATAGATGACTCTCTGGGTGATGGAGGGATACTAAAAGCAAATGATATAAAAGTGATATAAAAGCAAAAGCTATCAATAAAAATTCATTTAAAAAATAATTTCCCAGTCAGCCTGGTGTAACAAAAATAACCCTAGATTGGGAGACAAGAGACTTGAATTCTAGTTCTGGCACTAAATGACCTTCAATGAATCTTTTCTCCCTCTGGACAAACAATGACTGTGTGACTCTAGACACATCATTTAACCTCTAGGAATCTCAATTTTCCCATCTCTAAACTGGGGACAATTATACTTGCCCTTCCTAGATGAAAGAGTTGTTATGAGGAAAGTGCCTTGTGACCTTCAAAGGACCATAAAAAAGTAAGTTATCAATTAGATTTGATCTATTGATGAGTCTAATTCTAACCTCAGAAGCCAATAAGATATACTTGCTTTGGAGATTTCTATGTTATTTCTATGTTATTGCTATTGTTAATGCTATGCAGATTTCTAGGTGGACCTACAGGGACCAGAGGCACATAATAACTTAAGGTTATAGAATGGAGCAGGAGGTTAAACAAGGTAGGGAAGGTCAGGTGCCCAGACAGCCTTGCATTGAGAGTATGAGCTTTTCATTACTTATGCTACTGCACAGGTAATCAGGAAATTGTCCTAGGTAGGTTCAACTCTGGGGACAGCTTCCCATAATAACAGCTGGGAAACTGCAAAGTGTCTGGCACTACTCTGTGAGTTTCTGTATTAAAACTTTAAATTGGTGGTTTGGTCGTTTTCAGTCTAACTCTGGATATTGACTTACTCAAGCCTGCATGTCTGTGAGCTTCAACACAAAAGAATGAACCCTGTAGCCCAACAACTTTTCAAAGACAAGAACCTGGAGATTAAAAGATCCTTCTTTTTCAAAATTTAATATAATTTTTCTCAATCAACAAAAATCTAATTTCTCTCTCCCTTAACTCTTCTGCTGAAAAAAGAAAAAGAAAAAATTTAGTAACAAATATGCATAGCTAAGCAAAACAAATTCCTGTATTGGCCATATCAAAAAAAATATGTCTCATTCTTTGCCCTTAGTTCATCAACTCTTTCTCAGGAAGTTGGTAACATGCTTCATCATCGATCCTCTGGAATAATGGCTGGTTATTGCATTGATCATAGTGCTTAAATTAAAGGATTCTTCTTAATCAGGATTCCCTATATTCCTTCCTTAGTGCTCTTTCCTGTATTCCACTTCCTCTTCCCCCACTAGCACTTTAAGACTACTGTGGAGGTTTTGTGGCACAGTGAAAAGGCATTGGCTCTAGAGCCAGAAGACCTGGATTCAAGTCCTACTTCTGACTCTTATTATGTTGGTGACCTTCAAAAATCACTTAACCTCCCCAGGCCTTAGTTTCTCCACCTGTAAGAAGAGGATAGTTAGACTAGATGGCCTTTGAAGATCCTTCCATACTATTGTTCCATAAGAAATGATGAGCAAGGGGCAGCAAGGTGGCGCAGTGGATAGAGCACTGGCCCTGAAGTCAGGAGGACCCGAGTTCAAATTGGGCCTCCAACCAAACACTTGACACTAGCTGTGTGACCCTGGGTGAGTCACTTAACCCCAATTGCCTAAAAAAAAAGAAAAAAGAAAGAAATGATGAGCAGGCAGATTTCAGAAAAACGTGGAAAGACTTGCATGAACTGATGCTGAGTGAACTGAGCAGAACCAGAAGAACATTGCACACAGTAAACAGCAACGTTGTGTGATGACAGACCTTGATAGACCTAGTTCTTCTCGGCAATTCAATGATCTAAGTCAATTCTGAAAGATTCATGACGGAAAATGCCATCATATCCAGAGAAAGAACTATGAAGTCTAAATGCAGATTGAAGCATTCTACTTTCTCTCTCCCTTTTTTTTCTCATGGTTTTCCCTTTTTGATCTGATTCTTCTTTCACAACATTACTAATGTGGAAATATGTTTAATATGATTGTACATGTGTAGCCTATATCAGATTGCATGCTGTCTTGGGGAAGGGGGGATTTAGAATTCAAAATCTTACAAAAGTGAATGTTGAAAACTAAAAATTAATTAATTATATGTTTTTTAAAAAATCCTTCCATCTATGATCTTATGACTAGGGCTGTAAGCTGTGGAGACATGACCTTTAATATGTCACTCAACCTCCCTGGATCTTAGTTTCTTCTCTATAAAATGGGGGGGAAGGGAGGAAGAGCCAAGATGGCAGATTAGAAGCAGCAACCAACTGAACTCTCCCAGTATTACCCTCTAAGCAACTTTAAAATAATACCTCAAATCAAATTTTGGAGTTGCAGAGCCAACAAATGGTCAGGGTTAGACATTTTTCTGGCCTAAGAAAACTTAAGTCAGCAGGAGACATTTGTGACACTGGGGTGGAGGACTGTCCAGAGTGTACACACACAGGCAGCAACAGTGGCCACAGCAGCAGTAGCAGCAGCTTTGAGAGTTCTTAGCCCAGAGATGGTAAGAGGGTTGGACAACTGGTCAGAAGGAGATTACAGGGGACCCATTGCTGGCACTGGGTATAGTGAAAACTCCCAAGAATATTATAGCCAAATTCCAGAGCTTCCAGGTCATGGAGAAAGTATTGCAAAGCAGTCAGAAAGAAACAATACAAATATCATGAAAGTACAACCAGGATCACACAAGATTTAGTAGATGCCATGTTAAAGGAGCAGAGGGCTTAGAATATGAAATTCTGGAAGGCAAAAGAGCTAAGATTATAACCAAGAATAACCTACCCAGCAAACATGAATATAATTCTTCAAGGGAAAAGATGGATATTTAATGAATGAAATAGAGGACTTTCAAGCATTCCTGATAAAAAGACCAGAGCTGAATAGAAAATCTGACATATATATGTATACACACACACACACACACACACACACATGCACATTTTTAAAAGAAAATTTGACATTCAAATGCAAGACTTGAGAGAAGCATAAAAAGGTAAACATGAAAGAGAAATCGTAAGGGACTCAATAAGATTAAACTTGTGTTTGAATGTCAAATTTTCAAGATGATACAGGTAACTGCTAAAAAATTATCATTATTAGAGCAGTTAAAAGAAGTTTATATAGAAGGCATGGGTGTGAGCTGGTTGTGTTGGAATGATCTCAAAATAAAATGAAGGGGTGAAAAAGAGGGATGCACTAGGAGAAGAGGGAAGGGAGAAGTGGAATGGGGAAATTTTTCTCGCATAAAAGAGGTACACAAGGAAAAGCTTTTGTAGTGGAAAGAAAAATGGGTGATACAATGTTTGAACCTCACTGTCCTTGAGGGAAGAATACACACACACACACACACACACACACACACACACAAAGTTGTGTACTGAAATCTATCTTACTCAATAGGAAAATAAGAGAAGAAAGGAATAAGAGAAAGCAGAGATTGGGGGAGAATGATAAAAGAGAGGGTGGATTAAGAGAGGTAGTGATTAGAAGCAAAATAGACTTATGAGGAGAGACAGGATAAAAAGAGAAAAAAAGAAACAGAAAAAAACGGGATAGAGGGAAATACATAGTGAGTAATAATAACTATGGGCAGCTAGGTGGTGCAGTAGATAGAGTGCCAGGTCTGGATTTAAGAAGACTCATCTTCCTGAGTTAAAATCTGGCCTCAGACACTTACTAGTTGTGTGATCCTGGGCAAATCATTTAACCTGGTTTACCTCAGTTCCTCATTTGCAAAATGAGCTAAAGAAGGAAATAGCAAACCACTCCAGTATCTTTGCTGGGAAAACCCCCAAGATGATGGGGCCGCGAAGAGTTGGATATAATTGAAACAAATGAACAACAATCATAATTGTGAATGGAAATGGGAAGAGCTAACCCACAAAAGGAAAATAGATAGCAGAAAGGATTAGAAATCAGAATCCAACAATATGTTGTAGGCAAGAACCACACTTAAAACAGAAAGATGCATGCAGATTTAAATTAAAGGCTGGAGCAGAGTCTAATATGCTTCAGCGGAAGTAAAAATGGTAGAAGTAGCAATCATGACATCAGACCAAGCAAAAGCAAAATTAGACCTAATTAAAAGAGATAATGAAGGAAACTATATTTTGCCAAAAAAAAAACCATAGACAATGAAGTAATATCAAAAATTTTTACACCAAGTTTCTCTAATAAAGGTCTTATTTCTCAACTATCTAGAAAACTGAGTCAAATTTATAAAAATAAGAGCCATGCCCCAGTCAATAAATGGTTAAATGATATAAACAGGCAGTTTTTAGAAGAAGAAGTAAAAAATGCTTTAAATCACTACTGCTTAGAAAAATGCAAATTAAACCAACTCTGAGGTACCATTTCACACCTATCAGAAATGACAAATACAAGAGTTGATCAGGGCAAATAGTTACACTAATAAATTGTTGGTGAAGTAGTGAACTAGTCCAACCATTCTGGAGAAAGATTTGGAACTATGCCCAAAGGGCTATAAAAATGTGCATAATCTTTGACCCAGCAAAACCACTGTCCAAAGAGATAAAAGGAAAAGGAAAAGGACTTATATGTACAAAAATAATTTTATCAATTCTTTTTGTGGTGGCCAAGAATTAGAAATTGAGGGTATATGCATCAATTGGAGAATGGCTAAACAAATTGTTGCATATGATTGTGATGGAGTACTATTATGCTGGAATTGTATTATGCTTGTCATTTCGACAAGGGGGGTGGTTTCAGAAAAACATGGCAAGACTTATATGAACTGATGCAAAGTGAAGTGAGAAGAACATCGTTGTGCATGGTAACAATGTTCTACTGTGAAAGACTTGGCTACTTTGATAAATACAATGATCCAAGACAATTCCATAGGATTCATGATGAAAAATGCTATTCACCTCCAGAGAGAAAGAATTGATAAACTCTGAGTTCAAATTGAAATATAATTTTCTCACTTCCTTTGCTTGTTTTTTTTGCAATATGGCAAATATGGAAACATGTTTTGCATGATTTCACATGTGCAATTGATATCACATTATTTGCCTTCTCAGTGGCTGAGGCAGGTTGTGGGAAGAAGGGACAGAATTTGTAATTCAAAATTTAAAAAGAAAAGAATGTTTAAAATATATAAATAATAAAATTTTTAAAATAAAAAATAAAATGGGGTGACATAGTGATGCTTCCACTACCTACCTCATGGGATTGTTGTAAGGAAAGACCTTGCATTACAGGTGGACTGGCTCTAACCCCAGAGCATGTAGTGTGCTCCACCTGTTGACCAGTCCACATGGAAGAGGCTAGAAGACCTGCTTCCAGAAAGGGGTGATTATGGAGAATGGAAGAGTCTTGCTCCCCATTTCAGATTGTCAAGGGGTATTCTGAGTTTTCTGATTGACTTACCTTGTAGTGAAGAGGTGCTTTTCTGATTGGCTGCTGAAATGGAACTGAGATGCGGGCAAAAGATATCCACGGAGAGCAACTTGCCCTTTCTTTCCTGCCTAGCTGGTTTGAGTGAGGAAGTTGTTGTGTAAGCCTTTGAGTGGGGAGAGACCTCAGGTCCTCCCCATCCAGGCCATCCTGTAGTCTGTAGTATAAAAGGGGACAGACCAATGGGAATCCTGTTCCTAGAGCATTCCTGTCCATTCTGGAGCAGTCAGATCATGCTCTGTGGACAGGACTCTAGTTGGCCAGTCTCCTTACTATACTTTGATAGTATACTACCATACATTATAGTGCAGAAGCACTATAGAAATGGAAATATCTTCATTATCATCATCAGAGGAAAGTAGCTCCTTACCTTCTGGTTGTTTTGATGTTAGTCAAATATAAGATGAATAACTTTCCTCCACCCCAAACAGCCTAAAGTAGCATCATTCCCAAACCACAACCTACAGTTATGGTGATGCCCAGAAGACATATTCAGATGTATTCAGGGGACAGAGGGTGACTCCTCTCTAATGGCAAATTGAAATAAGGTGCTCATATTACTGTGTGAAGGCAACTAGATGGCATAGTGAATAGAGCACAGGACCTGGAATCAGGAAAACCTGAGCTCAAATCTGACCTCAGACACTTACTAACCATGTGACCCTGGGCAAGTCACTTAACCCTGCTTGCCTCAATTTATTCATCTGTAAAATGAACTGGAAAAGGAAATGGTAAACTATTCTAGCTTCTTTGTCAAGAAAATCCCAGATAGGGTCATGAAGAGTTGGACATGACTGAACAATTACCATGAGAGAAAGGCTTGTAGGATCTTAGGATTTAGGGCTCAAAATTACCTTGAAGATCATTTAGTCTAGAGGTTCTTAAACTTTTCAATGTTATAGACACTGCTGGCAATCTGGTGAAACCTATAGATATATCTTTTCACAAAACAATGTTTGAAAATATATGAAAGGTAAGATTCCAAAAGATTGACATTTCCATTTCAGTTATAATGAAATGCAGTTATCAAAATATTTTTTTTAAAAACTAAAATCATATATCCCCTAAAATCTATCCATGTACCCCCAAGGGTTTCTTAGGGGTATAGGAGGGAAGAAGGAATGAAAAACTAAGCAGTCTATGGCCCTTAGCTTAAGAATCCCTAATCTATTCCGACCCTTTTAATTTTACAGAAGAGGAAATGAGAACCAAAGAGATCAAGTGACTTATCCAGTTTCACATAGAACATAAGCAGCCCATCCAGGTACCTGGAGGTCCTCTGACTATAAAACCATTCTTTTTCCACAACTCCAAGTTGTCAAATTTGCCCAAATGTGTGACCAGGCCTCTTTGATTTAGCACTTGAGGAGGAACAGAGTAGAGATGTGGGTGGGGCAGGTTTCGTTGTGTTTTGGGGGGCTTGAATACTTCTTGTTCCCTCTCTGCACCAGGTACAAACCAATCTAAAGCATTCACCCATTTCCTGTTCCCACATTTTCACCCAAAGCCCAAAGTGGCAATGGATCAGAGAAAGGCTATAAC
The DNA here is from genome assembly GCF_900497805.2 of Vombatus ursinus. Classification (NCBI taxonomy): domain Eukaryota; kingdom Metazoa; phylum Chordata; class Mammalia; order Diprotodontia; family Vombatidae; genus Vombatus; species Vombatus ursinus. Next base: position 588,542 of record NW_020948840.1, on the reverse strand, counting down.
CACACTTGGATCTTTAGGAGGGTACTACACTGTTCAAGGCAGGATAGTATAAGATGGTTACATGGTACAGGATAAAGAACACTGGATTTGGAATCAGAATTTGTTGTTCAGTCGTTTCAATTGTGTCCAACTCTTTATGACCCCATTTGGGGTTTCCTTGGCAAAGATACTGGAATGGTTTGCTATTTCCTTTTCCAGTTTATTTTACAGATGAGGAAACTGAGGCAAACAGGGTTAAGTGACTTGCCCAGGGTCACATGACTAGTAAATGTCTAAGGCTAGAACTCAAGAAATGGAGTCTTTCTGATTCCCAGTCTAGTGCTCTATCCATTGTACCATGTAGCTGCCCCTGGAAATCAGAAGACTCTACCACTTACTAGACATGTGATCTTGAATGATGTTAAGATTATCTGAAACAAAAAGAAACTGAGGTACAAAATTACCAAGCAAATAAATAATGGTTTAATAGCAAGGCTAGCAAGTTAACATTAAATCAGGTCAACTAATTCTTTAGTAATTAGTGGCAAAGGTTTGATTTGAAGAGCTTATTTTCATAACAGAAAAAAAAGAATAAAAATTAGGAAACATGTTTTGAACACGATTTTGAATAATTTTGAACATAATTCAATTGGGCAAGAAAGGTCATCTGACAGGCTTTTTTTAACCCAACAATAAAATCTAGTTATCAAAGTGAGATTATTCCAGACTTGTGATGCCTTTTGTAACCAGAAAGCTTACTGGGAAAAAGGAACTTGTGGTTTGTAGTTAGCAGTCACCCGCCATCTTCCAGCTGTCAACCTTAGAAGATTCTATTACTCAACTTAGATTCTAGCTCAAGAAAAAAGGAAGCTTATCCACTAAGACTGGAAAAAGAAACTTAACCTTTTGTCAACCCCCACTTTCTCCAGCTGCCAGAAAAGGGAACTTAGCCTTTAAAAAGAATCTTATAATCGTATGATTTTTTTTATTCCTACAAAGATATATGTCTTACTCTAAATTATCTGCTACTAAATGATGAAGTCTTATCAATGTACCTATTCACTAAATCTATATGTAACCTAGACTTAAGAGACTATCTATGTTAATCTGGCTTAGCTGTTAGGGCTAGCTTTTATTAAAGAAGGGAGCTTAATTCTACAATCAAACTAAAAAATAATCAAAGTAACCAATTCTAACTGATTTCCTTTTCAGTGAATCATTTTCCTTTAGTTTCCTCTTTTGTAAAATGAGAAGATTGAATTAGATGATGTCTAAAGTCCAATCTAGTTGTGCAGTCTTGTGATTCTGGGGACAGTCAAACCCTAGCTGGAACTCTTGCCCACCTTAGAGGATAGTGAGGGAGATCTTAAGCAATAATCTAAAGATTTCATAATATTTCCCAAGTGTCCAAGGCAGTAGGGTGTACTTCATACCATTAGATAGTTTCCCAGGAAATTACATCTTGCTAAAAGTTACATTAAACAATGAACTAATTTCAATTCTAAACATAGATGTGCCAAATGACAGAGCATTCAAATTCTTAAAAGCACAAACAAAACCAACGCAGCCAAAATTAGAAGGAAAGCAGGAAATTGGGGGCGGGGGGATTTTTTACAGCAAGTTTCTTTGATAAAGACCTTATTTCTCAAATATATGGAGAGCTAGAATCCACTGAAATCAGCCTCCTAAATGCCTCCCCTAACACCTACAGCCTACACCAATCTCTGCCTTCTGTGAATGTCTACAACCCTTAGGAGTCTGAACCACAAGAGTACCCAACCAAGTATCTGATACTTTTCTCTAATTGTTCTAATTGTTCTCTAATCTTCTTTCTGCTTTGTGTTCCCATCCATCCTGTAAAATGTCCAAGGTACTGACTGTGTTTTATTCTTCATAACCCAAACTAGGTCTAAGCATGAACTAGGTGCTTTAAGTACAACCTAGGTGAGCACTAGGTGCTTAAATAGGCAGTTAGTAAACTAATAAGAATTTATTGATTGTCAACCTTATGTATAGGCATTATGTTAGGGGCTGGTGCTGTAAAACTAAAATGAATCAGTCCCTGTTTTCAAGGGGTTATATTCCATTGAGGGAAACGACATATACACATATAAAGAAATTCCAAATATATACAAGGTAAATACAAAATAATTTCATGGGGGGTAAATAAGCTCCTTTTAAAATGCCAATATACCTGGGAACGTTACATTTCAAGTCCTACTAGTCATTAATCCTTTGGTATGAATCAATTAAACTAGATATGGTTTCCCCTCAAGGATCAAAAGATTTAGAGGTGGAGGGGCCCTAGCTTTAGAGCTGAAAGGGACTACACAAATCATCTAGTTTAACCCTCTCAATTTACACAGGAGGAAACTGAGGCTCAGAGGGGGAGGGGAGATGACTGGCCATTAGGAAGATTCATATAACAAGTGTTTACTAAACACCTACTTTTCAGTCTTGACTGACTCTTCATGATCCCATTTGAGGTTTTCCTGGAAAAGATACTGGAGTGATTTTCTGTTTCCTTCTTCAGCTCATTTTATGGGTGAGGAAACTGAGACAAACAAGGTTAAGTGACTTGCCCAGGGTCACACGGCTAGTAAGTGTCTCAGGCCAGTTTTGAACTCAGGATGATGAGTCTTTCTGACTCCATGCCCAGCATTCTATCCACTGGTCACCTAGTTGCCCAAACTCATATTACGTGCAACTAATTGTACTAGGTGCAGAGGATACAAGGATACCCTGCTTTCAAGGGATTTATATTCTAATAGAGGAGAAAGCCATATATACACATAAGTATAATGCAAAGGACAATGTGTTCACTGCAAAAGAGAGATCCAGGTGTAGGTTGTGAGAAATAGGAGATGGGAGAAACCATCTGAGAGCTGAGGTGATAAAAGGCATGGGATCCAGAAGGGCTTCATGGAAAAGATGGAACCTGAGTCAGCCCTTAAAGCAAGGGGGAAAGGGCCTTTAAACACAATGATACTAGTAAGTCATATTTCTACAGCACCTCAATCCTATGAGGGAGGTATCCTGTGAGAGAGATACCTAAGCATTATCAACTCCATTTTATGGATAAAGAAATTGACGTGCTGAGAGATTAAATAACACGTGCATGGTCACACAGCTAGTAAGTAAAAAGCAGGATTCAAACCCTGATCTCCAATTCTGCTACATCGTGCTGCTCTCAAGAGAAGGGCTATTGTCCGGTCATATCTCCCCATCCTATGTTCCCAATGCAATGTAGTGGAAAGAATGCTGAATTTAATCAGAAAGTAAAGATTCAAATCTCTCATTCAATCAATAAGCATTTAAGTCCTTACTGTGCATGAGGCACAATGCCAAGCACTGGGGATTTTGTTGTTGTTAAGTCATTTCAATCATGTCCAATTCTTCGTGAGTCCATTTGGGATTTTCTGGGCAAAGATACTGGAGCGGTTTGCCATTTTCTTCTCCAGCTCATTTTACAGATGAGGAAATTGAGGCAAACAAGATTAAGTGCCTTGAATCACATAGCTAGTTGCCCAGAGTCACATAGCTAGTATCTGAGGCTGAATTTGAACTCAGGTCTTTAGGCACTGTGCTCCACCCACTGCGCCACCTAGCTGTGTCCAAGCACTGACAAATTGAATCGTTCCTTCCCTAGAGGAATTTACATATTATGGGGGAGGGAGACATATACACATATAGGAATTGGGGGGGGTATTTGGTTTCTGATCATTCTCCCTTCACTACTTGATATACTCACAGAAAACAAAGGTCTCATAACAAAAGTAATGAGGTATTAACATATTACTGAAATGTTAACTAACTGTAGAAAATTAGTTTAATCCCTTTACGGTGTGCAAAGTCATTGATTAAACTGGAAAGGGAATTTGGGATTAGTTGGCTGAAAACTGGCTGCCTCAGAGGACTCTAATCTCTAAACCTGTAACTGTGGAGTCTGTGGGAGCAGTTTCGAGAGTTGTTTTCAGGAGAATCTAAATACGGAGTCACTGCGTGGGGGATACACAGGTACCCAGAGCAGACAGAATGAGGTCCCCCTCTATCCCACTCCCATTGGTCATGGTGTCTAACAGCACAACAACTTGCCTAGTCAGAGAACCCCACATTTATCAGTTCAAGAGAGTTCAAAGCACAGTTGAGACACATCCAGAAGGGAGTAGAGACACACATCTAGGCAGATTAATGTAGATTTGGAGAGACAATGACTGGAGGGAAGAAGCAGTTTCAAGGAGCGTGACAGTAGAGGAGAGAATCGACCCTGAATTCAAGGGAGAACTAGCCTGGAATTTGAGAGTTGTGCCTTCATAAAAGGACTAGACTATCTGAGCAAACCACCCAGCAGGGACACTGTGCCCAGGGAGTTGCCGTTTGAAGATACCAAGAGGAGAGAAAGGACCATTCGGTACTAGAGGTGTAAGCTGCCTTGTCCAAATCATGTCCTTTACCTGGGTAACAACTACCACTGTATTCTAAGTTTGTGCCCATTCTTCTTATGAATGCCACTTAGTAAATACCTTTACTAAAAGATGATTGTGTCTCCTGTCTGACTGCTAATGGGAAGCCCACCTGGGGAAGCTTAATGTCCTCTAATTTACTTACAGGGTAGCTAGCTGTGTGACCCTGGGCAGATTACTTAACCCTGTGTGCCTCAGTTTCCTCATCGGTAAAATGAGCTAGAGAAGGAAATGGCAAACCACTCCAATATCTTTTCCAAGAAAACTCAATAAAAGGGGTCATAAAGAGTCAAACACAACTGAAAACAACTGAACCAATGACCAGAAGGGGCCCTAGAACCTGGGAGTAGTGGCAGACCTCAGAGCGCCCAATCTGGGAGTGGGAGCACTGAGTTGGAGAAGTGGTCCAGCTGTATTGCTACCTCAGCATGTATACAAGGTAAATATAAGGCAATTTGGTGTGTGTAGCTCCAGGCATGAGCAGCTGAGGGGATGGGGGTGGCCTCTTTTCAGGAGTGGAAACTGATCTAAGATTTGAAAGAATTGAGGCATTCCAAGAGGAAGAAGTGAGAAGAGAATGAGTTCCAGGGAGGGGGGACAGACAGCCTGTGCAGAGGAGCAAAATCAAATGATGGACTGTCATGTGTGAGGAACAAGAAGACGTCTGGTTTATCTGGACCACAGGGTGCGTGAAATGGGCGGTAAACACGGAGAGGGAGCGGGTGCCTGGCTGCGGAGGGCTCGGAATGCCGAGCAGCGGAGCTTGCTTTGATTCTAGAGGCAAGAAGGAGCCCCTCGTGCTTCCGGGACAGAGAAGTGCTGGCTCAAACCTGCGCTTTAGGCTACTGTGCAGCCTTGCATAGCCACACCGTTGCCACCCCAGGGGCCATTAGCACCGATGTGGTACTAGAAGACTGTTTGACGGAGCACCCTGAAAGAAAGAGGCTGGCAAGAGGAGGAAGGAAAGAGGGTTGAGTTTGGGTGCCATTCTTTATCTTTTTTTTTATTCCCAAACCTCTGTTTATTAATATGCAGCAGATAATATTTACAATATTAAGAAACATCATCATATAAATCATTTTAATTACATTTATCTTTTCTACTTTTTATTTTTAGTACTATTTTATTTTTCTGATTATATGCAAAGACAATTTTTAACATTCATTTTTACAAAATTTTGAGTTCCAAATTTTTCTCTCTCCCTCCTGCCTCTCTTTCTAAAACAGTAAGCAATTTTATATAGGTTATATATGTGCAATTATGTAAAACATATTTCCTTATTAGTCATGCGGTGAATGAAGAAACAGACTGCTATTCTTCATCTTGATGCCACATGGGGAAATGCTGGGTGCCCAGGCAATTTCCTCTTCTCTGCCTCCTAGATCTCCCTTCCAGAAAGACAGTGACAAACTGCAAAATTGCAGCATCTGAGTCTGAGGAAGGTGCTTGACGTACTGATAAGTATAATGATTGGTGAGATAACCCAAGTGTACCTCAAAAGCATTACCTTTCTTCCCAGTCTCTGAGTCACAGGAAAAGACTTCCCCTCTAACTGAGGCCTTATTCCGATGAGGAGGAAAGAGTCTGAGCAGGCAAAGCTGTTTTCTGTTCCTATGATCAGAAATTCCTGATGCTATCCACAGTAATCTAATGAACCGTTCACTTCTGCCCTTTTGCTCTTCTTGTTGTATTGCTCATCAATACTTTATAAAGGAAATTAGTGGATACTGACCCTCATTGCCTCAGTTTCTTCATCTATAAAGATGGGGATGATAATAGCACCCACCTCCCAAGGTTGTTGGAGGATCAAATGAGATAATAATGGCAAAGCACTTAGCATGGCATCTAGCAAAGTACATTATATAAATGTTAGCTATTATTATTATTATGGTTACACATAAACAAATAATATACAGAAGATAACTTCTGGATGAGGCACTGAGCACTGACAAGTAGGGGGATCAGAAAAGGCCTCCTCCCATAGGAGATGGCACCTGGCCTGAGCTTTGAAGGAAGTAAAGGATTCCTAGAGTCAGAGGTGAGAAGGCGGAGTACTCCAGGTATGGCTGGTGGCCCTATGCAAAGGCAAAGAGGAGAGAGACTGAAAACTGAGTAAAGGGAACACCAGGAAGGACAGTTTGACAGGAATGAAAACTCATGAAGTAGAGTAATGTGCAATAAACCTGGAAAGGTAGACTGGAGCTAGATTGTGTATGGTCTTAAATGCCAAAGAGGTGACTTTGTATTTTGTGCTATTGGCAATAGGGAAACCTTTGAAGTGACACACACATGACCTGGGTCACCTTCTTCCCTGCCACTTCACTTTCCCATTGCTGTTGGTTTTATCAAATAGGAGAAGTAGGAACTGCATGGAAGTAAGATTCAGAGGAAGGTGTCCAAGTACCCCTGTTATATCATATCATCACTCCCACATAGGCCTGATACTAGCACTTACCTCAGAGGGTTGTGGAGAGGAATAAATGACATAACGCATGTGAAATGCTTCATAAACCTTGTAAACAACAAATTGCTGCATCCTGCTTTCTAGCACATTCTGCTATCCTCTTCTGCTTCATGGTTGAGTATACCTGATTCACCTTCATTATTATGATTATTTATTGTGTATTTCCTTCCATCTGATCTTCTTACACTTTTTCCTCTCTCTACCAGTTGCCCTCCTTTTTACAAAGAAGAGTTGGTGAGAGAGAAGTGTGGTCAAGACTAGTGAACTATACTTGATGCAATCTGATTTGTCCTCCCTTCCTCTCTTTTCATCTTCTCACCCAGACCATGACCCTAGGTTTAAAAAGATTCCTTTTAAACTCTCTTTCATGAACCATCCTTGGAGGTTGGAGTTTATTTTGTTTATGACTAATATTTCGCTGAATCTACCCTCCCACTTATTCCTCCTTTTTCCCCTTTCTCACTTCTCTCCTGTTTCCCTATTGAATATTTAGGTACCATACTTCCTCTGTGTGTGTGTGTGTGTGTGTGTGTGTGTGTGTGTGTGTGTGTATTCTATTCTCAGGCTTTCTCTGATTTAGATGAAAATGAAGTTCAATTGTTGCCTACTCACCTTCACCACTTCTTCTGTGCATGTACGGTCTTCTTCGCCACCTTAGCTCTCATCCCAATTTTATATGATAGTAATATCTTCTCTTTTTGTCCCCCTTCTTCATTAATTTATTCTTTTTCCCTACATTTTCTTTCTTCTCTTAATAACATCAAAACATAACAAAACCATCCCCAGGCCTTCTGTCCTATTAACCCCTTCTATGACCCTAGATACCATTAAGGTTCTGAGGAGATATCTGTTTCTTCCCTGTTAAAATATAAACACTTCATTCCTGTACAGTCTCCAATTGCTCATATGAATTTATCTTTTTTGTTTCTCCGGATTCTTGCGACTGCATTTCAAAGTATCTACTTAGCTCTGACTTTTTCAGCAAGGATGCTTGAAACTTCTCTATTTTCTTAAAGGTACATTTCCCCCGTGTAGGATTATACTGTTTTGCTGGATAAGTTATTCTTGGTTATAAGCCTACATCTTTTCAATTTTGGAATATTGTATTCCAACCTCTCCTCTTCTCAAGTGGTAGCTGCCAAGTCTTATATGATCTTGACTGTCACTCCTTGGTACTTGAGTTTTTTCTGGCTGCTTTCAGTACTTCTGTTTGTTTGTTTGTTTGGGACCTAGATGCTCTGAATTTAGACTATGATGTTCCTGGAAGTTTTGGGGTTTTGTTGTTTTTTTTTCCCCCAGGAAATGACCAGTGAGTTATTTTCAATTTTCGCTTTGCCTTCAGGTTCTAACAGTTCTGGGCAGTTTTCGTTTATCGTTTCTTGAAATATAATATCCAAGTCCTTTTTTGATTGCTATCTTCAGGTAGTATAATAAGTCTTAGATTTTATCTCCTTGACCTGTTTTCCAGGTGAGTTGTTTTAGAGGAGAGATACTTTACATTTTCTTCTTTTTTCATTTAATTTTTATATTTCTTGTTTTTCCATGGATTCATTCTAATTTTCAGAGAGTCTCTTAATTGGGTTAGGTTTTTCAGTCTCTGTTCTAACCTATTTATTCTCCTTCCAAATCTTTCCTCTAGACCACACATTTCTCTTCCAATTCTTTCCTCTAGGACTCTCATTTAATCTATAATACATTTTTAAAAAACTCTTGCTACCTTTCTTCCAGGAATTTTAGTAGACCTTGTGGTAAAACTCTTATTTTGAGATTTTGCTTATAGATGTCAGAGTTATTCTCTTCTTTTGGATCTGCGTTTTGTGCATCCCTGAATTCAAAATATATCTTTGTCATTCATTTTTTTATTTACTCATTTTATTCCAGTCTTATTTCCTGGATTTGAACTTGTACTGTCTGGGGTCCTGCTGCCTCTTCCTCCTAGTATCAAGTGCTATGCTCTTGATAGACCCTCAGAGTTGACTCAGGCCAGAAAACTAAATTTTTGGCACTCTAAGTGGTCTTAATATAGGTCATGGTCTGTTTGTTGTGCTTCTGGTGGGAGCTTTTCATGCTAATGATCTTAGTTCACGGTCTGGGCAACCCAGCTGCAAGCTTGCCCTTAGCTGGATCTCTAGTAGATAGCTGCTGGTATTCGTCCCTTTCAGCAGACTGGAAGGTATTTATATGGACCTTCCTGGATGAATTCCCTTCCCAGAGCCTGCAGGTCTCTGGCTGTCTTTTGGGGACAGAGAAAGGCACCCACTATCATTTTCCCTTGAATTTCCTTATCACCACTCTCCAATCTCTGCTGCTAGTAGTTGTGCAAGAGAACTTGGTTGTACAGTTTTCTCTCATACTACTATCTTATCTTTTTTTTTAGTATTTTATTTTTCCCCAGTTACATGTAAAAAAACAATTTTCAACACTGATTTTTGAAACTTTTTTCCCTCCTTCCCCATTCACCTCATTGAGAATGAGTTATACATATGTAGTCATGCAAAAATTTCCATATTAGTCATGTTGTAAAAGAAAACATAGACCAAAAAAAAAACCACCCAAGAAAAATAAAGTAAAAAATAAGTATGCTTCAATCTGTATTCAGACTCAGTTCTTTCTCTGGGAATGGATAGCATTTTTCATTATAAGTCCTTCGGAGCTGTCTTGGATAACTGTATTGATCAGAATAGCTAAGTCATTCACAGTTGATCATCTTGCAATATTGCTGTTACAGTGTACAATGTTCTCCTGGTTCTACTCATTTGCATCAGTTCATTTAAGTCTTCCCAGGTTTTTCTGAGAGCATCTAGTTCATCATTTCTTATAGCACAACAGTATTTCATCACATTCAGTTATTCCCCAACTGATGGGCATCCCCTTAATTTCCAATTCTTTGCCACCAGTAAAAAATGTTACAAATATTTTTGTACATACAGGTTCTTTTCCTTTTTGTTTTTTTTTTTTTCTCTCTCTCTTTTGGGATACACACCTAGTAGTGGTATTGCTGGATCAAAGCATTTTATAAGCCTTTGGGCATAGATTCAAGTTGTTCTACAGAATGACTGAATCATTTCACAACTGTAGCAACAGTGCATTAGTGTTTCAATTTTCCCACATCCCTTCCAACATTTATCATTTTCTTTTTCTGTCCTATTAGCCAGTCTAATAGGCGTGAAGGAGTACCTCAGAATTGTTTTAATTTGCATTTTTCCAACCAACAGCAATTGAAAGCATTTTTTTCATATGGCTATACTACTGTCTTCTCTGGTACCTGAATCTGCCTTGAAAATGTTAAAGCACTATATTAACTATAATACTATATTAGTCATTATTATTGTTATTGTTTTGCTATTGTTGCTACTCCAACTCTAAATCCTGTAACCATATTGTGTTGTTCACTTTGGTAGCAGATTATAGGTCACTTCATACCAAGAACTGGACTACCCTCTCTAGTCCAAACTCTTCATTTACAAATGAGGAAAGGGAGACTGAGAAACTGCCTATGGGCACAATGGGAAGCAAGTAGGAGAGCCAGGACTTGACCCCAGTTTCTCAAACTGCAAATCTAATTACATAGAGATACCTTTGAAATATGTTAAATGAGTGACTGAATTTAGATCATCTCTAGTTAAATGAATGATCACTTTCTAGCACTATGAGTACTCCTTAGGACCATAGGATTTGGAACTGAAAGGGACCTTAGAAATCATCAGAGTCTCATTTTCTTTGTTTTAGCTAGAGGGGCAGAGATTGCACCTGTGATTTCACTGGTATGAGGAATTTCCTAGTGAAGGAACTCTTACCTATATAGAGTTGCAGTTTTTCTGCAACTTATAGTCCTAAAGAGTTGTTGTCAACAGCACTGACAGGTTAGATGACTTGCCCAGGGTCACGCAGCCTATATGTGTCAAAGGCAAGACTTGATCTTTGGTCTTTCTTAAAATCAAGGCCAAGTCTCTATTCAATATGCCCCACTGTCTCTCCAGCCTCCTCCTTTTTAGAGATGAAACAAGCCCAGAGAAATGAAGTGTCTTATTCAAGGTTGTACAGATGGTAGAGCCAAGATTCAAGCCATTTTCTGACTCCAAATCCATTGTTCTTTCCACTGTGCCACAGGAGGGGAGATATAGCAAATAATTGTAGTCCAAAGTATAACATAATCAATGTCAAAAAAAGGCACAAAGGTTTCTGAGTGTTCTGAGGAAGGAAAGACCATTTTCAACAAAGGACAAAATAGAAGGCTTCTTCTTGAAGGTGGTATATGTTGTTTGTGTGTTGTTCTCAAAGAGGACCATGACATCAGGAGGATGCTGCCATGACTTGCAAGTGAATTGGATTTAAGTGAGGGAGGGCTGTGCAAGTCACCAGCCTCACTTTCTCCTCTGGAGCCATCTGAGTCCAGTGGCCAGATATAGATCAGGACGACGGGGGCTGGCCCCAGATGCAGTGATATGTGAATTAATACTTGAATGAGGAGTAAAGGCTTCCTTGTTTAGGAAATGAGATTGTTGGACCAGCTGACTTCTATGCTTCGTTTCAGCTCTAAATCCTAGGGTCCAGGACTGTGAGCTCCATTAAGCCATGAACCACAACTCATTCATCTTTATAACTTTGCCCCCACCTCTCACTCCTAACATTCAAGATGGTAATCTGGAGGAGAAAGAAAGGAAAGAAAAATTTATTAAGCATTTACTATGTAACAGGCATTGTGTTAACTGCCAGGAATACAAATACAAGCAAAAGAAGATAGTCCCTGCCTTCAAGGAGCTTACATTCTAAAATGGCAAGACAAACAAAACTGGAAAAGCAAGGGGATGAAAGGAGATGAAGGTACCCAGGGACAGAGCATGATTTTGAAATGTGGAGCTCAGGAACATAGCCAGGAGGGGAATGAAGGCTAGCCTGGGCTCCTCCACGAAATGGAAGCCTCAGGAGAAACTCACCAATGGGAGAAAGAAGCAGGCCTTGTGGAGGGATATTGTGTTGAAAAAAAGCCTCCAACCATTGGTGGTTGAATGTTTCAGGGAAAGGAGGCATCAGGCACTGGTGAAAGTTCTAGGATGAAACAGTAGCAGAGTGCCCTACACACAGGAAGTACATGGTATAGGATGGTTGAGGCTGTTAACTTCAGTCAAATTATCCATTCAAAGCTTCCACTTTATACCAATGAAATTGCTTGAACTAGCCCACTAAGGTAGTAACCCAGTGACTGGTACAATCTGAGTCAGGGCTGCAGATCCATTATTGCAAGAAAAGAGGATCATAGGACTTAAAATGGGAAGAAAATTAGAAGTCTTCTATTCATTTTACATATGAGGCCAAGACACAACTCAGACCAAGAAAGAGGAAGTGACTTACGTAATAAGTTCACTCTGGAAGCCATAAAAAGCCGGGGCTAGATCCCAGACCTTCCAAATCTCAATCCAGAGTTCCATCCAACGAACACCTTGGAAAGAATCTCCAGTGAATAGAAAGTAACCTGGGGCTTACAACACACAGGCCAAGGCCTGGCTCCAGAATGCCAACACCTCGCCCTGCCCACAGTCACTGGGACCAAGTGATCTGGGGCGAAGAGTCAGAAAGCCCTGCTTAGAAAAACAACCAGAAACCAGCTAGGAGGGAAAGCTTTGTGTCTCCTGCCTCTGTTCTGCTGGGTGACAAACTACAATGGAGACAGATCACCTTTCAGTAGCACGCAGGCCAGCATTTGAGGGGAATTCAATCCAAGAGCATTCAACAAACATGTAATAAGTGCTTACTTTGTAAAAGGGAGCCAGGCAAGATCGGGGATCCTAAACTGAGATAAGAAGCCCTTTGAGCAAGCAGAACCAGACATCAGAGAGAACCCTATCAGGAAAAGGAGCCCCTAGAAAGGACAGGGAACCCTACAAGATTACGTGAGCGATGAGTCTTAAGACTACTTTGTAATCTCTGCTGACAGTCCAGGTGGACACACCCATTGACTTCAAAAGATTTGTATTTATGTATTTATTTTTAATAGGCTGCTGTTGATGGCAGAGATTAATTACCTCCACCCACACAAGACAACAGACAAAGTAGCAGCCAAGCCCAGAGAACCAGTTGGGTGTAGTCACTACAGGGCAAGGCTTCATAATGAGGTAGGAGATTCTCTCCCCAGTGAGATGGAGAGCAGGAAGTGTTTTCTTCACTTCCCCCACCCCACCCCAGCAAGCTGGCCCTGTTGCTCCCTCCCTCCCTAAATTGGGTATCCCTGAGATTCTTGGATTTGGTACTGTCAGCTCTAATTGACCCCAGCAGGCTACTAGAGCAGGTGTAGAAGCAGGTGCATTGGGGTGAGACTCCAGAGACCCAGGATCTCCTTCCCACCTGCTGTCCTCACTGCCATCACTACTTTGCTATGTGACCTTGGGCAAGTCTTTCAGTCTCTCTCTACCCACTGAAATAACTATGAGGTCACTGCCTTTCTCTGGCCCTGACTTAATTTCCTCCTCTGTGAAATAAGGGGGTTGAACTAGAGATGATCTCTAAAGTCCCTTCTAGCTCTGAGAGCCTATAGGACCAGGGGAAGGAAATCCCTAACCAATGCCCTGGGGCTTCCAGGGTAGCCAAACTGGAAGGGTAAGGGAAGAAGAAAAGGAGAAATGCAAGGTGGCATAGAGGAAGAAGGAGTGTGGAGTTTGGAGTTGCAGATTTGAATCCAAGTCCTGCTATTTACAAGCTGAGAAGCAATATGGCATAGTGGAAAATCTACTGGAGCTGGAATCGGGAAGACCTGAGTTCAAATCCTGCCTCAGGCACTCACTAGCAAAGTGACCCTGGGCAACACAGCTCTTTCTTCCTTCCTTCCTTCCTTTCTTTCTTTCCCTTCCCTCTGTCCACATACCTTTACCTGCAGGTGCTCTGCCCAAAGGAGTGTAAATTTTGACCACTGAAACCTCGAAACATATATCTTGGGGTTTACAAGCTAGATTTTTTTCTTAAGGACCTTGCCTTAAATCCAAATCACTCTGGCCCTCATTGATTGGCCAACAACAGGTCCCAGGCCAAGCCCAACTTGGTCATCATTTGGTTCCCGATTGGCTCAGAGTAAATATAAACAGCAATTGTTTCTGTTTTGGTCAGAAACTTTGAGGGTCTTCCCCTCCCAGATTGATTTTGACTAAGCTAGGTAATAGAGACCATTCTCTGCCTCCTTTCTTACCTAGCCTTAATCATCGAATGGGCTTTGCCTCAATCAAAATGAGACCTGTTAAAGACCTTAGCTTAAAAAGGCCAATGTCTCAAACTGCATCCAGCGCCATGTCTAGTCTTCCTGATCTATATCTTGCTACTGGACCCAGATGGTTCCTGAGGAGAAAGTGAGGCTGGTGACTTTGCACAGGCCTCTCTCACTTAAATCCAATTCCTTTGCATGTCATGGCATCACCTTTCTGACATCATGGTCATCTTTGAGAACAAAGGCTAAAACAACAATTTCTGTGAGTAGCAGTAGGAGCTGCCCCAATGGGGACCCGACTGGAACTGGCCAGTTGGCAACACAGTTCCTTCTTTCTTTCTTTCTTTCTTTCTGGCACATATTAGCTGCTATAGAAATGTTAGCTACTATTATCTTATGTGGTCACTATGAGTGACCTTGGAGAAGGAAAAGGCAAGTCATTTCAATATCTTTGCCAAGAAAACTTCCAATGCAGTCATGAAGCGTTGGACACAACTAAAACAACTGAATAACAGTGAGTGACCTAGTCCTAGACTGTGAAGGATTTGGGCAGACAACTCAGGATGGCTACTTGAAATCTGGAAAAGGGCGTAATCTGTACTAGGCTTTGCCCTACATCCCTCTATGAGGTCGTGAGGCTCAAATGAGACGTAGTATGTCAAGTCCCTTACAAACTTTAAAATACTATGTAAATGTAAGCTATAAGTATTTGTATCACCCTGAGCAAGCCACTTGACTCCTCTGGGCCTCATTTCCTTACCTATACAAGGGTTTTGAACTAAATGATCTTTCAGGTCCCTTATTAACTCTAAATCTTATACATTTAAAGAGAGAAGTGACGAGAGGAGATAGATGCCAGAATGTGGCAGGCCCAAGGTCCTGGGCCCTGCTTTTCTTTTCTTCTATAACACCTGCAGGGCTGATGGGCAGGAGAGGCAGGGAGTAGCCGGGCAGGAACCTAGACCAGGGAGGGGTGAAAGCCACCTTTTCCCTCCCTGCCTCCCAGCAGAGACTCGTGGCCTCTTCACTACCACAGTCTGGTGCTCTGCATCCACACCCTCTCTCCGGATTTGTTTTCTCCACCCCCTAAACTGGGGCCTTTCTCCCCTGTTTCTTGTTGGCCACCTGCCTAGTGCTTCCACCTATCTTCCCTCCCATCCCTTTCCTTCGCCCCTTGAGAACCTTTGGCTGTTGTGTGTGGGTGACCTCTGGTGGCGGAGTTTGGAAACACATTCCCAATTCCACCTGGTTATCAATATGATTCAATAATCAGTTCAAAAACTTTTTATTAGTGTTAATAACAATAATAACCCAAAAGAAACCCTTATATTTCTATAGAACTTTGAGATTTACAAAGGGCTTTTCTTGCAACACTGATGTGAGGTAGGAAATGCAAATATCATTCCCATTTTACAGATGGAGAATCACTTGCCCAAGTAAATGTTACAATGCCATTCAAACTCACTTAACCTACTCTTTGCAAGGGCCTATTTTTGGAAATGGAAATATGGACATGAAAACAAACAGAGTGATAGCCATAAAGGATTTTATCATTTATCGAATGGGTGGTCACATATGCAGAAAATGGCAAAACCAGCAATTATTCCTTGACTCTAGTCTACTGCACCATCTCTTCCAGCCCTAAATCCTACGATTCTTATGGCTTTGGACACAAGTAAATAAAGCAGGCTTGTTTCTCCTTAGGGAGAGATTACCCAGCCTGACATAGAGAGAGTCCCTAGCCAGGGGTGGGGAACCTGCAGCCTTGAGGCCACATGTGACCCTCTAGTTCCTCAAGTTCGGTCCTTTGACTGAGTCCAAACTTCACAATTGAAGTTGGAGTTTGGACTCAGTCAAAGGGCCACACTTGAGGACTTAGAGGGCCACATGTTACCTATCCCCTACAGGTTACCTATCCCCTATCCCCTAAAGAGATTGGACTCGCTCTCACCTTTCAGGGAGGCTGGTCCAAGTTTGGCTAAGAAGCCTGCTTCTTCCTCATCATAAAACACCTCATATAATGTTATCATAGGAAATAATACTAGAGCTCAGCTAGTCCTCTTCCTCCTCTTCCTCCTTCTCCTTCTCTTGCTAGGTACCCAGTTTGAGGAATTTCCCTGTCTTGAATTTGGTCCATTTTCTGTTTATTTGGTATGTGTTGTATCCTATTCCCTTCTTCCTGCTTCCTACCTTCAGTAGACTGTAAGCTCCTTGAGGGCAAGGGCTGTGTTCAATTTTATCTCTGTATCTCACCTAGAACACTTAACCTTATATGTACATGGTAAATATTTAGCTCATGTGGGCCAAAGAGTTTCATGAAGAGAAACAGTTGAAATAAATAAATAAATGAGAGTAAGGTTTGGGATCCTTTGTGACTTTCCATGTCCTACCATCCCATACCAAAGTCAGCTTTTCTTTCGCTCCTTTCTACTGCCCTCTCTCATGTTGTGACTTCTTTCCTCAGCCCCATAAACTGTCCTGTTGTAAAAGAACTTTCTTGTCAGCTAAATTTTTTCTGTCCTTTCTTACCAAGGGAGTAAATGCTAACTAAGGTGTTCCTAAGGTAGGAATACCTCCAAGGGGCATTGACATTTTAGTGGTAGATTTTCTTGCTTTCAAAGAACTTTTACAAATTTAAGAACGGAAGCTACAATTCAGAAAAGGAGTTTAAAATTTTGGACAGGGCTTTGAATGCAGCACTCATTCCAATCAATGTCATATTGAGGCAGATAGTTTGTGTAATGGATAGAGCATTGGATCTGGAGTCAGGAAGACCTGGATTAAAATCTGTCTCCAGCCACTTGTTAGTTGTGTGAGCCTGGGGCAGCTTAGTTAGCCTCTGCTTGCAACAGGTTCTTCAGCTATAAGATGGGGATAATAATAGCATCTACCTTCCAGGGTTGTTGTGAGAATAAAACGAGATAATATTTGTCAAGTGTTTAGCAGTGCACCTGGTACATGGTAGGTATTTAATAAATGCTGGTTAAAAAAAATTATAGTGTGAAAAACACTGGGGCAGCTAGGTAGCTCAGTGAATAGAGTTGGGCCTAGAGTCAGGAAGACCTGAGTTCAAATTTGACCTCAGACACTTACTAGCTGTGTGACCCTGGGCAGGTTACTTAACCTCTATTTGCCTTAATCCACTGGAGAAGGAAATGGCAAACCACTCCAGTACCTTTGCCAAGAGATCCCCAAGTTGGGTCACAAAGAGTTGGACACAACTAAACAACACAACAAAAGAACACTGACTGGACTTGGGGTCAAAAGTCCTAGATTCGAGTACTAACAAAGACAATACTAGCTGTGTGATAAGTGTGTCTATATGAATTAATATTAGTAGTATGTAAAATCAATCACTAATGCAGAATCATTCTGAGGTGATGCCATGTTTTAACCTTGCTTGACTTTGGGGAGGTTGGTCCTGCGGTTTAGGGCAGTCCCCATGCCCTTTAGTGGTATCTCCTTAGCAGCACTAATCTCCTCTCCTCATAATCAGTAGGCAGTAGAAGCTGCCTGTCATGGGTGAATGCTCATTTATAGGACCTCCTCATTCGAAAGATGGGCCAATTAAAATACTTACAGAGGAGCTGAAGAGAGGCAGCTCCAATCCTACCTCCTCATGATCATATGATCCAATCAAAATGTTGTTTAGACCTGTCACACTCCTCCTGACATCCGGGCTTTCTTGGCAAAGATACTAGACTGGTTTGCCATTTCCTTCTCCAGCTCATTTTACAGATGAGAAAACTGAGGCAAGGAGGGTTAAGTGATTTGCCCAGGGTCACGCAGCTAGTAAGAGACCAGACTTGAACTCAAGTCCTCCTGACTCCAGAGCCAGCACTCTGTCCGCCATACCACCTAGCTTTACATTTGCCCTTTCACGGAAGCCACTTCCGTCTATAAAAGCAGTGTCTGGTTTGAACCCTGAGTTTGCCCAGTTAATGGCTCACCAATGCTTCTTCTGCCTTGGTGTTAATAAATTCCTTTTTAACTTTCTCTTCCTGAGTTTTGCCTGGCAATCTGGGTGAAGGCTCAAACACAGATTTTTCCTTTTAACAGTATTAGTAGTAACTTCTTGAGTCATTTCAGTCACATACTACTCTTCGTGACCCCATTTGGGGTTTTCTTGGCAAAGATACTGGAATGGTTTGCTATTTCCTTCTCCAGCTCATTTTATAGATGAGGAAACTGAGGCCAATAGGATGAAGTGTCCTATCCAGGGTCACACTGCTAGGAAGCATCTGAGGCTGGATTTGAACTCAGGAAGAGGAGTTTTTTTGACTTCAGGACCAGTACTCTATCCACTGCACCACCTCACTGCCCCCAATCATGGATACATCCTCAATTCCTTCTATCTTCCTCACTTTCTTCATATCTAATCAATTACCAAGTGTCATTGATTCTCCTGTTATAATATCTCTTGCTCTTGTTCCCTTTTTTCCAGTCATGTGAACACTATCTTTCTTCAGGCCTTTATCACCTCACACCCCCCCACCCCTGCAACCTCCCACCCAGCTCCATCTGGAGTATTGTAACAACCTAATATGACTCCTAGCCTCTAGGTTCTCTTCTCTCCAATCCATCCCTTGCGCTACTGCCGAAATTAGCTTCCTCCTTTCTTCTTTTTCTTCCTCCTCCTTTTCTACATTGTTTTCTCTTCTTCTTTCTCCCTCTTCTTCTCAACACAGACTTCAACTCTCTTTATTCCAAATAATTTTAGAATCTTCTAATATGAAAAGCATCAAAGATCTTAGAAAATGTTCACGTTGACAAATGTTGGAAGGGATGTGGGGAAATTGGGACACTAAAACACTATTGGTGGAGTTGTGAACTGATTCAACCATTCTGAAGGTCAATTTGGAACTATGCCCAAAGGGCTATAAAACCATGACTCAGCAACTTTGACCCAGCAATACCACTAGATCTGTATCCCAAAGAGATAAAAAACAAAAAGGAAAAGGACTTATATGTACAAAAATATTTATAGCAGTTCTTTTTGTGGTGGCAAAGAATTGGAAATTAAGGGGATGCCCATCAACTGGGGAATAGTTGAACAAGATGCAATATATGATTGTGATGGAATATTATTATGCTATAAGAAATGATGAGCAAAATGCTCTTAGAAAAATCTGGAAAGACTTAACATGAACCAATACAAAGTGGAGTGAGCAGAACCAGATATCATTGTACACAGTAATAGCAATATTGTATGATGATCAGCTGTGAATAACTTAGCTATTCTCCTCAGCAACACAGTGATCCAAGACAGTTCCAAAAGATTTATGATGAAAAAATACTATCTCCAGAGAAAGAACTGGTGAAGTCTGAATGCAGATCAAAGCATAATTTTTTTTAAAACTTTGTTTTTCTTGGATTTCTTTTGGTCTGTGTTTTCTTTCACAACATGCCTAATATGGAAATATGTTTTGCATGACTACACAATGTAACCTATGTCAAATTGTTTGCCTTCTTAATGGGTGGGGGAGAAGAGAGGGAGAGAATTTGGAACTCAATATTTTAAGAAGCAAATGTTAAAAATTGTTTTTATATGTAATTGGGGGGAATAAAATATTAAATAAATAATTTTTTAAAAAAAGAAAATGTTCTTGTTTGAATCATTAAAGACAGCTACTATCCCCACAACGTAGCCCACTAAAGGAGTACAATTTTTTTGAATTTTAAAATTGAAAATTATAAGCTAATTAAAGTAATTAAAACTATTAAAAAGTACAAGTATTCAAATATATAAATAAGAACATAAGAAAATGAGCAAATGAAACAAAGAGATTATAGATGATTTTATATATATAAAATTTCTGTTATTTACTAAATCTTTACTCAAGAGCACAAGACCTAACTTTAGCAGAGGGGTAACCAAATCTTCCCTCTTGTTTCCATGATTTCTCTTGAACTTTCCTTGTGTATGAGTATTTAATCTGAATTTGGTGTTGCTATTGTTGTCTTTAATTACATAGTTGGAGCCAATGTGTATATTGTTCATTTGCTTGTTTTCTTCATTCTGTCTCACTTCATCTTCCCACTTTTTTGTTTCTTATTATGCAATAATATTCCTTTACAATTCTGTACCATGCAGAAAGCCTTTGTTGATTAGTCTGGTTGTTAGTATTCTTTCCTACTTCAAATTACATCATATTTACTTGTTTGTATGATGTTGCGTCCCTGAATAAAGTGTAGCCTCCTTGAAAGCATGAAATAGTTTTCCTTTTGTCTTTGTCAACCCCACTCCCTTCCCTACCAGCACAACTGCAGAAGGCAAGGCACCTAATTTGATTCCTGGTTTTTTGCTATCACTAACTGTCCTGCCAAGAACATTTTTGGACAGATAGGTCTTTCCCTCCATGCTAATAACCAACCTCTTCAGGATATATGCCAACAAAGGTTAAAGGATGAAATATTTTGGTAACTTTAATTGTATAATTCTGTGTTCATATAAAGTTTGAACTCATTTAGAGCCCCAACAGTAGCTTTTTAGACTACTTTTCCACCATCATACCATCTGTGAATTTAATGGTATCGCCATTGTCTTCGTCAATTTTATGGCTGTCAAAGTGGAATCTTGGAGTGGTTTTGATCCACATTTCAATTGCCCATTCATATCCTTAAATCACTTATTTGTGAAAAATGACTCTTCCTAAAAGGAACATTTTTTTTTAATTGGAAAACCGCTCCCAACAAAATCATGAAGTTTGTCCTTGGTGTCCCCAGTCTGCCCTTATTGTGCTGTTCTGCCTTGGGTGGTTCTTCTCCTTGCTCTTCATTGTCCCTCCCTCCCTGTTGTGTAGAATGGACTCAAAAGTCATTAAGATTAAGGTATGTCTGAGATCAGCTTTAGTGTTATGCTTCACTAAGAGGATGTGTATTTTAGTGAGGTCCAATGACTTAAGCTAAAGGAGCCAAGCTTTAATGGTGGGATTTCAGGCAATCAGTCAGGGAAGGGCATGGGGAATAAGCTAGGGAAAGGGTGCCACTTGAAATCATACCATGAATACAGACAGTCCTTTACTGTCCACTTTCACTGTCTCCTAGTTTCCTTGGCTCAAAAACCTAAAGTCATCTTTGACTTGGGTCTCTTCTTGTGCCTCCCACATCTAATTATTAAGTCATGTTGATTCTTTCTCCAAAGGTCCTTTGGTTTCTTCATGCTATAATAACTTCATTTCATTTCATAACCACAATATCCTCTTATAAGTCTTTTTGGTTCCAATATCATTTACACAACTATCAAAATAATCTTTCTAAAACACAAGTCTGACCTTGCCACTCCCCTGATCAAGATGCTTCTGTGGCTCACTATTGCTTTTGGATTAAAAAAACATCAACTATAACTCTTCAGCTTGGTCTTTACGTAATATAGGTCCAGACCTATATCTTTAAAGTGGATATTTCCCAAAGGTTTGTCCCTCTTTCTATTCTTCTATATCTTCTATTGGCAATCTCATTGACTCCTGAGGCTTCAACCACCAAATCTATCCAGAGGAGTCCAAAATCTCTATTTTTCCATCTTGATTTCAAGTGCCATTTCCTTATTTTCAGCTCCCTTTAGTACATCTCCACCTGGATGTCTCACCAGCACCTCCAACACGGAGGACATGAAGGGAAAGAGGCCTGGACTTAGAATCAAAAGTTAGGGGTTCAAATTCTAACCCTTCCTTACTAGTTGTATAAACCTTGGTAAATCATGACTTTTCATTAAGCCTCAGTTTCCTCTTTTGCAAAATGGATATGATATCAGCACTACCTACCTAATACATTTGTTTTGATAATTTAATGAGATAACGCATGTAAAACACTTTGTAAACTGGAAAATATTTTTTAAATGCTACCTATCACTACAATTGAAAATTCACCATTTCCAAAAGAGAGTTTGTTATCTTTTCCCTAAACTGTTCCCCCTTCTGACTTGACAGCTTCTGATTGTGACACAACCATTCAGCCTTGTCTCCTATGTTTTTAATGTTGGACTTGTCTTTGACTCTTCCTTCTCCCTACCTTCTTATATTGAATCAATTGCCAAGTCTTTCTGATTTCATCTCTCAACATACCAGATCCTATTGGCTCCATATCTTTCTTGATCCCTACAAATACACCCATGCCTCCTCTATCCTTAGAAAATCCTCATTTGATCCTACTATCCCTGCTAGTTACTACTCCTTCCTTCTCAGTTAAATTCTTCAAAAAGGTCATCTCTCCTCTGTACCTCTACTTTCTCTCCTCCCACTCTCTTCTAAACCCTCTGCAATCTGGTTTCTGATTTTGTCATTGAATTGCAGTTGTTTTCTCCAAACACACTAATGATCTTTTAATTGTCAAGTGTAGTGGCCTTTCCTCAACCCTTTTCACCTCTCTGTAGCATTTGCCACTGTCCATCACTGTGTCGATATTCTGTCCTCTCTATGTTTTCATGCTCTCTCTCGGTTCGCTTTCTACTATACTTTTTGAGTTTTCTTCCCTGGATTTTCATCCCTTAACCATGGTTGTCTCTTAACAGATCTGTCCAGATCTTCACTTTTTTTCTTTATATTTGGTGATCTTGTCAGCTTCCATGGTTTTTATTTTCCTCTCTAAGCAGATGATTCCTACATCTATTTATCCAGCCCTAACATCTTTCCTGATCTCCAGTACCTTATCACCAACTGCCTATCAGACATCACAAATTGGATGTATCATAGTCATCTCAAACTCAATTTATCTAAAACAATATTCGTTATCTTTTTCTCCCTCCCAAATTCTCCTTCTGAATCTCCCTATTACAAAGGGATCATCACCATCTTCCCAGTAACTCAGATTTGTAACTGTGCTGCCATCTTTCCCTCCTCAGTCTCATTCATCCCACACAGCCAGGCCATTGCCAAATGTTGGTTTTTCTACCTTCACAACATGTGTTCCCTTCTCTCCACTCACATAGTCACAACCCTTGTTCATGCCTTTATCACCTCTCACCTTGATTGTTATAATAGCTTTCTAATTGGCCTCCCTGCTGTAAGTTAATCCCCACTCCAATCCAACCTCCAACTCAATTAAAAAAGTGATTTCCCCAAAGTCTAGGTCTGACCATGTGGTTCCCTTGCTCAGTGAACTCTCATCTACCTCCAAATATAAAATCTTCTTTTTTTTAAAATCTCTTCATAACTGGGTATACTGTCACACTTCTGTAATCCCTGTTTTTGGAGAGGCTAGTAGGTTGATTGAGCTCTAACAGGTTAAAATGGCTGTCTCAACTAAGCCTGGACCCAATATGGCAAGACCCTTGAGAACCATGAGGGGTGAACCAGCCCGAGTCAAAAACCAGAGCAAGTTAAAGCTTCTGTGGTGATTCATATTGAGATCAGCCCCTTAGTAGTAGTTCCAACCTGGGTGAGATAGGGAGACCTAGTCTCAAAAAAATAAAGCTCTTCATAGCCTGGTCTCTATCTAACCTTTCCAGTCATATGCATTACTCTCTTCTAGGCACTCTAATCCAGTCATACTGGCCTACTTGCCATTCCAATGCTTCATCTCCCCTCTCTGTGCCTTTGCATTGATTATCCCCCATACCTGGAATGCTCTCCCTCCTCACCTCTCCATCTTAGTACCTCTAGCTTTCTCAAGACGCAACTTAAATACCATTTCCTTCAGGAAGCCTTCCCTAGTCCTTCCCCTACCCCACCCCCTTTGCTAAATGCTTCCATCACAACCACAACATTTATATAGCACTTTAAGATTTACAAAGTGGGGCAGCTAGGTGGTGCAGTAGATAGAGCTCCAGCCCTGAAGTCAGGAAGACCTGAGTTCAAATCCGGCCTCAGACACATAACACTTACTAGCTGTGTGACCTTGGGCAAGTCACTTAACCCCATTGCCTAGCCAAAAAAAAAAAAGAAAAGAAAAAGAAATAATACAAAAAAATCTTTAAAAAAAAAAAAGATTTGCCAAGTGCTTTACAAATATCTCATTTGATCTTCCCAAACCTTCCTGGGAAGTAGGTACAATTATCCCCATTTTATAGTTGAAGAAACTGAGGCAAACAGAGGTTAAATGACTTACTCAGAATCACACACTTAGTAAGTGACTGAAGCAGGTCACGAACTCAGGGCTTGCTGATTCCAAGGCCTTCACTCTTACCACTGTGCCACCTAACTGCCTATAAGTAAGCTCTAAGGTCACTTTCCATCTATACTCTATGTACCTATTTATTTATATATTGTGCATCCCATTAGAATATAAACTCTTTGAGAGCAGGCAGTTTTTGCTATTCTTTGTATCCCTAGTACTTAGAACAATGTCTGGCATCTAGTAAGCACTTACTAAAATGCTTGTTGACTGACATCTCTCACTTCTCTACCATTTTTTCCTTCTGCCATCAACCTAGCATTAGGCTCTCATTACAACTCCCCAGGATTACTGTAATACCCATCAAATCTTCCCACCTCTGCTATTTCCTCCCTCTAATGCATCCTTCACACCACTGCCATAATCATTTTCTTTATATAGAGCTAGTCACATCATTTATCAATCACTCAACAAGCATTTATTAAGTACCAACTCTATGCCAGGCACTGTGATCAATACTAGGGACACAAGGACAAGGATGAAACAGTCTTTGTCTTCAAGCAGGTGATGTTCTTTTGAGAGGTTGGAGGCTGGGGCCTGATAGGGACAACATGCACACAGATGAGTAATTGCATGAAGTAAACAAGAAAAAATACAAGTAATTTGTGGGATTGAGGGAGGAAAAAGTACTCACAGTTAGGCATCAGGGGAGGCTGATTGTATGAGGTGCCACTTGACCTGAGCTGTGAAGCTAGGAAGAGGTGAGAACGGAGGGCATTTCAGGTATGAGGGGCAGCCCATGCAAAGGCTCTTTGCCTTTGGCAGGCAAGAGATAGAATATGAGGGACAGAAAGTGGGTTGATTTGGATGGAACACAAAGTAAAAGGAGAATGTGTATGCCCCTTAAAAATAGGGCTTGTTGTGGCAGCTAGGTGGTGCAGTGGATAGAGCACCGGCCCTGAAGTCAGGAGGACCTGAGTTCAAATCCAGCCCCAGACCAAACACTTGACACTTACTAGCTGTGTGACCCTGGGCAAGTCACTTAACCCCAATTGCCTAAAAACTAAAAAAAAAAAAAATAGGACTTGTTTAGCTCCATAGTGCCTGGCAAACACTGAGCACTTTAATTCTTTTTGGTTGACTGATAAAAGTATTAGATCGGAAGAGACTAGGGGCAAGAAATACAATTAGCAGACTATTGTAATAGTACAAACAAGAGGTAACCAGAGCCTTAACCAGGGGTTCTGCTAGAGAGTCTTTAGTGGAATTTTATTGCTTACCCAGGAAAGTTCAAACTCTTCTACCTGGCTTCAAAGTTCTCAGTAACCTGTTACTCTCTTACCTTTGCAGTTATAGCTCCATATGACTGTCTAAGTAACTCTTCTCTCTGGCTAAACTGGGCTACTCTCTGTTCTTCTACTCGTTTCTCTACTCTCCCACCACTACACCTTGACCCACAATATCCACTGTGCTTGGAAGAATCTCCTTCTCTTTCCCAATCCGTCTTTAAACCCACACTGTACTGCTACCTCCTTCCCAAAGCCCCCACAAATCATATTGGTCTGAAAAGACCTTTCTCCTGATGCTTCACATACATCTCTGTACCTCTCTAATAAATTTGTCATGGAATTTTGTGGGTTGTAGTTATTTGTGTCATTGTTTTATCCTTCTCTTAAATTGTGAGCCATCAGAGCAAACTGTCTTATCTAAATTGGGTATCCCTCCTTTAAACAGTCAATATTGAGTAAGTATTTGTTAAGTGATTTGTTGAGTATTAATGAATTTGTTGGTTTCACTGCACCACTGGGGAGTCCACCCCTGCCTTACTTTTGGAAGCTGAGTATTGACTGGAGTAGAAAGGCATTAGAGAGGAGATGATAGTTTTTAAAAAAAATCCAAACAAAAAGTTCTGAGATCATATGTAAAATCTATATCCTATTCAATGCTTCTGGGTTCATGTAGGCATATAGTTGATGATTATTACACCTCATTTAGGTTGAGTGCCCATTGCAGCTCTGCTGTCAACCTCTAAAATCATCCATATTTAGCATTGAAATAGTAAAAAATTTATTTGGGACAGAATTACAAAGCAAAGCAGAACAATAATTTAAAAAACAAACCACATTTCAACACCTATTCTCAAGTAAATGCAAACAGCCCTGATTTCCACCAGAGTAGCTTGGGAAAATAGCATCTCTGAGTTTTGTGTCTTCCAAAATGGGAAATCTCTCTTTCTCTCCTCATGTCCCAAACTAGGACATAGTACCTTCATATAAGCATCCTTTTTGAAGATTGAGTCGGTCAGCATCAGCTTACCCCAGCTTCACTCTCTTTTCATATTGACAACTATCTATCCTTATTCTTTGGGATCTTAAGAACATTCAGGGATTATTCAGCTCCTGAATATCACCCCTGTAATCTTCCCACATGACTCCCTCTTCTCTTCCTCATTTTTAATGTTTTATTTGATGCCTTATATTTTTATATTCTGATCACTTTCCACCTTTGCCCACCACTGCCATAATGAACTCTTCCTCATAATAAAGAAAATCAGTTAAGCACAACCAACTGAAAAAGTGACTACATCTGCATTCGATATTTCACCTTGGTACAAAAGATTGGTTATGTCAGTTCATTTGAATTTGGGTATCTTTTAATGTTGTTTTCATTTACATTTTAGTAGTCATTTGGCATACTGTTTTCCTATTTTTGCTTTCTTCACTTTCTTCTCTTACATCAACTGATATGGCCTCTAGTGTTTCTCTGAATTCCTCTTATTTGTCATTGCTTATGGCACAGGGGTGTTCTATTAATTACAATGTAAGCAATATGAATTACAAGTTATTATAATGTAATATTAATTACAAATAAATTTTTATTTGTTTGGCCATTACTTATTGATGCATACCCACTTTACTTCTAGTTTTTGGCTACCACCAAAAGTGCTGCTATGAACATTTTGGTATATAAGGGACCTTTCTTTCTGTCTTTGACCTCCTTGGGGTATATATTAATGACGCATATACTCTTTTCTTCTTAGAAGTCTCCCCTACCCAGAGTCAATGTTATCATGACACAATTACCCAGTACCATATATAGGTATGTGGGAAATGGAACTCTGGACTCCTTTTCTAATCAATAATCACATTTTTGACTCAGGCAACATGAGAAGTACAATCAGACTTCCCTCTCATATCTGTAAGTAACCAACCACAAATTTCCTGTACTTCTCCCATCCCACCAATCATCTGAGTAAAAGTGGGGTAGGATCATCTCTTTTCCTTTCCTCCTTCTACATACATCTCAAACTGCCTTTTTTGTGACTCCATCTCTCCTTCAAGGCTGCTATTAATGTCCATCATGAACTGATGTCATCTGGATATCAATATTGGGGGAAAGGGGCAGGGGAGATGGGAAACAGACACATTGTGCCTTGGCCCCGCCATCATCTCCATACTGAAGCCACTGGAGAGAGAAGGAGCTCTAAAGCACAGTCAATGTCTAGAGCAGAACAGAGCTCTGGTTTTCAATGAGAAGGTTATACCATCCACAGGAGTTTGAGTTAGAAGATAGAGAAGGGGAAGGCGGGATTGGAGGGAGCTGTGTGGCACAGTGGATAGAGTGCCAGGTCTGGAGTCAGGAAGGTGAGCTTTTCTGAGTTCAAGTCAAGCCTTAGACATGTACCAACTGTGTGACTCTGGACAAGTCACTCAACCCTGTCTGCCTCAGTTTTCTCATCTGTTGAAGGAAATGGCAAACCACTCCAATATCTTTGCCAAGAAAACCCCAAACAGGGTTACAAAGAGTCAGATATGACTGAAAAATGACTGAACCACACTATGTGATAGGCTCTGTGCTGAATGCTTTACAAACACTCTCTCATTTGATTCTTAATTTAAAAGAGTTTAGGGAATGTTGAGGATGCTATGTTGAGGAAGTTGAGGGCAAGAGAGAGGCCGTGACTTTCATGAGAACTCACTGGTAGCAACATTTAAAAGCTGGGATTGGAACCCAGCTCTTCTAATGTCAGGTCTAATGCTCTTTCCATCATACCACACAGCTGCTACTCAACAGGGAATCCTGAAGGATAGTCTGCTAGGATCTTGAACTATTACCTTGCCCAGAGATGTCAGAATACACCAACACCTAAACACACACATATGAATGCATACGAACTGCTGACTCAGCAGAGTAATAACATCTCATGAAGTAGAATTGTGGGAGATATCCACCCATAGCAGCCAGCTGGATGGCTGAAGTTCTCTGTGAAAAAACTACCCTTGGGGCTGCTAGGTGGTGCAGTGGATAGAGCACCAGCCCTGGAGTCAGGAGGACCTGAATTCAAATCTGGCCTCAAACACTTGACACTAGCTGTGTGACCCTGGGCAAGTCACTTAACCCCCATTGCTCATCAAAAAATTTAAAAAAAATTTTTTTAAATCTGGATGACAAAAAAACTACCCTCTTTGGAGGGTAGGGAAGAGAAGAATGTGACTGGTAACTACTGAAAGGAAGTAAATTCTATTTCTTTGTTTTGGGAGGAACCCTTCAACAGAGCTGTATGGGGAGTGTGATTTCATAGGATTTAGAGCTGGAATGATGGACAGAAGGAAGGAAAAGAAGGAAAGAAGTATTTATTAAATGCATACTCTGTGCCAGGCACTGTGCTAAGTGCTCCATAAATATTATCTCATTTGATTCTCATAACAACCCTGCAAGGTAGGTGCTATTATTATCTCCATTTTAAAGTTGAGGAAACTAAGTAAACTGAGGTTAAGTGACTTGCTCAAGGTCACACAGCTAGTAATTGTCTGAGTCTGGATTTATATTTACATCTTCCTGACTTTAAAAGCAGGGATCTATTCACTGTGCCACCTAGCTGCCTCATATAGAGCATTTAGTGTAATTCTCTCATTTTACAAATGAGAAGTGAAGTAACTTCCCCCTAAGTCACCCAGCTAGTAAGGAGCAGAGCTGGGGCTTGAACCCAGGTCTTCTGAGACTTTTTACCCAATTGCAGTTTTCTTTTCACTATACTACCCTAATTCAAGTGTTCTGTCTAAAATACACTATTGCCTAGGAATTATTTTGCTTCAATACCCCCTCATCTTCCAGCACAATGTGGTATAGTAGACTTTGAGGGACAGGTAGATTTTCAACTAACAGAGATGGGGAAGGAGGTAGGAATAACCTGAGCAAAGACATGGAATTGGTAACACCATGGAAGGGTTCAGAGAATGATCAAGCAGTGCCTTTTAGCTGAAACTTAGAAAGAGAGTAGTGTGAGATAAGACTGGAAAGGCTTACGGGCATATTATTATACAGACTATAGAACAGATTGTAAAGGACACTGAATGCCAGACTATATTTAGGGTCATCAGATATACCTCAGAGGTGGTCCAACCCATAATTTTACAGAAGAGGAAGCTCAAAGTAAGTGACTTTACCAAGGTCATATTGCTACTAAGTATTAGAATCAGAATTCATACTTCTGTTTCCAGTTTACTTGCTCTAGGTGGGCAAGGATAAATCAGCTTAGCAATGTTTCCTAAATAGGGCTGTGGGCATGATAGCTGAAGGACTCTGTGAAGAAGCTGAGCTCTTCAGCAGAATGAGGAAGAGAAGAATGTGACTGATAACTAATGCAAGGAATTGAATTGTTTCTATTTTCTTGTTTTGGGGAGGAATCTTTCAACAGAGCTGCTTAAGGAGTGCAATTTCATAGGAGCTGGAACAGCTTATGGAAGGAAGAAAGGAAAGGAGGAGGGAAGGAAAGAGGGAAAAAGAAGATAGGAAGAGTGGGAAAAAGGAAGAAGAAAGGAAAAAAGGAAGGAAGGAAAGGAGGGAAAGGAAGGAAGGAAAGGAGGGAAGGAAAGAGGAAAAAAGAAGATAGGAAGAGTGGGAAAAA